>NC_089192.1:763794-1104369 GCF_947507565.1 Oscarella lobularis | reverse complement strand
CAATTCGTTGATTGGATATTCTAGAAACGCAGCAGTGTGACTTATGCATCTCTATGCAGGTACGTATGCTATTAGTAGTGTTCATATATGCACAGTGAAAAAGATATATACGTATTGGAATATCGTACCTCAAAATGATCAGACTCCTTTTCTAAATCCTGCTTAATTTTCTCCGAAAACAGCGACACGGTGTCACGTATGAAAAGATGAGCGATGTGCTTAGCCAAGAGCTCGTCCACTCCTTGAGGAAAATAAAGAAGTGAGGTGGGACTTTGCTGCAAGAGAGTCCTACTTACCTTCGTCTATTAATTCTTGCAAGACTTCCGGTTCGTACTGAATGGGAACGTCGTTGTATTTGTCGCTGGCCAAATAGCAATCAACAGATCCGTAACGCGATTTAGGAATGACGAATTTGTTTTCAGATAGAGGCTATAAGTACCACAACATACATAAGAGCAGAGCCTAATGCCTCCACTTCCTCCTACTTTCAGCCCTCGTTCTTCGGGAGTCCGGCAATCGACGGATCCAGATATGACATTCCAGCGACAATCACTGTCAACAAGATAGCCTCGATAGATGGGAGCCGCAGCTGAGAGAGCCATCTAAAGAACAAGACACATGTAAAGTGTTGGCTACTGTAGTATATATACTATGCGTGCAAGCGTACCACAATAGGACATATGGGAACCAGTTGGTCATACAGATACTTTCCCTCGTCGACGCTGCATGCTTGAAAGGTCATCTAGAAGGCGAGAGACGCTAGTTGTACGAGAAGAAAGACAAATGATGTTCTCTCGCCTGGAGACAACTGCATCCCATTCCAAAGCCCATGCAATCGAGATAGACGTGATCCTTAAGCGACGCCGCATTGGCTTCGGGATCGTCGAACGTTTCCACGAAAGGAGACGGCGTATTCGCGTCTCGAAAAACTAGTGCAATATAAAATTTCTTTGAAATAAACCCCTGTCAACGAATGTCGTACTCGGCAAATTCATTGCAACTTTGGATCCTCGTCTATCGCGAATATTTCGCGTCAAAGTCCTAAAAGAAAGTCGATTAATAAATCAATTAAGAAGGGTAGTCGTCTCACCGGAATCGAGGGTGTCCGGGATAGATGGCCTGGTCAGGATAGAAAACCGAACGCGATGCTCCATCAGCTTCGGGTTGGGGAGTCGGTCGATAAATCGGTTGCGTGAAATCAGGACAGCCAATTCTTCGTGAGCGCGAGAGACAACAAAATGCTTCAATGAGGGGGAAAATGAGTGAAAAGGCCAGTGTCACCTGGGAAACGTTGTCACGGTCAAACAAGAAACGTTCGTTCCTTCAAGAAGCTTCGTAATCTCTTCTCTCCTGTATGAATTGCGGTAAACGTTTTAGCACTTCAACATCGTTTATCACTACAGTATAAGGCGCAAGGGAGTCTAGAAAAACGCATACATGGCACCTAAGCCAACAATGAGGGTTCCACTTCTAATTAAGTAAAAACAGACCAAAAGGTCAATCAATGCACGAGACAATGCCCACTGCATTCTCTCGAGATCCTAGACTACCAATAGTACAACTTCGTGCAGGCTAATTAATAAATAGCTAGGGCGTGGCCTATTTACTACCTCAGCTTCATGTTCGGTTCGACGTCATTGAACTCGGACAAATCGCCAACAAAAACCCACGGTTTTCCGGGTGTCGCTAAAAAGGCGTGGTCATCAATTAGAATTAATTAAATCGAACCCAAAGGCGACGTCGACGCGTCACGATGACTCATGTAAATGTGGATGAACCTACGTACATTCGAGCATGTAGCTCCCATATTCGGGTCGCCACGTCGTCGGATGCGAGCTTCACGGCAACGCATTAGGAATTTTTAGCTGATTTTTTCTTGTTTCGCTTACTCGGGAGAGCGCTTTTCTTCCTCTTGAAGCGTTTCCAAATATTTCGGTCCGTCGAGATAGAGGCGAGCTGTCTTGCGCTCGTGGTCGAAGTGCACGAGCGTGTATTCGATCTTTGGTCGTGGTGCAGGTGAAATAACGTCGTTTGTTTTTCGTCTAGTCGCGCTTACTTCGTCGCCCCACTTCAAATGGTCCTTTTGGCGATCTTTCAGTCGACGATAGATTGAGAGGAATTGTCGGATGCCCGATTTTTTCACGTGGTCGACGTGCTTCTTCGTTTCTTGCCACGAGAGAGGAGAACCTTCGCTCAGGAGACCCATGTTGCTGTAGCGCTTAGCGTACGTGACCAGGCAGCCCTGATGATGTCATCAGTAGAACTACAACTGAGAACTGGAGACGGAACGAACTCTTAGTGACTTCTTCAGATCAGACGCCTTCGGCTCGTCGACGAGATCGCGTCCGATCGCGTCGACGGATCGTAGAGCGACTTGCACACGTGAATCGTCTCCACCTCCCCATTTCTTCTCCCACTCGTTCCTCGAAGAGCAGAGAGTCTCGACTCCATCTTTCGTGTGCAATGGACGCGCGTTTTGTCATCCTCCTGGCCGCCCTTGCTTTCGCTCTCGCCTCTGCTTCGATAACGCCCCCTACGTGCTCGAATCCCGAGGCAAACGCGCAGACCGCCTGTCCGCCGGGCGAACAGTGCTGGGACGCTTCGAAAGTGGGCGCGACGACGTCGTACGCCTGGTCCGTTCATTCCGAATGCGCCGAATGCTTTTTCGCTCAGCAACCCCGCCTCGTCGTCCAAACAGGCGAAAACGTTCGCTTTACGACCGACGGCACGTTCCGAAGCGCCGGCGATATCGTCGTATACAAGGTGCCGTCAATGGACGCGCTGAAAAACTGCGACGTCGCGGCGGCGGGAACGACTCTCGTGGGTCAAACCGTCGGATCCACCCACGTCAACGTAACGCAGTCTCTCGTCGCCGGAGCCAACTATTTCATATCGCATCCAAACAATAGTCCCAATCAATGCGAAGAAGGCGCACGTATTGTCGTCTATCGAGGTGATTTCAATTGCAGCGGCGGCTGTTCATCGCGGGGACCGTGCGTTTTCGACGGGGCTAGCGATTTCGTCTGCCGATGCCCGGGCGGCTATTTGGGCGACGATTGCTCCGACATCGACGAGTGCTTTGGTGTGACGGCGTGTGGCGATCCGGTGACGGAGGGCGTATGCGTCAACGGGAATTGCTCGTACGCGTGCAATTGTTTGCCGTTTCGGACGAGCGTCGACGGACTCTCGTGTAATGACGTCAGAATTCTGACTGATTGCTCGGAATCGCCGTGTCAAAACGGCGGCACGTGCAACAAGTTCCCTTCCAGAATTTTTTGCGAATGCCGTTTTGGATACGACGGAACTTACTGCGAATTGAATCTTGATGACTGTCAGTCAAATCCGTGCCAGAATGGTGGCACGTGCGTTGACGGAGAGAATGCCTATACATGCACGTGCGTTGACGGCTTTACTGGTGTCGAGTGCGAGACGAATATGGACGAGTGCGTCGCGTACGCGCCTTGCTCAAATGGCGGCACGTGCGTCGACAGAATCGATGCGGTGACGTGTACGTGCTCGTCGCTGTGGATAGGCGACTTCTGTCAAATTCATTCCGATGATTGTCTCGTGGCTGACTGTCGAAACGGGGCGACGTGCGTCGACGGTAACGGAACGCATTCGTGCTTGTGTGTTGTCGGATTCACCGGGGCTCAATGCGAGACGAACATCGACGAGTGCGCGTCGTCGCCGTGCGAGAATCGCGGCGTTTGTATTGATAACGCTGATGGCTATACGTGCAACTGTCCGGCTGGTTTTACTGGTAGGAGTTGCGAAACTGATATCGACGAATGTCAATCAAATCCTTGTGCCAATGGAGGCACGTGCAACGACCTGACTGGACGTTTCCATTGCGAGTGCATATTCGGCTTCTCGGGCCTTCGTTGCGAAACAAACGACGACGAGTGTCAGTCGAATCCGTGTCAGAATGGCGCAACATGTCGAGACGGAATCAATCGGTATTCGTGCTCGTGTTTGCCCGGTTTCACGGGCGTCGACTGCGAGATGAATATCAACGAGTGCGCCTCGAGTCCGTGCCAGAACAACGGCGTTTGCGTGGACGGCGTCGCCGGCTACACGTGCGAGTGTCCGACCGTGCGAGTGTCGAAACCGTGTCAGAACGGCGGCACGTGCAACAATCTGCAAGGAAGATTTTATTGCGAATGTCGTTTCGGATTTGATGGCATATTTTGCGAGATAAATATTGACGATTGCGCGTCGAATCCCTGCCAGAACGGTACCACGTGTATCGACGCCGTTAATGATTATACTTGCCAATGCGTTCCCGGTTTCACTGGCGATCTATGTCAAATGAATATTAACGAATGCGAGTCGGCGCCGTGTCAGAACGACGGCACGTGTTCCGATCACGTTAATCATCACACGTGCAGTTGCATTGACGGATTTACGGGTGTTGACTGTGAAAGGAATATCGACGAGTGCGCGTCGTCGCCGTGCGAAAATCGCGGAGTTTGTATGGATCACGTTAACCTTTACACGTGCAACTGTCTGGCCGGATATACTGACGAGAATTGCGAAACTGATATCAGCGAATGTCAATCAAATCCATGTCAGAACAGTGGCCACTGTTCGGATGTCTTCAAAGGCTACACGTGCTCGTGTCAACCGGAATTCACGGGTTTGCACTGTGAGGTCCAAATAGGCGAGTGCATGTCGTCGCCGTGTCAAAACGGAGGAACGTGCGTACAGGAGAGGAATTTATTCACGTGCCTGTGTGCCACAGGCTACAGTGGAAAACAATGCGAATCACGTACGTGTGCAAGAAAATATAAATGCGTGGCATCTCGTTAGAGTGATCTACGTCATGCAGCTATAGACGAATGCAGTTCGCAACCGTGCCAAAACAATGCGACGTGCGTGAACCAAGAAGGTCAATTCATATGTCACTGCCAGCCGCGCTACAGCGACATACTATGCGAAACATGTAAGCAGACTAAAGATTTTAAAAGTGGTGACACTGGTATAGGCTTAGTTTAGCTTCAAAGAGCAGCGCACTGTTCTTGAAGTTCAGTGTTGACGGGTTAGTGTCTCTAACCGCATCTCTTAGATACCGACGTGACTGACGAGAAAGAGGGAATAAGCAGAACTTCTATAATAGTTGCTGCAATACTTGGTATGTTTCAATTCCTATTTATTATAATATTTAATTTATTTTAGGAGTCGCCGCGATAATTTGCGTGATTGCTGTCATTTGTGGCTATGTTTGGGTGACGAAAATGCGTCTTTCTAGTCAGTCAGACAGATGTCATCCGCAAGCTGAATCCAAAAATGTCAATCAGAATGTGATTGCAATGACTGAGTCGCCGGTATATGTTTCTAGTTTGGCTCATGAGTAATGGCCTTTTCTGAACTTGGCGAGCGTTGACAACGAAAGCAAACGCTCCTGGAAAACGCCATCTAGCGTATGTGACCAGCAGAACTCACAGCATAAAAAAAACGAAAACTAGCAAAAAAAGAAAACTTTTATCAGTATGTGTCAAAGACGGAACGAACTCTTAGCGACTTCTTCAGATCGGAAGCAGCAAATGATTGCCATCCGTAGAAGTCTACCTCGAGGGCAACGTCCGGTAATAATAGAAATCCATTTTCAGAAAAATAGCCCGCTATGGACGTTTCTAAAAACGTAAAAGGAGCAACAGCTTCTGCCTGTAAGCTAATCCTCGCTGCAGCCATCACAGAATCTACGCGATTACTGTGAAATTCGGCTGGCAACGAAATTTCGGTAACAGACAATATCTGAATTCCTGAATCCTGTAAGTCGACGTCTTTTAACGGCGTTAAAAACACGTGTTCGTCACCTGACCGAGCCCCGGCGTCTTTTTCTGTGACGTCAAATCTAAATGTTATAAAAATATCGTTCAGAGAGTTCACTTTCGTTTCATCCACAATGGCTTTTGTGCTAAAATTCCACAACGAAGTCACTGCTTCCCTGATAGGGATATCCGTTTTATTCACCGTTTTCAGCACGGCACCGTTTTTCCACGCTCGAAATTCAGATGACACCGTCACGTTTGCCTCCCCAACGTAATCGGTAAGAAAATGAACGAACACGTACCCTGGACTGCTTTTGTTTTGAAAAGCACTTACACGATAGGGCTCATAAAACTTCTTCGCATAGTAATGAAGAAGTTTCCAGCGGCAATTTCCAAATTTCGTGTGATCGCAGTACTCCAGAGACGACCACGTAAGGCCCTAGATTTTTATATAAAAAAATTCTATTAGATTTCTACTTAGAAACAACACTTACTTGCCATATGTCGTTTAGCTGCCAGTACAGAGATCCTGCAGTGCGCATTTCGTTGAAAAATCTTCGATAATGATCCACTTGCGATTGAATGCAAAGTGCTTGGGTTGCTTGCGATAGGTAAACAAACGAATCAAAGTCTTTTGGCGTTCGAAAGAAATTGCCTATTTGCTTCGTAACCTGTTCATTACCGTTAGGATGATACATTCTATATTCTAGAAAAGTAGAGTTAGAACTCAAATCAGACGGAAGGGCAACAGTCGAGAGAGTATACAGAGACGAAAAGCTGATGTGACCGAATTCAGATTGAAATCGAGGCTGCGGATACACAGTGACGTCTGTGCACACAGAATCGTAGTTGTAGTGATGATTATCACCGTAGGACTGGCTTTGAGCGTCGCCCCAAAATTGCTGGTAAGGATATTCTCTATAGACAAAGTTCGTCGGAGAGCTCGATCTGTAGAGAACAGTTTGATCGACTTCCCTCAGCGCTGAGTGGATGACGTCGAGAAAGAGCTCGGCATAATCCGAAGCAAACAAATTAGGATTTGACGTAATCTCCTGACTCCACGTTAGACCGGTTTCGATTTCGTTGTTACCGCACCAAAGTACGATGGACGGATGATGGGACAGTCGACGAACGTTGTCCAAAACTTCGAGACGAACTTCGTCGAGAAATTCGCTATTCGTCGGATAAGGAGAATGCGAAAAGGCAAAGTCGTGCCATATCATTATTCCGAGACGATCAGTCAGGTCATAGAATGAATTCGGTAGATAGATTCCGTGACCGTTTATTCGTATCATATTCATACCGACGTCAGCGGCACTTTGGAGGATTTTAGCATAGTCGTCATCTGTCGAACGAGTGAGAAATTCGTCAGCTGGCATCCAATTTGCCCCTTTGGCAAATATGGGCCTCCCGTTGACAACGAAAGCAAACGCCTTACCGTCGTCCAGGGAACGTTCGTCAATGTAAATGTCGCGAAACCCGACCATGATCGTTTTATTCGTCACCAAGGCATTGGAGTGGTCGTGCAACGAAACGTTTAGGGGATGGAGCGTCGGAGCGTGCGACGTTCGACGGTGCGAATTGGGAAACCACAGCGATAGGCTTGTAGCTGGGAGAGTCACAGTGACGTAAGTCGAAGCACTGCCATCAATCAGAGTCGAACTTTTAATCGATAGAGGAACTGACCACGTAGTATTCGCCAAAGTCAAATTTAGGAATCCTTCAAATGGCGCAGGACTGCTGTAATAAACGGTCACATTCACCGCAAATACAAACGTCGACTTGGACTTCATCTGCACAACGATGTCGTGTAAGATCGGACGTGCCGTACCCCATAGCATAATGGGACGCCATATGCCGGACGGATACGATGCGGGTCCTCCGTCCCAGTAAAAGTGCGTAGCCATCTTACGTACGAAGCTGTGATTCGGCACGCCCTTGGTGCCACTCTGCATAGACGACATATCGAGTACGTGAGATCCCGGGAGAGTGTAGGGATAAGATTCCGCTCGTTCGTTTGCAATTTTTACTGCTGAAGCGATGACGACAAGGAGTGTGTTACTTCCGGGATGAACTGCATTGGTGACGTCAAAATAGTATCTTCGATGCATGTTTTCGACAGATGCTCGAAATTTCCCGTCGTTTAGAGAGATATTTGCCACTGTATCTATTCCTTCAGCGACCAGAAGAATTTTTATTGAATTTTGGATGAAGTCGTCTGATAGGATGAAGTCGCGCTCGTACGACCACGTTTCCAGACCAATCCAGCTCTGATTTGCCGGACTAAAGCGGTAGTACGGATCAGCAACGAGACCCGCTCGATGCAGGTCCAGTGTTACGTAGCCTGGTACGGTGCCGTTCGATAGAGTGATGCTACCGTTCGAATTTGATATTTTCCACGTAGCACTTCCAAGATCAAGTTCTCGAAAGGCAAAACCTTGCACGGGAACGAGAAGAAGAAGACTAGAAACGAGCACAGAACACCAGCACAGCATTTTTATCCGGGACCTCACGAAAACAAAAACAAAAAGTTTGGTCCAGCTGGGGCTCCAGCTCCAGGACAGAAGTAAGAACTGACTCGGTCGTGTTAGCGGATCTTAGACGTTCGTTATTGCTGCTTATAGTCCTCACGCAGTTCCCGTTGCTGATCAATGGCTTTGCACCCCAAAGAGCTAGTATTCGATAAGTCTCGGGAGTAAACTCGTATCGAGCCAACCGTCAAAGCCAGCCCCGGCACGCCTCTTCGGGTCTGGTGAGCGTTTAGCCGTAGATGGTTTAACGTTTCGTGATGGAATGATGATTACTGTCTAATCTCTGATGAACATAATTTTTGTCATACAAATTGGCAGATGAAGAAGATAAGACACTGAAAAGAAAGGCTGTAGCAGAAGATCAAAGCAGCAACAGCGCATTTACTACAATGCCTAAGCAACAACAGCAACAATTTCTATCTAAAGTTCGAGGCTTCCTGGTGCATCCATCAGTCTCCACCGGCGCTGCAAAGAATCTTCACAACTCCAAACAGAAGCAGAATCAACAGCCAATTCTCGGTGTGACGAGAACCGGCTGAAGTGTCTTCCACATTTTCAGACGGTACGTACCTCGACTCAATAAGACTGTAATTGCCATCAGTATTCATGACAACAACGAATTCGTAGCTCGTCTGCTCGGGACATTCCGGTTCTTGGTAAGTGGCCGTCAACGTGATCTGCACTCCACTGACGACCTTACGGGATGCTCTGTTCACTTTGATCAGGGTCATATTGCGAACTACTGTAGGATCGGTGTCTTTTCCGGGACAAAACGGATTGAGTTCGTACGCTCCAAATTCGGCTGCTTCGCGTACAGTGGGATCGTCCGTTTCACTGTGCTCGTTAACGCCGAGAAGAAATCCAGAAGACTCTTGAGAGGGAGTCGTGCCACCGGCAATGGAGAACGGGGCAAGAACGATTTGCTCGATGCCGTATTCTTTCTCGACTCCTACAGCGATTCTAAAAAAGCCCTTTTCACCCCACTGACTTCCCCAGCTGTTCTTGCATATCCAGTAGTCCTTGCCGTTTTGACTGCCGTAGCCAACTACCTCAATAAGATGACGGCCTTTGCGCTCACCTTTGCTGTACTGATAGATGCCCCCCTTGTAGCAATAAAAGTCCATGTAGACGTTCATGACAGCCACAAGTGGGCCCAAAGCCAGCGCTTCTTTCATCTTCAGTGGCGTGATGCGACTGTACTCCCTCAATTTGTACCGCGACGTGAAAGCGGGCGTGATCTTGGTTGATCCGTCGGCGCAGAACATCGGACACCGCGGATTTCGGAGCAAGCACAACTCGTCCGAGCTGTATCGTTCGCACGCATCAGGAACCGTTCCTTCTCTGTGTAGAAAACGAAAACCGCTTTCCGATTGACCGCCGCTGCAGCCGTTGCAGCCTGAATACTTGCAACAGGCCGTAACCCGATGAACGGACGTCGCCGTTTGCTTTGTTTTGGCTTGAAGCGAACGGTAATCGTCGAAGGCGTGCGTCGAAGCGAATGCCCAGCACGATCCGCAGGTGCCTTGATTGTCGACGGAACGAAGAAGTCCGCCGGTTCTCCAGTCTAATACCGAAGCTGCGTCGCGTTCTTGGCGTAGAAGATCTGCGTTTTGATATTCAATCCCGGCGAGCGTCTTGGACGCATGCCACGTCGATTCAGCGTCGCTATTGACTTGTTTAGCAATGGACTGCAGATAAGCAGACTTTCGGTGGGGATTGTCTCGTGCCGCACCTGTGCAGGTTGTTATGAGTAACAGAGTGACGACGCTGAGCAAATGTTGAACGACGTGCATGACTCGATCGTCGTCAGTTTTGTTATGACTGTGTCGGTGTTTACCCCACATCCAGGGAGGATGGAGGCGTGCCTTTTTGGGACATGCGCTAAAATCTCGGCCAGCGAATGCTAAGCTGGCACAAAAGAGCACACAGATAGAACGACCGATTATGAAGCCGTTTGATAAAAGTGCATTTTTGACTGCCTTCTTGCTTATAATGGACAGGTGCCCTCTGATTGTCTAATCAAATTACAAATTTCTAGTACTTTGCCCTTTTCAGAAAATCAGATGCTAAAATGACCTTTTATGGTCTAATTTAGCTGCAAATTTAGCCTGTATCATCTCACAGTAGTGATTAGCTATTATATGGACCAGCCTGGTGCAAACTGCCAAGTTTTTTCTCTCTTTTGCTTTTCAAGGCTGCGCTGACGGCACGTACGAAATCATGGAAAACGACGAGCAGAAATGCCTGCCATCTTCTTTCAGCGCAAGCATCATTGATGGCAACAACAGTGACGGACTATAGTCGTTGTAAACAGTGCCGTTTTGCCATTGCGCTTATTAACACTCTGCGGTCTCTGCCTTGATGATAATGCTACGCCGGGCGAGTAATCTTGACAGAAACTGCTTCTGCAACCAAGCCTTCTATTTTCTGAGGCAGTTGACAAAACGAAGGTAACCCAATAAGACTGAAGACTGTCGAGTTGCAGTGGGCTAGAACTTGAAAGTACGCATTCATGCTGTTGCAGGTTGATTAGCGATTGTATTAAAACTAACAGCAGCAGTCAGAGAACACCGGTGCAACAAGATCAAAAATCTGTACGCAACTTTTTTGGCCCACAGAAACAAAGAGGAGGTATTGATGCGTAACACAGATATGCAGGTCGAGTGACGCAGCATAGCGAGCAGGGTGGAGGATTTCCACGACATGGCGTCGGTCCTTCACAGCACGGAGCTCCATCAGGCAGACACTGCAACCTTCCAGACGAGAGCAGAGAAAAGGTAATTAAGGTAAAGAAAACGGCTTTCATTTTATTTCTTTTTCAGGCTCCTAAATAAATTAAAAGACTGAAATTAATCTTTCAATAGACAGCAGTAAATTAAATTAATGACATCAAACTGTACGCTATATAGATCTGACGTAAATGGGGAAACGTCCGGGTGCCCCAAACCCGATCATGATGCAGATACTGGTAGTCTCGTTTTTCCGCGCGAGCAATGGCCAATACCATTTAGGTGCGGGTGACAATTTTCGCGGATTTCGTGATTTTAGAATTTCGCGGTTTTTATTTTCTCGCTGACTTTCCCTGGCCACTTATGTACCTCAAAAGGCCTCTTCCGTGTATTAATTAATTAATTATATTTTGTGGGAGAGCTGTGAACCGCTAACTAGAAGCCCAATGAATCGCGAAATGAACCGTCCTATGTACCTACTGTACGCGCGGTAGCTAACCCGAGCGTGTTGAAAGCGAGGTGCATAATAAGCTCGGTCTAGTCGACACTACGGTTTGTAGAAATTGAAACGACACGCCACTGAGTCGGATTATCTCGAGTCGAGATTAGTCAATGATGCGATCTTACCTGAAATGTTCTCGTCAAAAGCAGAATTCTTCAAGACGACAAAGCGCCGGGCCAAAAGAAGGACAGGAAAGATGCGCGATGAACAAGTACCCTCTCAAGAACACCCGTATATAACGGTGTCCCACTACGCTAATGAGCAAGAGCGGCTCGCCAATCAGCGTTTATCAAATTAAGCGTATACCGTCCAATCCCCGAGATTGGAATGTTGCGATACTTGAAAACACTGCAGTAGGAAATGACCGAATTTTAACCCGTTGTCGATGAACCGCAATCGACAGAACTTGAAGGTGATTATAGGAGAGAGAATTAACCGGGGAGTATATTGCGCGAGCGCGGGGAAAGATTCGGTATGCGACAGATCACCTTCTTGTGGCAGCTCTTTCCTACAGCAACAGTTTTAGCATAGGGAAGCTTGTGCAGGTACGACTACTACGTCTTCTGTGACTGTGGCAGTGTTAGAATTGGGCAAGGGCGAATTCAAATGCAGCAATTTCACGCACACACACGCACACCGTCACGGAGATAAATTTGTGTAGTTCCGTAAAAGCCGCGAAACCATTATCAGGAACCGAATTCGGATAAATCAAATTCAAGCTCAGTTCAAAGCAAACCAACTGAGAAAATTGCATGCCGGCTGATGACAAGTTATTTGAAGTGCTGTCCTTCTGTTTTTTGCGATGTTTTGTGCGCACCTTTTATATGTTAGCGTGCGTTACCGTTTCTTGTGTAACTCTTTCTTCCTCTGGCTAGCTGTCACTGCAGCGTTAGCTGCATGGCAAAGAGCGTTCGGGAAAAAACACGTTCCGGGCCAACCGGCAAAAAACCCCGGCACCCTCTTCTCGCCAGAAAAAGGTTTGGTGAGCGTTTCGTTATAGACGTATCTATTGTCAGACTGCCAACGTTATTTTTGTAATTGCAGTGGCAGAGAAGAAAGACAAGACAAAAAAAGCAGTAGACTAGAGCAGGAGCAGAAGGAGCAGAAGCAGCAGCGCATCATTTACTATGACACCTATGCAACAACAGCAGCACTTTCTGTCTGATGCTCGAGTCTTCACCCGTCAGTCGCAACCGCCGCTATAAAGAATCGCGACTCCAAGCAGAAGTAGCAGAATCAACAGCCAATTCGCAGTGTGACGAGAACCTGCTGAAGTGCCTTCCACATTCTCTGGCGGTACGTACCTTGACTGAATAAGACTGTACACTCGCCATAGGTATTCATGACGACGACGAACTCGTAGCTCTTCTGCTCAAGACACCCTTGTTCTTGATACGAAGCCGTCAGTTTGATCTGCGCTCCACTGACAATCTTACGAGATGCTTTGTTCGCTTTGATTAGGGTCCTATTATTCGGTCGCCGTCTTTTCCCGGACAACGGATTGAGTTCGTACGCTCCAAAGTTGGCTGCTTCGAGTACTGTGGCATCATCATCCGTGTCGCTGTGCTCATTAACCCCGAGAAGAAATCCGGAGGACTCTTGAGAGTGAGTCGTGCCACCTGGAGAACGGAGCAAGAGCGATTCGCTCTATGCCGTGTTCTTTCTCGACTCCTGCGGCGATTCTGGAAAAGCCGTTTTCGCCCCACTGGCTTCCCCAGCTGTTCTTACATATCTTACATATCCAATAATCCTCGCCGTTTTGACTACCATAGCCGACTCAGTACATGTACTCTGAATCATGGTTGAATCATGCAGTTGGGTCGTGCTCTGTTGACAGACTCAACTCCAATGACCCTGTTTGATTTCGCAGAAATGGAAGAAGCCTTAAAAACACACGGATCGTGTCTGACGCCACTGGCACAATTAGAAGCCTACTCTAGGGTGAGGCTGTTCGAGAAGCATTCAATCAATGCACGATGAGATATCTGGGACAGCTGCTTGAAATATAATGCCGGAGCCATCCACCAATTCTCAGAAGAAAAAGACAAACAAAACAGCACATTTACCGTGACACTCAAACCATAGATCAAACTAAGCAACACAACAGCAGCAAAACATCACCAAAACAGCAGCAATTTCTATCAGGTTCAAGGCTTGTGCACCCATCAGTCACCACCGCCATTCCAAAGAATTTCTGCAACTCCAAACAGAAGAAGCAAAGTCATCAACCAATTCACATTGCAACGAGAAGCTGCTGAATTCTCGGACGGTACAAACCGTGACCGAAGAAGACTGTACTCGCCTTCAGTACTCATAACAACGACCAACTCATAGTTCGTCTGCACAGGACATCCTTGTTCTTGGTAAGTAGCGGTTAAAGTAATCTGCACTCCGCTTACGATCTTACGGGATGCTCTGTTCACCTTGATAAGGGTCAGATTACGAATTACTGTACGATCGATGTCTTTTCCTGGGCAAAATGGATTGAGTTCATATGCTCCAAAGTTGGCTGCTTCAAGTACTATTGCATCGTCAGTTTCTCTGTGCTCATTAACGCCAAGAAGAAAGCCAGAGGATTCTTGAAAGGAAGTCGTGCTACCTGCAATGGGGAACGGAGCAAGGGCGATTTGCTCTATTCCGTGTTCTTTCTCAACTCCTGCGGCGATTCTGAAAAAGCCCTTTTCGCCCCAGCGAATTCCCCAGCTGTTCTTACATATCCAATAGTCCTCGCCATCTTCGCTGCCATAGCCAACTACCTCAATAAGATGACCGCCTTCGCAATTACCTCTCTTGTAACGATAGATGCCTTTCGAGTAGGTCATGAAGTCAGAGTACACGATTAAGACAGCCACAAGTGGGCCCAATGCCAGCGCTTCTTTCATCTTTGCTACTGTGAGTGGATTTACGGAACTGAAGTCACTCAATTTGTACTGTGACCTGAGCGCAGGCGTGATCTCGGTTGATCCGTCGTCACAGAATCTAGGGCATGTCGGGTTTAGAAGTAAGGTTCGTATGTCGTACCGTTCGCACGCATGAGGCACCGTTCCTTCTTCCTTTAGAAAAACAAAACCGCTCCCTGGTTGACCGCCGTCACAGCCGTTGCAGCCTGAATACTCGCAACAGGCGGTAATTCGATGAACGGACGTCGCAGTTTGCTGTGCTTTGGCTTGAAGCGAACGATAGTCGTCGAAGGCGTGCGCTGAAGCGAATGCCCAGCACGATCCGCAGGTGCCTTGGTCGTCAACGGGGCGAAGGAGCCCGCTGGTGCTCCAGTCTACGGAAGCTGGGGCGTCGCGTTCTTGGCGTAGAAGATCTGCGTTTTGAGATTCGATGCCGGCAAGGGTCTTGGACGCATGCCACGTCGATTCAGCGTCGCTATTGACTCGTTTAGCAATGGACTGCAGATAAGCCGACTTTCGGTGGGGATTGTCTCGTGCCGCACCTGTGCAGATTGTTATGAGTAACAGAGTGACGACGCTGAGCAAATGTTGAACGACGTGCATGACTCGTCGTCTCAAAAATGCGCCAGTTTTGTTATGACTGTCGGTGTTTACCCCACAGCCAATTAGCATTTCCCAGGGATGCGGAGCTGGGAGGCGTGCCTTTTGGGACATGCGCTAAATCTCGGCCAGCGAATGCTAAGCTTGATGATGGCACAAAAGAGCACACAGATAGAGCGACCGATTATGAAGCCGTTTGATGAAAACGCATTTTTTGACTGCCTTCTTGCTTATAATGGACAGATGCCCTCTGCTGATTGTCTAATCAAATTACAAATTTCTAGGTACTTCGCCCTTTTCAGAAAATCAGATGCTAAAATGACCTTTTATGGTCTAATTTAGCTGCAAATTTAGCATGTATCATCTCACAGTAGGGCTTATAGCTATTACATCATGGACCAGCCAGGGGCAAACTGCCAAGTTTTTTTTCTTTCTCGTGCGCTCTGTTTTAGTAGCTCGTTACTTGGGCTTAATTCTGCAGCTAACGCTGCACGTTGATCAATGGCTTCGCATTGCAAAGAGCGTTCGGTAAGGTCTCGAAAATTAAAAGCTCTTGTCAGGCCAGTTGACGGCGTTGACGAAACCATCCCCAGCGCGCCTTATGGTCAACGCGAGCACGTACAAACCATGGCAGGGCCGGCAGGGCCCTGCATGACCATTCGGGACCCCTTCTGTCCAAAACCAAAGCACTCTAACGCAAGTTTGGAGGAGGTCCGGGATACGGATTGCCGTACAAGACTCGGAGCAGCAATAAAGGACGTTCGAGATCCGCTAACTCGAGATCCGCTAACTCGAAGAGCGACAGGAGACATATATAACGCGAAAAGCGTTTGCATGGCCGCGTGCACGCTCTGGGAGACGGATTCGAAGTTGAGAGCGTCGCTGGCCCGCATTTCGTCCAGTACTCAAGCGGAATGTCATTTAGATGACTTCATCGCGGAGACTCAACTCCATGTTTGATCTCGCAGAAGCCCACAGATCGTGTCTGACGTCACTGGCACAATTAGAAGCCACGCAGTTTGAGCAAAGACCTCTTCTAGCATCTTCAAAGAAGGTACATAAGAATCGGCGAGAGAAACCCCCGATGTAGATACTGTATGCTGTATGTACATGTATATAGAAGTCGTTGATAGCGAGGACGCGTGCAGGTAATGTGTTGTGTGAAAAAATGCACCTCAGGGTCCTAATTGTTGACATAGCGAAGGAAGTCGTTTTTGCATGGGCGAATTGTGGTTAAAGGGCATATCTGCTTTGGCTCGTTTTCCATTCCTCATCATGACCCAGCTTGTTGCGTTCCTTCTTCAAGTTGCTGCACTCCTACTCGTCAATTCGGTCTCATCTCAATCTCAATTCGACGTATCGTCAAAGTGGTGGAAGAAACACTTCGGCTCGCTGTCTGACCGTAAATGTTTTCTCTTTCGATATGGTGTCGCGTTTCATGCACTGACTATCGCCTGCAGCATCCACGTGCCCGAAACCCGAAAAACCTGGGAACGGCAGTTTGAAGATTGTCGGCGTAAGCAAAGTCGAATACGCGTGCAATCCCACCTACACGCTAGTGGGCCGAAAAGAGCGTTCGTGCGCCTGTGGCGAATGGATAGGATCCATCCCGGAATGTAGAAAAGGTATTCTATAGAGGGTAAGACGTCTAAGTTGTACAGCGGCTTTGATCGCCTTAGACGGAGAATGGAGTAAGTGGGGGGACTTTAGTCCGTGCACGAAATCGTGCGGCGGCGGCCGAACGACGCGCCAACGCCAGTGCGACAATCCCAAGCCCGATCGTGGCGGCAAGTATTGCGATGGAAGCGACACGGAAAGTCGAGAGTGCAATACGGATTCGTGTCCACCAGGTGCGGAACTACCGGTAGCTAGGGGCGTCGGTCGGATAGCAACGCCACTTGCATGTTTTCTCAGAATGCCCCATTAGCGGCACCCTTGCTTTTGGTCCGCTCACTCTCACGCTCCTCGATGACAAACGATTTCTCAATGTCTCGTGTGGCGACGGCTACATCCTAGCCGACTCCACCTATTCTGTTTTGGATTGCCAGTTGCTCAATAGCACCGACGTGAACGCATTGTGTGTACAGAGTAAGCACGAACGGACTTTGCTCTGTCGACTTCCTTATAACAACTAAAATATTTAGCCTGCAGCTCATTAACGAACCCTCAAAACGGTACAGTGACACTGAGCGACGGCGGTCTCACCGCTCAATTTGAATGCGACCTCGGATTCGTCCTCCAAGGATCGCAGACTCTTCTTTGCGAGAACGGGGAGTGGATCGGCGATGAGCCCCAATGCGGTAAGTCTCCTCACACGCACACAGGTAATATAATATGTATTGAGCTGTATCTACGTCGAAGATTTGGTCGAGGACACTGTCGAGGTTCCACCTTTTCCCGCCTTTGCTGGTCTTCTCGGAAGCGACCCGTCGATTGTTCTCCGACAGGATAGCTACGTTCGATCTCAGACCTTCTTCGCTCCCATATGCTCGACCGTTCTTTCATTCAACTATCGAATGTCTCCGACAGTAGAAACTGTAGACATCGAAACGGAAATGCTCGAATCAGACATCGACTCGACTATACGAAACGACTCGGCTATCATTGCTCGCGGCAACGCCACGCTCATAGGAGACGGACGCGTCGATTTGAAGTTCGTCTGTCTCGAAGTCAAATCGTGCTTCAACGAGTCGCTGTTACCTTCCGCCGCCGTTCTACGGACGTTAGTGCGTTTCGTTTCACCCGACTCTAATGACGTACTGGAAATCAGTTCCATGTCCGTCAATGAGGCATCCAATTGTTCAGGTAATTAATTAATTAATCAGATTTTATTCATTTATCAATTACTTTTGTTGAATATTTAGCAGGAGTCAACGCCGAGCAATCGGTTCGAGTCAAGCGCGATTTCGACGACGATGACGACGACGACGACGACGACGACGACGACGACCTCGACGATGATTACAACTACGACTATGACTACAGCGACGACGACGAAGTCGATTGCGACGATTCGATCTCGAGCGGCGATTGCGGTTTTACGAGCAATCCGTGCGGCGTTGCTTCGTTTGCAGTCGATCTCGTTGTCGATGATGACGACGACGACGAAGGAATATCGATAGCGCCCTTGCAGCAGAAAAAGTCGGTAGAAAGCGACGCGTGCTCGGTTGACGTCTGCATTCCGTGTCTTGCCGACACGGGAGTGTCCGTTTCTGATGCCGACAGCTCTGCCCAGAAAGGAAGGAATCGGCGATCCGTTCAATACCACTTGGGTAATCCGTTAATATATCTTTTTCTTCAGTTACTGGTTTATTATTTACAGCGAGGAAGCGTTTTTGTGCACATTTTAGGGAAGGAAGGCGCTTTGCCATCGCAAATTCACCCAAGAGGCTCAAAAAACAATTTAGACGATATTTGTCATTTGGATACGATTTGGGCGGAGGCGCTCACAACTTGGTCGTTAAGGTCGTGTGCTTTTGGGGAAATAAGAACAGAAAGAGTTCTGTGATTAAACTTGGCAAGAACAAAAGGAAGAATTTTAAAAAAAACTTTAAGAATAACGATCCCAAAAGAGGTACAATTTGTCTGAAGCTGCGAAAGCAAAGAAAATGCAACGAGTTTCAAATTGAATTCACTGCTAGTGGAAAAAGCAAGGTGTGCGTCAATTCAATCAAATACATGTCAAAGAAACACTATCTTTTTTCATTTCATTGCGGTAATGTCATTTCTTAGTATATTTATTTGTATTTACTTTTGCTTTTAGGAACGATTGATAACCAGTAATGAAGAACGGTTTTCGGTCTTGGCGACTTTCTGTACCTTTTCGTTTAGAGTTTGTCTATGTCCTTGCGTGACGTCGATGTTTCTGATCTGTTTGTTTTTGTGTTGTTTGCCTATGAATGAATTACAGATAGATTAGGAAGAGCTTTTCCAGAATCTCGTGAATGGCAGAATCGAGTTCAAGGGGGAGGAGCTAGCTTTATAAAAACATCATTTGGCATTGCTCCTAAAAGGAGGAGACCGTTAGCTACTAGTAGCTTAGGACAGAGCTAAAATGAATATTGAAATATTTATTTATAGCTCTGGCTTAGGTATTCTACAGCTACAGTCGACTGCATCTTCTGCAACTGCGTGTGGCGGTCGTTGATAAATCGAAGTCAGGCTAAACTCAAAAGCGAACCACATTGGTGACGTGCTGATGTCATGTCTGCAGTTTGTTGTTTGTTTGACTGTTTCCGTTTGGTGTTCTGTGCTCGATTTGTCTAGCGTGCGTCACTGTCTCCTGTCGTGCTCTTGTGCTCTGTTTTAGCAGCTCGTTGCTTCTGCAGCTAACGCTGCAAGTTGATCAATGGCTTCCCAATGCAAAGAGCGTTCGATAGGTCTCGAAAATAAGCTCTTGTCAGGCCAGTCTTCGACGGCGATGGCAAAACCACCCCCAGCACGCCTCCTCTCTACGGAAAAGGGTAACAGGAGTAGAAAACCTGGGGAACGTTTTGTGATGGACGTATCTAATAACTAATAGAAAAACCGAAGCTTCTTGCTGGAAGCTCTCTTCTAAGAACTGCACCCCTTCTCTCTCAAACGGGTCTTCGTTCCGGAGAGAGCAATTCTAAACCACTTCTGCCTTCGTTCACTTTGAAATCGCGCCTCCCGAGCTCGACTTCGCTAACGGGGCCTCCTTTGGGGAAACCACTTCTCACGCAGTCCTCGTTGCAACTGTCGGGAAATATCAGCTCGTCAAGCCGACCTCTAACGTCGGGAGCACCGACACTATCTAGCCGACCTCTGAAATCGTCGGGCCCGAGGCTCATCTCATCTGTTCAGTCACACGAACAGAAACGCGCAACGAATCTTCTCCTCAAGCAGAAACTCGGCTTCAGCTCCTTGGAGACCAGCAGCATCAGGAGAAAACTAGTCGAACCGAAGAAGCGCAACGCGCAGGCCTCCGAGACGGCACCAGTAGCGAGACCAATTGAACTCGAGAGCACAGACGGATTCTGTCTGCCCGAATACGACTTAGGAAGCGTCGACGAGAGCCCACTCGACATTGTGAAGTCCGCACTCGCCTCTATGAATTTTCCGACGGAGGAAGAGAGACGAGGAAAGCAGCGTTCTGTTGCCCTTGCTGCTAATAAGGTACTCGTAGAAGATATATGTACATAGGCTTCACATCAGAATAGCTAGTGTATTTTTCTTTAGACTCTTCTTCTGAATTGCGTTGCTACCTCCTTGCTGCAGTTGCCCAACTTTCGCAATCCGTCTGACCCGACGCTTTCTGTGATACTCGAGACGTGCAGACAGATATCTCTTCTCGATCCTGAATTCATTCTCAAAGTACCTTTTAATTAAATAACATCCTCGGAGATAATTCATTTTTTAATTTTTTTGTTGAGGTTGCGCTCTATGCTCGCTGTGAGTTGAACATTCGAAGTGTGGCCAATTTTCTTTTGGCCGTAGCCGCCAACTGTCACACGTGTCGGCCTTACATCAAGAAGTATTTCTCTGCAAGTATCCGGCTTCCTTCTGATTGGATAGACGTAGCAGAAATGTATCAGGTTATATCCCAATATCTTATTGATTTATAGAAATACATTGGCTGTGTACTTGTAGGCTTTTCAGGACAAATCTTTGATTTCTGGGTCGCTTCCAGTTGCTTTGCGTAAAGCAATGGTCGCCAAGTTTCCTCAGTTCGATTCCTATCAACTCGGTGAGGACACTCCGTTCTGACTACGTCATAGACTCTTTCCTTCATTTGACTGTAGCGAAATACAACAAGACGAAGAAAAAGAAGGGCCCCGCGACGAAGAAAAAGAAGAAGAAAGGCAAGGAAGAAGAGGAAGAGGTAAAACATATGCCGAAGAAAGTGACGAACAGAAATATAGTAATCTGGGAGGCACTGTAGTACGTGGTCATTTTTATTAGACAATCTCTAATACTGTTGTTGTTTTTTTGTTCAGTCCTCTGCTTCTGACGTGGAAACGAGCGACGACGACGACGACGACAAGGAGGACGAGGAGGAGCTCGCTCGACTTACGTTCACGCTGAAACAGCTCATCCGAAAGCTTCACATTACCGCGCCGGTGGACCACGTCATGTCGCTCATCGGAAAGAAGTATCCCGCCAATCTCGACTCCTTTTACCTGTCCAAACTACCCGGAACGTGGAATTCGGTGAGAAATTTTTTTTGGCTTTTTGTACAGGGTTCTGCCCGACCCCGACCCTCTCTCCCTCCCATACTACTACTGTAAAACGTTGTCACCTCTGTCACCGGATAAACCTCCATAGCACCGTCTTCCGCGGGGTTTGTGTCAAGTGTCGATGTTTTTTTTTTCAATTTTTTTAAGTTTTCTTACGCAGAAAGTCGCGTTTTTGAGCTCGTGGCGGTCAAAAGACGTGTCTCTACGCTTTTACCCCCAAAAGGGGCCCCTTCGCCCAATCCACGAATATAGACGTCTTATACGCAAGCCTTTCAGATTTCATAAGCAAAGAAGCCTTTTCTATTGATTTTTAATAGGCAACTACGCCTCTTTTCTTGGGGTATTGCTTACAGCATACAGTATATAGTATACACGTCTATGTCTCCAGACCCTCTTCCCACACTTAACAAATTCTCGGCAGAACCCTGTTCGTACTATGTATTCATTTCTTTTTCTCGTTTATAGGAATTAGCCGGTAAACGCATGAAGTTGGCCATGCCTGAAACGTGGGAGACTCAAGTCTCGTTGAAGGGAAATCACGCGTCAACGTGGCAGGATCTGATCGATCATCGCAAGCTGCCCTTTATGGCCATGCTGCGCAATCTGCGCAATCTCATTCTCGCGGGAATATCATCAAAGCATCACAGCATAATACTGAAGAAACTTGCTGATGAAGTATAATTGATAGTCTTTGTTATATTGCTCTTCTGATTCTTTTCATTTTTATAGCGTGCTGTGGTGAATAGTCGCCAGTTTCCCTTCCGCTTCTTTTCCGCGTTCGAAGTACTGGGTCAACTCGAGAAGTTGGCAATCGAAGGAGGTCGGTACACTAGGCATAACCTTTACAGATGAATTTGAAATCCATACTGTTTCTCAGTTGCTGTTCCTACTTCGAAACCGAGAGCAAGAGGAAAAACGAACGAAAAAAATGCAATGGCAGAAATAGCAGCCAAAAGGAGAGCAAAGAAATTGGCAGAAAAGTAATGATGGCGTCCTCGTTTTTTTGGCCTTTCGTGTATCTAGTTTCTTCTCAGAGCTGAACGAATCGATTTGTCGATTATCGAACGATATCGACGCGCTTTGGATACGTCTGTAAAAATTGCCACGCTGCACAACGTGAAGCCAATATCAGGCCGAACTCTACTCTTGTGCAATGTTGGATCGAAAATGGAACGTCCGTGCACGTCGGCTAGAGGATTGGGAAAGCCAAGAACGGTACGAGAAGAACGCGATTTAATTAATTAAAATTAATAATTGATTTTTTCTAGGTTTTGGAAGTGAGTCTGTTGCTTGGCTTGATGTGCAAGTTTTCGTGCGAAGAATGCGAATTTCGAGCGTTCGGTGCGGACGGCCAGCACATGTCGGTCGTTCTCAAGGACGGCACTATACTGCAGAATATGGAGTCCGTTCTCGAAGAAATAAAATCCAAAGTGAGTACAGTCTTGTCCACGTCCTGTAGAGGGAATAATATTTTTCAATTAAGAGGCTATGCCCTCTTTTGTCCTATTAGGCGATTTGTTTATTTATTTATTTTTTAGAATTTGAATTCTGACGTGGGCGAATTGCCTCGTAAAATTTTGACTGATTATCTTCTGAGTCAAACTTCAGTGAGTTTTTTTTTTCAATTCGAAGTCTTCGCTAGTGTGACGAGAATTTGTTTTCGCAGATTGACACTCTCATGATTTTGGACGGTGCGACGTCCGCCGGGCGTTCTGCCGATTTCGTCGCTAATTTTCTGGAAAAGTATCGACGCACGGTCAATTCGAATTTGCTGTTCGTAAACGTGGATCTGAGTGGAACCAAATGCAGGTCAATAAACTGGCCAGTTCAGCAGTCGATCAATAGACAAACGTGTGTTATCTTATCTAGTATTTCCACGACGTCCTCTCGTCACGAAAACGACGTCTTCATTGCCGGCTACAGTGACCAAATTCTGAGGTAAGTCTCATGCATTCACAACGTGTACGTATACTTATTGAAACCTCTCCCAGGTTCATTGCTGAAAGAGGTGGCGGCGGCCAATTGGCGCACGTCGAAAACATCGACAAGGCTCACCGTCTCACCGACGTCAAACAACCCGCACTCGGTCGACGACTTCCAGTGGTGAAGCCTCCTTTCGAAGGCGACGAGAACACCCATCAAAGTCTCAAACCAAGGCACGACTATAAAAGAAGAATCTCTTATTATTTATTTATTTATTTTGGTCTTTCAGGTGGCGTACGGCTCGCGTGTTCATCAGCTCGACTTTCAAGGACATGCACGGCGAAAGGGACCTTCTCACGCGCTACGTCTTTCCCGAGCTGCGCGAGCGCGCGAAACGGCACTTCATCAACGTTTACGAAGTCGATCTTCGATGGGGCGTGACGGAGAACGAAATGAATAGCAGAAAGTAAATTTAAATTATAGTTGATTTTTGTCAATTAATATTATTATTATTTTCGCTCCCCAGGGGTGTCGAAATTTGTCTCAGCGAGGTGGACCATTGCGATTTTTTCGTCGGAATTCTCGGCGAACGTTACGGCTGGATTCCGGATCGCTACGACGTGCCGGACGAGCCGGAATTCGATTGGGTGCGCGATTACGCGTCGGGGAGATCGATTACGGAATTGGAGATTCATCACGCGGCTCTGGCCAATCCACTCGATTGCCAGACGAGAGCTTTTTTCTACTTTCGAGATCAATCGTTTTTAAGGTGTGTTCGTACCCAAGGGAGAGAGAGGTGTCTCTCACTGTTGATCTTAGTGCTGTTCCTGAAGATGCTAGGAAGTCGTTCGAAGCAGAAAGCAGCGAGTCTGCAGCCAGGATGGCGGATTTGAAGGCGAGAATTCAGACTAGTGGACTCGAAGTGTTTGAAAAGTGAGGACGTTTGTCTTATCGAAAAGTGCTCGCGTCATAAAATTCATTGCAGCTATCCGTGTGAATGGGGCGGCGTTTTGGACGGAAAGCCGATGGTTCGGTCGCTCGAAGAGTTCGGCGGTCGCGTGCTGAACAATCTTTGGAATGCACTGCTGAAGGAATTTCCTGATGAGGTATTACGTTCTATTAACGTCGTTTAGCGTCTGATGTCTGCATTGTTTCCGTGCAGGAAATTGGCGAAGACGAAATGGACGAGGAGTCTCGACGTCACAGAGCGTTCGCCGAGCACGCAAACGAAATATTCACGGGCCGGAAAAACGTTCTGAAGCAGGCCGAAGCGGCCATTGAAAAGATGAGCTCCGGCGTGATTGTGATAGCAGGAAAACCGGGTATGGGAAAGACATCGCTAATGGTAAGCTTATCACATGGCAGACGCAGTGAGAAATAATATATATATATATATATTTTTTCTTATAGTCTGCTATTATGCATTCCTATGGCTCTTCTGCCTCGTGTTCTTCTTTCTCTCTTCTCCTTGCTCACTTTGTCGGCGTGTCGCCCGGCTCGACGAACATTTCCAAAGCTCTTCGTCGCATCTGCTACGAATTGAAAACGCGCTTCGACGTCGACGATCCCGTCGCTGAGGAATATAACGAACTTGCGATGGCACTACCCGAAATGCTCGCAAAGGCTGCTCTCAACGTGGGCGTGTCAAACAAAATTATTGTCTTTGTCGACGGTTTGGATCAGTTGGACGAGATACACTCGGCCAAAACTATGGAGTGGCTGCCTGACCCATTACCAAACGTAAGAAGGCTATAGTTCAAAAAATTATTTTTATCTACTTGTTTATCTTTTCCTAGCGTGTTCTCTTCGTTGTGAGTGTTCTAGATAGTGACCCGTGCTACGCCTCTTTGCAACGTCGACACCAGGAGAATAACGTGATTTCTCTCAGTGGACTAGACATGTTCGACAAAGCCGACATGGTCCGCGATTCGCTCGGTCGTCATCGAAAGACTCTCAACGAATCGGCATTTAATAATCAGGCGAGAATTAATTTGGCGACGGTAATTTAAATTAAAATAATTTTTGACTCGTTGCAGTTGAAAATCTTGCTGAGTAAGAAAGATGCCAATATTCCTCTATACCTTGCCTTGGCCTGCGAAGAGTTGCGCGTCTTCGGGGTCTACGAAAAGGTGATCATAGTATAGGCAAGTGGAAGGGTCCATCCTTATCTATGTTTATATGCTTAGGTTTCTGAAAAGTTGAGGCAGATGCCTTCTTCGTTGGGCGGTTTGTTGCAAGACGTTCTCAATCGATTGGAAGTGGATCACGGACGAGATTTGGTTTCCATGGCTCTGCACCTGCTCCTTTGCTCTCGAAACGGTGAAACTGAAAAAACTGCCTCGAACATACATAACCGTTTCTGTACGTTTTCAGGTCTTTCTGAAGTGGAGCTGCTTAGTCTTCTTAGCCTACGTTCTTGCAACGTCGATTCCAAGCTGAGTCCTCTTGATCCGCACTTTTCTAGCGTTCTTGGCGATTTATCGCGGAAGAGTCCAGTCAGTCAGGCAAATTTTATTCGACTCATCCGAAGTCTTCAATGTTTCCTGCAGTCTACAGCTGGATCCAGGTACAGCGGGGCTTCAAAGACAACTTAGCAGCTACGATTTGATTATTTTTTAGGGATGGAGTGATGCTTTTGTGTCATTCTGACGTCATCAACGCTATCAAAAAACAGTATCTGAAATCGTCACCAAAAGACGAAGAAACGAAACTCCATCGTCTAATTGCTGGTACCATATACTTATATAAATTTTCTTCAAATGTCATTGTGCAATCGTAATTTCCTTTCCTTTAGCTTATTTCTACAACGAGGCGGATCCCGCTCGTGATGGGACGTTTTCCGGTCTCAACAAGCGTGCCTGTAGTGAACTAGCTTATCATTTGGTAATGGGCGCCTCTTTTCTTACTTTTGGGGCCCCCACCTAAATTTAGTTGGTCTCCTGCTTGCGTTTATCGCGAAATCCCCTTCTAATAGACGTCTCGACTGCTGTAGACTTGCGCTGGCGCGTGGGAAGACTTGGGAAAAGTCGTCTGCAACTTGCGATACATTCAAGTCAAATGTCAACTTGGATTGGGACTCCAGGTCGTGGAAGACCTCCAAGCCGGCGGTAGGGGTACAGTAGTCGCACGGCGAACGAGATCGCGAGCAGAACGTGTCGTTTAGGAAAGCACGATTTTCCTCCGCTGATGGAAAAAGAAAGGCAGAAATTTCTCCAAAGTTCTACTTTGCAGGAATATCGTTCGTTCGTCTCTCAGCAGATTCACATCATGTCAAGGTGAGAATTGCAATTTTTTGATTAATTAATTCAATTATTTGTTTGGCGTTTTTGAAATTCATCTGTTATTTCTTAGCTACTCAACTCTGGTGATGCAGCAGGCAATCAACGAGCCTGCGACGTCAGTTGTGTCTAAAGCAGCGCATGAAATAGTGAGTCAGCGACAGCGCGGCGAAGACTCGTCGCTTCTTCTCTGGGTGAATAAGCCAGATAAGAGTCATCCATGCCAAATGACTATCAGCGGAAATTCAAAGGTAAGAGATATAAGGAGACATTTTGATAAATTCAATCGTCTGTTTATCACTAGCTTGTACTGTGCGTGGCAATTTCGTCCGACGGTCGTTTCATTGCGTGCGGCTCTCAGGATTGCACAGTGAAACTTTACGAGCTAGCTACAGGAAAAGTAAGCACTAGCTCCTATTAGAGCATTGTCCTATTCAATTGTTCGAAATATATTAGGAAGTGAAATCATTTGTCGGACACGC
Source organism: Oscarella lobularis (assembly GCF_947507565.1). Taxonomy (NCBI): domain Eukaryota; kingdom Metazoa; phylum Porifera; class Homoscleromorpha; order Homosclerophorida; family Oscarellidae; genus Oscarella; species Oscarella lobularis. The sequence goes on along the minus strand of NC_089192.1, from coordinate 1,077,456 downwards.
TCACGCAGTTGTTAGCTGTTGCTTTGCGGGTGCGTCTCGACTGTGCAGCGCATCCCTGGACGGTGCCTTTTCCCTTTGGGATGTTCAAGGGGGTCACAGGTAAGTCGCACTTAAAAAAGAGGCAGTCTCAATAATTTTTAACTCCAAAGAGTAGAGACGGTTGTCAAACGTTTTTTTTGCTTCTTTATAGAATTTCGACTGCTATGGGTCACAAGCGCCAAGTTGGCGCGTGCGCGTCGGATCCGTCGGGCAGCGTCATCGTTTCCGTTGGATGGGACGCGCGCATCGTTATATGGAGCGGCAAAGACGGAAGCGTCGTTGCCGAGCTGAAAAGCGGCGAGAAACCGATCAACTGCGTCGACTTCCATCCCGAAGGCCAGTTCATCGTCACGGGAAGCTGGGATTCGAGAATGAGAATATACGACACGTTCAACCGGAAACGAATCAAGGTTCACTAAGTTTGAGATTTAAATAAAAAAATTGAATATTGTATTTTTTTAATTAAGACTCTTCGAGGGCACTCTTGTTCGGTGCGAGCAGTGGCGTATTCTCCTAGCGGAGTGCACATCGCTTCGGCTTCTCTCGACGGGCAGATAAAGATCTGGCATTCCATGGCCGGAATTCAGGTGAGAGACTCGTGCTTATATATAGTGGACTTGGATGTGTCTTTAGGTTGGCTGCGTGACCGGTCACGCGTTACCTGTCAATGCGATTTGTTTCACCAAGTCCGGTCATCTCGTAACGGGAAGTGACGATCAGCTTATCAAGGTACACTAATTTCTCAGTGTAGTGCGTGTGACGTCTAATAAAACTTCTGTTGTATTCTAGGTTTGGTCTGGCTATCTTGGCAAGCCAACGTACACTGCCCATGCTGTTGAAGACGTGGGCGGCGTTTTGTGCTTGGCGGTCGATCCTTCGTCGCGTCTACTGGCAGCCGGATATCACGAGAAGCTAATTCGAATTTATGATGCATTATCCGGTGTTGAACTAGACGAAATTGATGGTATGCTTAATAAAGAGCAGGCTTTCCTCTTACTACGATGTACCCAGGAGCTCACACTGCTGCAGTTTGCTGTCTGGCATGGGAAAAAAGCGGATTTGGAGAGCGGTTCGTATCTGGTTCGGACGATGGAACGCTCAAGGTTTTGACTCTAGCATTTTTTCATATGCATTGTCACGAGAGAGTCTCTTCTAGATCATTTCATCGTCGTCTAAGAAGGCTGAGAAGACTCTCGTTGGCCACGAGAAGGGAGTGTGGTGCGTGGATTGGCGTAACAAGCTCATAAGTTCGGGCTCCGAGGATTTCACCGTTTGTCTGTACGACGTGAAAAAGAAGCCTGCCAAGAAGCAACCGTCTTCCGGAACGTGAGTGTACCCAGCTGGGCGGGATTCATTTATATGACGTATTTATTATTATCTAATTAATTTCTTTTGGCAGTTTTTTGAGTCCAGTTCGTTCATTGGCTGGCCATTCCGCTCCCGTTACCGGAGTATGCTTGACTTCAGATGAGAAGCGAGTAATATCAGCTAGCCGAGATAAGGTACTATATATATATATAAACGAACTTAGTTGCTCTGGACCGAGAAGTACTTGCCTTTAGACGATCATCATTTGGGACACCCGAACGGGCTCTCAGATCAAATCGCTCTCTGACGCGCACAAAGATTGGATCAATTCCCTGGCACTATCCGAGAAAGACGACTTCATTGTGACGGCGTCCAACGACTTCACAGTCAAACTGTGGAACCTGGAAACTTTCCAATCCAACGTTCAGATGAAAGGTCACCTCGGCTCTGTGACGAACGTAGCCATAACGGTTTGAAAACAAACGCGAGATCTTTTTGCTTAGGAGATATCGTGTCTTTTTAGGCTGGTTGTATTGTTTCGTCGAGTGTCGATGGGTCGGTGAAACTCTGGAGTCGCAAGGGCATCGAAATCACGACGTTGCACGGCCACGAACGACGAGTCAACGCGTGCTGTATCTTTGCAAAGGACTCGGGCGCAACGAAGAAAGAAGAATCGACGTCGACTCCTTGGGCTGACATGGCTGACGATCGGACGGAAACGGATTTCGACGAAGAAGGAGAAAAGGCTCGCTTCGGCGACGTAGCTGTCATTTCTGGAGGCGACGATGGATCAATTCGCTCCTGGATGGCTCTACAGGTAGAAAGTTGAGTATATGATCCGGATCACTTCTAAGCATTTTTTGCTCTGCAGGCGAATGAATTAGCAGCGCTGAGTGGGCATTCAGGTCGCGTTCTTAGCGTGAAAGCAGTTGGAGATCGAATTGTGACGAGTGCTCTGGACAAGACGGTGAAGGTTTGGCTGCCTCAGGTAGGTAACTTATATATCGGAATTGTGATTACTTCTATAGGCATGCAGTAAATTGATTACGCTACTAATTTTTTTATATAGAGGGTCTTTGAACGCGTTTGTTTTAAGGTCGGACCGGTTGTACGTGGACACAGCGCCTCCGTAACCTGTGGCGACATGTGTCCGTCTGGGTATTGGGCTCTTACGTCCAGCAGGTACTGTGTAATGACTTTGTGTGCGTAATTGTACAGTTTTATCTTCTCCAGAGACGGAAGTGTTCTTTTGTGGTCCCTTCAAGGCGATCATTCTTCCTTCTCGCCTAGACTCCATTCCAAGGTTTGATATCATTTCCGTACGAACACCTCTGTTGCATAACACCTGTACCTGCACAGGTGATGGAGTCAAGCGAGCCAGTCAATGCCGTCAAATTTCTTGAATCTTCAGTTGAACGGGCTACGTTTGTGGTGGGAAAAGGCAGTGCAATTCAACTATGGATATACTCAAAAAGGCATAACTTGAAATTGAGGTACAATAGCTTTGAATGGGGCTGAAATGTGTTGTCGCTACCACTTTACCGGCCTGAGTATAGCCTGAGTATAGCCTGGTAAATGTTGGGAACGCCCATTTTTGACCAACCAGTTTCTGCAGATAACTCGTTGCGCGCAAGCGGCGCTTGGATGTCTAGTGCATAATAATAGCGTGGTAATGGCAGGTTGAAAAAATTCTATCTTCCCTTAGCAGTCGGACGCTGCCATTGACCACGCCATTATTATGCACGAGTGGCGTTCCTTGCGCCTGAACTGCAAGCGTCGCTCGCGCGCAACGAGTTAGAGACACTTACCCCTCAAAAGTGGGCGTTCCCGCCATCGCTACACTTTACTTTTTATGCGCGAGTGGCGTTCCTTGCGCCTGAACCGCAAGCGCCGCTCGCGCGCAACGAGTTAGAGACACTTACCCCTCAAAAGTGGGCGTTCCCGCCATCGCTACACTGTACTTTTTATGCGCGAGTTGCGTTCCTTGCGCCTGAACCGCAAGCGCCGCTCGCGCGCAACGAGTGAGAGACACTTACCCCTCAAAAGTGGGCGTTCCCGCCATCGCTACACTGTACTTTTTATGCGCGAGTGGCGTTCCTTGCGCCTGAACCGCAAGCGCCGCTCGCGCGCAACGAGTGAGAGACACTTACCCCTCAAAAGTGGGCGTTCCCGCCATCGCTACACTGTACTTTTTATGCGCGAGTGGCGTTCCTTGCGCCTGAACCGCAAACGCCGCTCGCGCGCAAACGAGTGAGAGACACTTACCCCTCAATTGTGGGCGTTCCCGCCAACGCTACACATTACTTTTTATGCGCGAGTGGCGTTCCGTGCGCCTGAACCGCAAGCGTCGCAATTGCGGTTCAGGCGGACGGAACGTGTCTTGTGGCAGGTTGAAAAAATTCTATTAGCAGTCGGACGCTGCCATGACTTGTTCCGCGCAACTTGAAGCGGCGCTTGCGGCTCATGCAGGCGGTCGGAACGTCACATGCAGTCTTGCATACAAATAATAGCGTTGGTGGGAACGCCTATTTTTGACCAACCAGTGTCTGCAACTTGATGGCGCGCAAACGGCGCTTGCGGTTCAGGCGGACGAAACGTCTCTCGTGCATAAAAGTTGCAGACACTGGTTGGTCTTGAAATTTGCGAAAAACACTGTAAAGGCAATTTTACCTCAAAATTTAGTAAGACGCCAAATCTCGTAGCTCTTTTCAAAAAGCATTCCTATCCCCTCACTATGTTCAAGGGAGCCTTGTTTCTTCTATAGTTTGTCCCATGGAGACACCGGTTTACCAGTTACATGCCTCGCGTACAGTCGCAAGAGTTGCACTCTGTTGTCGGGCTCGTGGGACAAGAGCGCGATTGTATGGAAATTTACCGGCGATGCTCTACAAAAAGTCACAGTTCTCAAGGGGTGAGTGCGTAGCTTGCAACAAGTTACATGCCCTATAGATTGTGTTGTGGCAGCCCGACTGATTGGATAACCAACCTATCCTTCAGCGAAGATGAAAGTTATTTCATGGCGACGTTGGCGGATTCTAAAGTCTTTGTATGGAACAGCTCAAAGGTGAGATGGTAGATTACGTGGAGGATCTTCGTGTTTTCCCGACTGCAAGTTTTTACTATATACCTGTGTTGTCGTGTTTAGACGTCTTCCAGAAGTGCATTGAACTTGAAAGAAGAGGAAGGAAAGCAGTGGACACTTCTCGCGCACGGAACGAAAACCGGTCCAAAAATGCTCAGCGATTTGGAAGCGAATAAGGAAATTATTTTGGTGGGAAGTTCGAGTGGAACGGTATCTGTATTCGATCGCGTCACCGGCAAACAAATGGTCGCGGAAAAGGTTTCATAGATATTGCACGAAGTTTGGCGCTCGACTGTTTAACGGTCTTTCCTTTCAGTTGCATTCAAAAGCTATTTCTGGTGGTGGAGTAGGCAAATATTCGTACTACACCGGGTCAACTGATGCTACAGTCAAAGTGTGGAGTAGCCTGGCGTTGCAACAGGTTTAGAGAAAATCAGTCTACACAATTCTGTTCATAATTGCGTCTTCTCAAGATTGGCCTCTTTTGTGCACCGGGTCCTGTCACGTCCATGGCTGTTTCTGTCGTCGATGAAGCCGACAGAATTTTGGTTGGTGATTCTCTTGGCAATGTTCTTTTCCTGCACAATCCCTTTTGACCTGAATGCACAGTACTTTTGTCTGAAATGGTACTGGAATTGTTTTCATACGTGTATCAATACGAAATGGGCTCTAGTGAAATTGAAGTCATTCTTCTCCTCTTTTTAGTTAAAACGTCGTCGTGCACTGTATCTGCGTACACCGATAAAACCTACCTGAGACCTGAGTACCGTTGTTTCGATGGAAATAACTAGTACGTGGCTCGTTGTTATTATTTCCAAATCGCAGGCTGGACGAGATACGCGACGGCCACGTAGACGATCAAGTTGCGCACATGATTTTATTTCGTACAGTAATTTTACAGTGGATACATGCACTCATGCAGAAACCTAGTCTAACGTGTCCACTGTATTTTTCGATCCTTCCTTTCGTCGATCGTTTTTCTCCGGCTGTCTTCGTCTTCGTCGATCGTTCTCTCTTCGATTTTCGTCCTTCAGCGCTCGCGATCTAAAAATCAAATCCCAATTAGTCACTGTCAAAATATCGTTCTACGCACCTTTTCTGAATGCGTCCGTATTAGCATTACCCGAGCTACACCACGGGGAGGTTCGGACGCTACGTAGCTCAAGGCAGCCACCGCAAAGCAATGGCCACCCGTTCCAAAAAGTTTCGGGCGAGTTTTGACCTCATAGGCCACCTCAACCAGTATCCGCCTGGACGAGTAGTCGGCCCCTAATACCGAGTCCCCCGGCGCGACGATACCTGACCACATTGGTAAGCCGAAGCTAAGAACCAGGGCTTCTGAGGTGGAGAGCGGCTGACTACTGTTTGTAGGAGTCGACAGGAAAGGACGTGCAATGCCCAGATCGAATTCTCCTGAGCCAGATCATCCGCAATCTAATCGTGCCAGTTGGTGAGATAAGTGCCGGCAACCAGACCGCTTGCGACACCCCCTCCGAGCCGTACCCACTCTGCCTAACGCAGGTCGTGCTCGTTTGGCAACAATAAGACATATAGGCGATCTTTTCGCTCAGTGCGTGAACCGAGGCCGAAGCCCCCCATCGCCCTGCTTAGAGGCTCCGGCACGGGATTAATCCGTGGGCCACGCTGATCCGACGATCCAGACTGTCCTTTTGCCGATACTCCCGAGCCAGTCCGTCAAGGATGAGACGCAGATTGCTCCACGCCGCACCCACCCTAGGCCGCAACTGAAAGAGAATCGGTGTGCACTTCCCTTTTGAACCGTGTAGCTAGCTCCGCCCAGCGCGCTCATTGGTCCGTCGAGGTCACGTTGGATTCATCTAGCGCTCTGGTTGGTTCCTTCGAATAGGTGCGAATTTTTTAATACCGTTTGACCATCGATTGCATCACGATCATGGTCAGCAATTCTATTCTTGGCAATAGTGATGCAAGATTTCTCGCCTCAAGGTCAAGATGGCGTACGATGCCTCGTGGTCGCGTTTCCTTTCCTTCACAGTTTCGCCTTACGTTCGCTGTAAATTATCGTCGATTGGCTTTTTCGCGGGCTTGTCGAACGGCCCGGACATCGGGGAAACGAACATGCGAAGCAGATCGAACGTGGCGTAGATCATAGACGAAGAAAACGGCCGATTTCGGCGACGACGACGACGCGGGAGCCAATAACGACGCAAATTACGGCGTCGGTGAGCGTATGGGCGATCGGGTGCCTGTTTTTCGCGATGAAAAAGGCTATCCGTCCACCCGGACGTCGCCGCGCGATCACTTTCGCTTCGTTTTTTTTACAGTGATCTATGACTACGAAGCGCTTCGCAATTGATAATTTACGCTCAAATTTGAAGAAACCGTGCGAATAGTGGAACAGGTATAGATCTACGCTTTGGGGGCCCCCCGAATCAATTAGCGCATTTTCTTTGGAAATTTTGACTTGCACGAACCGTTTGACCGCGCGAGGTTGTTATATTAGCATCTAGCATTAGATCTAGCGCGTTTCGTTAGAAATCCGCGAGGTCAAGATTTTAGCATTCCTGAACTACAAATAGTTTCAATTTTAGGTATTTTTGTAGTTAGTTAATATCAGCATGTGGATCCGTTCCTTCCTCCACGGGTAAAGATCGTAGATTTTGCTTTATGAGTGATCATGAAGCTTGGCTTGAGTTAGCCGATCTGTACATATCTCAATTAGAGTAAGAGTGAATTATTTGTTTTTCGAGTAATATGCGCATTTGGTGGCCATAGTTTCAAGCGTGCTGCATTTTGCATGATTCTCGTCAATCCGCACATGCCATTGTTTCGTCAAAGATACGCAGAGGTTTCTAGAACGAATAGCTATTGTCATCTTTTTTTCCATTGGACATTTATAGATACTGTACTCTATGGGTGGTACTGATAATATGGAATTGGCTCGCAAGTATGGTGTGCAAGACAACTCGTAATATTTTTATATTTATCATCTTTTTTTCTGGTAAGGCGTCATCTGCTTTGAAATCGAAGAAAGATAGCAAGCTTAATTAGGTGAACGGTTGAATCATAGATGGAGGAGGGGAGGGATTGGAAACTCCCCGATATCACGTGACTTTCCGTGGCTCTACGATCGTCGCAAGCGTCCTGCCTTTCCTGCGAAGCGTTCGCGACGAGACTATCGCTTCGATCGATTGTAACATTTCGACGTGATAGCAGCGAACGTACAATTGTAGTCGATTTCCAAGGATTAGTCGAATTCCGTCAAGAAATCTTCACCTAGTACTCTGAGCCACGGTGGCTCAGTGCATTAGGTGAAGATTTCTGAAACGCTAGCCTAGCGACTCTTTTGTACCATGCAAATTGACTAAAAAATAGAACAAATTATAATTTATGACGTCATAAGTAGAATTTAGAAACCAAAAGGTTTCTAAAGTCTTCTTTTGGGGTTTTTCTCTCTTTGCTTTCTGGCTTTCGTACTTGAGCCGTTTCAAATCTCACAGTTCATATAATCTAAAAAAAATTGTTAAAAATCAACAAAGCACTTAGCTGAGGAAATGATATCCTAGTGGCACAGACATGTCTCTCAAGTATGGCTGTGCACGAAGTGTTGGTACGAATTGTCTTCGTAGAGAAAGTTTACCCTGCACTAGTGACGACAGTAGGCGGGAACAAAATCGAGCCGAAATCACAGTTAAGCGAATCCACGCGCAAATTACTACGTCTATGGCACGCACAGAACACTAGGGCAGCGTTTCATCACCAAAAATTTGTCGTAGACGCGGAATCGACAGAGTTTACCCTGCCGAAGCTCGATCGGTTGAAAAAGCGTCATTTCGGCGCGATCGAAGACATTTTCAGCGTATAATTTCACGCAAACTGTTCAAGCACATCACAAAAAACGCATCCCAACCTGAAATTCTAGTCGATGCTGAACGAAGAGGAGAAAAGGACTACGTATTTCGCGGAATATCCGGGAACCGAAGCTACGATCCTAGAGCCAAAGCAACCTATACAAAAAGTCACGTGATATCGGGGAGTTTCCAATCCCTCCCCCTCCTCCATCTATGGTTGTAGTCAGGTGACCTGACCCTTCACGTGACCCGGGGAGAAGGGTCAGGTCAAACGCCCTATGTCGAAGTGTTGCCGTAGGAATGCGGAAGCCCCAATTATCCACTTAGCTTGATTGTGACGTAATTGACCACACGGTCGACCAGCACACGATACATGGCTTTGGAGTTGTATCTAGGCTGCGGCGAATGCACGTACGTGGAGATCGTCGACTTTTGAACCTTCGTCGACGCGCAGCGAGCTTGATATTTGGAAGGTAATCGTCGATCGTCGGGATAGACGTTTTCGATGAGAAGCTTCGCAGCTGAGAAGTCGATTGCTTTTTCTATCGCCGCGTTCGATAAAGGTCCCTTCTTCCGAGGCTCAGAGATCACGTGCCAGCGAGTACTACGTAATTAATTTGATAACGACGTCACAGAGGTCTCGGCCTGTGATTGGGCCGCACTGTACAGTGCGGCGGCAACAGTTAGACATAGGGCGTTTGACCTGACCCTTCTCCCCGGTCACGTGAAGGGTCAGGTCACCTGACTACTATGGTTGAATCAGGCCGAATTCTCCAAACACGCATGCGTCCGATAGAACGTTCTAGAAAACATTGACAGTCGGCGTAGCCACTCCGCTAAGAGTAAGTATGGCGCGATGGCAGCCGCAACCGAGACGCGATGCCGAGGTTGCTGTGCTGGGCGACAAAGCGTATCTGTGGGGCGGAGCATCTCTGGACGGATCGGAATTCTTCCCGAGGGACCTAATCTGCATCTGCAGCCTCGCATCTGGCGCTTGGGAGCAGCGGCAGGCGTCCGGAGACGTTCCCCCGCTGTGCTGCTACGCACGATGTGAAGTAATTAAGGATACGGTGTTCACGTACGGCGGAAAACGAGAAGACGGGAGTCGTTCGATGGACATGTATCGTCTGAACACGACTAATCTAATTTGGAGAAAACAGGAGATAGACCCAACTTCTGAAAGACCTTGTGGTCGATCAAGCTGCTGTTTGGTGGCTCTAAACTCGGAAACTCTGCTGCTTTTCGGTGGGTACGGTCCAGATCCGGGCACTGCGCTGCAGTTTGGAGCCCAATGGCTTCAGGAACCCGACTACCAATTAGGATTTAACAACGAGCTGTATCTATTCAATGTTAAGTATAATTATACTCCTATGATGCTAATGGTAAATAATTAATTGAAATAGGTGGCAAGTGGGAAAATGTTGTGACTGCTGGGTTCCGTCCCAAGCCGCGCTGTGCCTCTGCAATGGCTCCAATCGATCATCACCGAGCTCTCCTGTATGGTGGTCATGGTTTCTGTGATGACTTCGATGATCTTTTTGTTGTTGACATTGTAAAAAGGGTACCCTATTGAAAAGATTAGAGGTAGTTTCGACTACTGTATTTGTTTTTTAGGAGTTCCGGCTGGTTTCTCTCTCTTCTGGTTTGCGACCACCTCCTAAAGCTCAGCACACTTTATCAAGGTTTTACATTGAGAATCGGCCATTCTTTCTATTACTCGGTGGGCAGTTCTATGGGAACTTTGACAAGTGTGCTTATTACTACAATTTTGATGATTCTCGATGGAGTGTTGCTCATTTTGAGGTAATTAAAGGGTTACATTTATACACGTAAAATTGTGGTCATGCTGAGCTCTAACTAGGATGAAGGAGGAAAAGTTATTTGCTCAATTGCTGGTCACTCGGTTGCATGCCTCTACAATAGGGGGAATCAGCTTGATGTTGTCGTTGTTGCGGGAGTGGTGCCAGATAGAACATTCATTTATCACCATCTAAAACAAAGTAAGTGCACTTGTACATTGCGCCGTTTGGAACCATTTTAACTCAAATTGATTTTAAAGAAGCACGTTTTAGTGTCTTGCCTAGTGGCTTTCCATTCCCATAATGTTATCTTCATTAGCTAATAAACAACTCTCTACTGTTTTTTGTAGACGTTTCTGCCTTGACTGCCAGTCTGTTCCCTGACGTCGCAATAGAGCGCACTGCTGAGCTTAAACGTGACTGCGAGAAAGGTGACAGACAAAGGAATCGTTTGATGCTGAGTGGCAAAGTTTATTGCTGCAGAAGTAGCAACACTTAGGCAACAACACGAGACAGTGCTAGCAAGGGAAACAGAACGAATTCAAAAGGTGCAGAGATCACTTTTTGTGCTATGTCTGCGTTATTCGTGCATAATTCTAGGAACGGCATGCAGAAGCGGTAGCACTTAGGCAACAATATGAGACAGTGCTAACAGAAATTCAAAAGGTGCGGAGATTCCTTTCTGTACTATGTTCTGCTAGTATCTGTACATAATTCTTAGAAACACTCAACAGAGTTAAAAGAGCTAATGCAACGCAACAGTAAGATGATTTATAAGTTCTGTGCTTTGTCGACAATTATCTATCGTCTTTCAGCAGTGGAGTTAAGTTGGAGTGCACAAAGCCTTCAAAGCGCTTCATTGTCTTGTCAAGAATTGAAAAAGCAGCTTGAAAAGTTTATACAGCCTCTTCGTCTTGAACAGCGATCAGTGCGTGTCAACAAACAGGAAAAGTTGGGGTCGGGCTCTTTTGGAGGTACGCTTTTGTAGTGTTCACTACTGATTTTCATTTAATTACGTATTAGCCGTTTACACCGGATTGTTTCTTGACCAACCTGTAGCCGTCAAAGTAATCAATTATAGTAGCTACGATGTTGCAAGAATTGAACAGGAAGTTTTAACACTGCATCGTCTGTGTCATCCTAGCATCGTCACTACATACGGCTTTGTGAACGTTATGGAAGATCAAACAATCACCGAAATTCATATAGTCACGGAACTTCTGGAGGGTTCGCTTGCCGAATTGCTAAAACACAGAGAGCCTCTCAAGGACAACGAGGAGATCAGTATCGCACGAGACATTGTCACAGCAGTCACTTACTTGCATACTCGCCAGCCAATTCCTTACATTCATGGCGACATTCGCCCTACGAATATTTTACTGACTAATTTCATGAAAGCTAAGTTGGGCGATCTTGGAGCAGCTCATCGGCTTGGATCTGTCTCCGGTGGACCCCTCAGTAAAGCTTATTTGGCTCCGGAACGTGTTTCTCTTCTACAACCAAGTTCGTTAGCTAGCGATATCTACAGTTTGGGAGTCACCTTGATTGAACTTTTCCTTTGCCGACCTCCTGATGCCAGCTTGAGACAGAATCAACTTATGGAGCTGAACAATCGCGGAAAGTTCAACCAGTTTTCCATCTGTAAAAGATTGATTGACGATCAAGAGGACAATCGTTCTAGCGCAGATGTCTGCTTTCAGGAGTTTTTACAGCTAAAACATAGCAACCTTCAACGCAAGGTACAAGGGCGGTTTGTAAATGGACGCCATGACGTCATCATTTGCCAATGATAATAGTAACTGTAGTACTGCTACATTTTCTATTTTTCTATTTTTGTACAACCTCGTTCTTATTTACAACTGTAGTCTTTTTTCAATTATTTACGTCAGAGATTGCCTCACGTGGTCTCTTGCTGCTTAGAGGCACCTGCAGGTCAGCCTGAGGCTCTCCGACTCGCAGAGTTTCTTGTGAGGCTGACGCACGTCAAGACTCTGTTCGTGTGTACATGCTTATTTCTAAATTTGTTTTCATTTAGTGACGTCACTTTTGAAGGATCAGCATCCTGTGCCTATTCGGTAGACTGAACATGAGTTAGGACAGCCACTTTTTTCGTCGTTGAATTGTTAGTTTGGTTCTATATATACGTGGGTCTACTAGTAGACATCCTTATCCGGGATTTCGACTCAAAACCAAAATTTGCCGAATGTCTCACTCTGAAGCTAGTGGAGGACGCGTGGAGGACATCTCCCGTTCGTCCGAAGACGTTCAACTGGACTGGAGGGAGGCGAGAGAGCGCCTAAAAGAGTTTCGCGAGGCGAAGAACCGCGACAGTTTGACCGTACTCAAAATAGGCAAGCCTCTCGTCGAAAAGAACCGATCGCGACTAGGAGACGAGCGTGAGCATAGAAGCAAAACGTCAGAGAACGTCCCCACGAACGATTTCCTTCACAGTGTGGATAGTTTTCGAGCAATTGTTCCTCGCCGCCTTGGACTGCGGAAAACAGAAGTTGGCACAGGCAAGAGAACTTTGGACACTACGAAAGAATTCCTATGGGTCATTCTTCTTCCTAACGAAAGTTTTATTCCGACGAGCTCAAACGCCAATTTCCCAAGAGCCTGAGAGTCAGACGACTACGTGGAATGTATCTAGAATCCATTGAAAAGTGAGATAATTTTTGAAGAAATTTTTCGAATCGAATGATGATGATGACGTCATAATATTCTAAGCTACGACGAAGCTTTGGAAGTCTACGACGAAATATTGAAAGAAGATTCGACGTATGGGGTGAGAGAATTCGCACGAGTTTTAATTGAAAAGAGCTGTAAATGGTTTTTCAGTTGGCTCGTAAGAGAAAAGTGGCCGTACTCAAAGCGAAGCAAGACGTAGCTGAAGCCATCGAGGCTCTAACAGAATATTTGAAGGAGTAAGAGAAAGAGATACTATATATATAGGGCAAATGCACGCATGAGCTTCTATGTAGCTTTATGAGTGATCACGAGGCTTGGCTCGAGTTAGCCGATCTGTACATATCTCAATTGGAGTAAGAGTGAATTATTTATTTTTTTGAATAATTATGCTGGCCATAGTTTCAAACACGCTGCATTTTGCATGGAAGAACTTATTCTCGTCAATCCTCACATGCCATTGTTTCATCAAAGATACGCAGAGGTTTCTAGAATGAAGAGCTATTGTCATATTTTTCCATTGGACATTTATAGATACTATACTCTATGGGTGGTACTGATAATATGGAATTGGCTCGCAAGTACTTCGCCCAAGCTCTGAAACTGAATCCCGACAGCACTAGATCGCTTTGCGGCTTTTTTATGGTGTCCAAGACAACTCGTAATATTTTTATATTTATAATCTTTTGCTCTGGTCAGGCGTCATCTGCTTTGAAATCGAAAAAGGATAGCAAGTCAATGGCCACGTGGGCGCAGGAAAAATTGCTCAAAGCCTACACGGTTTTCGAGACGTCAATGAATCAGAGTATGAATTCTCATCGAGTGCTGTGCACATAGGAAAAAGACTCTGAACTTCGTGGCATCGCCGAAAAGGTCATGCAGAGCGTTCTCAGCGGAACAGAGAAGGAGACACGGAAGCCGCAGCCGCAACGAGTCGAAGTGTCCGAGTTTGAATTCAAGATGAACACAGGTCAGTCCGTATAACGTTCCAGAAAAAAAATGATGTCACGCATACATACATATATAATTAAAAAGAAATTCAATCGTTCTTCTTCCCCCTTGATTAATTTTTTCGTTTAAAATACGCCGCTCTGAAGGCGTCGTGAATTTCCGCTCCCGATACCGTAGCATCGTTCTAAACCAGACAGTTATTAGGGAATTGAAATACGTGGTCTATGTGGGATGGGCACTTTGCTCTCAGTCGTTTTCTCCATCGTGAGAAGACGTCTCGACGCGTGGCCGCTGATCACTTGCTCGCTATTTGCGATCAGTTTCAAACCGGGGTGAACGGGAATGAGGGACGGCTCATAGCTAAAAAAACGTGTCCATCAAAAAATATATATAAAATAATTATTTACTCTGCTCTCGACACGGGAAGCCAATAGACTAGGCGACCGCCCACGGTTAGAGTATTGTTGGCTAATTCGAGTAGGTCGCTTAGGACCTCGCTTAGACGATAGGGAGTGACGGCAGGAATGTGATCGGCTTTACTATAATAAAGAGAGACAATACATAAACAAGTAGAGATACATGAAATTAGAGGTCGTACTATTCGTCTGCTACGGTATTGATTTGGCTCTTTTTTGAGCCAATCTTTTTTGAACCTTCTCGAACGCCGTACGGTGCTAAAGACACTCATTCGCTTAGTTAATTAAATAGAGATCAATCATAGTCTTACGATCCGTTACTATAGCGTCGAAGAGCGGCGAGCGCTGAGTCCACGCCGGACGAGCGGCGTCGGCTGTTAATACGTCGACGTAGCGCGCTTCTAAACCGTATTGCTTCATGGACATGTAGAGATTGTCGTTGGGGCCTGCGTAGAGTGCACATAAGTTGAGCCACGTTCTGGTGTAAGTACTGGGACTACAATACCTCTTGTCTTTGGCCCTGCAGCTCGCGACGTTTTTCCTTACAACAGAGTATAAAAATTAGGCTTTATATATATAGTAATCAATATTCATTATCTTTGTACCCCAGCCATGAAGGATCTTCCTATCTATGTCCGCTCCAACGACGTGAGCTCCATAGCAGGCGCACGCAATCAGAACACTTCCTAAATAATAGGGTCTATAGAAAGACGGTATGTGACCTAGTGTACTGACCTGTTCCTACGAACGGATCGAGTACAAGTTGACCTGGCTTGACCTTGTACAAACAACCTACGTACTTATAAATATTTCGACTAGAGAGCGACTAACTTTGGCTTGATTTGCCATCAAGAAGGACAGCGTGGTATCCATCGACGTATTTCCTATGTAGCGTCGTTTCTTAATCGAATAACTGTCGAGAAGATGACGACTGCTCATACTAATCTACGAAGCGAGATAGTTTTGTTTTTCGAGGGCGAAACCAATTCGACGTCCCGACCTCTCTTCCGAAAAATAATCGGTACGGTTGCGCGGGCGTCGTGGAATCGGTGCCGTAGTCTAAGAACAGACAGAACGTGTGGTCGGGTCGCCGCAAATTTACTCTTCCTTTGAAAGGCAAAAAGTTGAGTTGCTATAATATGAACAATAATAATGGTTTGGATTCTATCAACGTCCCCTCGTACCTTTATCAAACTGGCACTGTATTCGTCCGTGCACTTTTTATTGAAGGCCTCAATGCGAATACGAAACGTTACGCTCTCCAACATAAATTGCTTCTGAACACGGATAACATCAGACTATGCTGTGTGCATGTTCCTTATATTTATATACCTCTTTTTCGTCTAGTAAGTGCGCAAGTATAGAGGACTTCAGACTTGACAGGTCACTTCCAAAGCCCCACAAGTCAATGACAGATCTTCAAGAATTTTAATTAATTAATAATTAAAAATCGGAATTTGATATTCTGTGCTTGCTTCATTAAAACCGATCTCTGCGCGATGCGACGAGCAACGTCCTCTGATGGCAAGTCGACAATCAGAAAAGGACTGAGCTACATGTAATAAATGCAGACGTCCCTAGGGCGCCGAGCACTTCAATTTAATTGATTCGATTACGTCGCAGGCTGCATGGGAGCATTCCTTTACGATCTCTGCGTTGGCAATTCCGGCCAAAGCGGCCGACGATACGAATTCCTGCAACGAAGGCGCTGCAGAGGCGTGCTCCTGCTGCAGTAGCTACGGCATACTGGTAGTCTGAATTCCAGGTGCTCTTGGGCGTAGTGGAATAAACAGCGCAACATTGAATTTGTCTGTTTCAGATCTAGTACCGTGCGCTAATAGAATGAGCACGTGACGAGAGCGTGAGATGCCCGCCGTTAGAAACTGCAGCATAGGCAGTGTACTAACTTTGTGCGTGCTAATTTTCTGACGTCGAATCACTTGCTGCTTCGACTCCAGAAAAAAAGGCGCGCAACAGTAACGCCTACGATAATTCGAGTTATAACGGCCTAACGCACGCGCCTTCTACTCTTCGGCCAGCGTGGCGTGGCTGCTTCTCCTCCTCCATTCAACGAAACCGCGAAGCGCTCGCCTCGAGGGCCGAACGGCCTCGCCTTCGAAAGACGGACTTCATCGCGTATCTCGAATCCTAAACGCTCGCGACAATGTCGAAAGTGATCGTCGCCGTGCGAGTTCGCCCGATGAACCAAAGAGGTAGAAAACGAACGCGAAAAGACGAGCAATGGGGACGGGGGGGAAGGGGAGAAAGGAGAAGGGGGGCTGGTGTATCGTCACCTCGCCGGGGGTGAAGGAGGTGGTCCCAAAGGAGGACCCTTGTCTCTCTCTTCTCTTTCGTTCTTCCGGGTACGATTTCTAATTAACGGGCGTTCCATTCGCTCAGAAATCGAAATCGGCTGCAATTGCGTCATTGACATGACTCCGCAGCAGACGACATTGAAGAGCAATAAGTACGTCAGAAAAAAAAATAAATTAATAATAATAATTAAATACACGTGCGTCGTGTTTTTTTTGTAGGAAGGGCACAAAGGTTTCTTCATTTCTAAGAGACATTCTTTAGAGTGTAACCCTTTATCAATAGAACTTTGCCTATGATCATTGTTTCTGGTCGATGGACGACAAGAATCCCAAGCACAGGAACCAAGAGGCGGTGTTCGAGGCGCTCGGTCGCGACGTTCTGGAGAACGCCTTCCAAGGCTACAACGCCTGCGTGTTTGCCTACGGCCAGACGGGTTCTCAAAAAAACAAATAGATTATAGGATAAATAAATGAATGACCTCTTTGTGTTTTCGTTTCCGGTGTGCTAGGTTCCGGGAAGTCGTATACCATGATGGGCGCACCGGGTCAGAAGGGGATCATACCTCGACTGTGCGATTCTCTTTTCGAAAGGATTTCGAGTGTTAGCGTATATATACGTACTATTGATGGACATGGGGTCTGATGTTGGAGCATTCTAGAACGACGATACGAGACTGACGTTCAAGGTCGAGGTTTCCTACATGGAAATCTATAATGAGAAAGTGAGAGACCTACTCGATCCGCGAAGGTATCAATAAATTTAGAATTCGAAAGTAGAAAACGTATTTTTTCTCCCGATAGGCAAAAGCAATCGTTGAAAGTGCGAGAGCATCAGAGTCTCGGTCCCTACGTCGACGGACTCTCAAAACTCGCCGTCAAATCCTTTGCAGTACATATATCCCTAACGTTTAGCTTGTGCATACATAATAGCGTTTTGTCTCAGGACATTGAATCTCTCATGATTGAGGGAAATAAGTCTCGCACCGTTGCCTCGACGAATATGAATTCGGAGAGTTCGCGTTCTCATGCGGTGTTTACCGTCGTCATGACGCAGACGATGTTCGATCCAGAAACTCAAGTAACCCCCCTCCAAAATCATGTGAAAAAAACGCCCAATTGGGGGGCCCCCTTAGGCTGGGCACGAAAAAGTCTCGCGAATTAGTCTCGTCGATTTGGCGGGCAGCGAGCGTGCCGGAAAATCGGGCGCCGAAGGCGATCGCCTTCGAGAGGGAAGCAATATCAACAAGTCGTTGACGACGCTCGGTCTTGTCATCTCGAATCTCGCCGATCAGGTAAAACGACGAGCATTTAAATGTCTGCTTCGCTTGAAATTTGATATCTTTAGTCAGCTGGAAAGTCAAAGAAGGGAACGTTTATTCCCTACAGAGACTCTGTACTGACCTGGCTTTTAAAGGTGACTCTCCCCCCGTGACATCGTTTTATTATTTTAATCATTTTTTACTATAGGATAATCTCGGAGGCAATAGCAAGACGGTGATGGTAGCCACGGTCAGTCCGGCCGAGGATAACTACGAGGAGACGCTGTCGACGCTACGGTACGCCGACAGAGCAAAGCGCATCGTCAACAACGCCATCGTCAATGAGGATCCAAATGCAAAGGTGGAGAGGAATCCAAAGGGACCCCACGCGCTTGATTTTCATGTACGGTTATTTTTTTAGGTTATAAGGGAATTGAGAGAAGAGTTGGATCGGTTGCGGAGTATGCTGTCGGGTGGCCAGATGCCAGGTGGAGTAGGCAGCGAAGTGGATCAGAAAGAGGTCGATTAGCTAAAAGCTAATGAGGGAACTGCAAAACGACGTACTCGCGTCTGAAACTGTTTTCGCAGGTGGACAATCTGAAGGAGAAGCTGGCTATTAGTGAGAGGCTAATGAACAGCATAACGATGACTTGGGAAGAGAAATTGGCCGAAACGGAGCGAATTCACCATGTAAAGGAGGACAAGACCGTGAAGACCGAAACCTCATTGGTTTCTCATCTTATTTATTTAGAAAAGGCAAGAGGCTCTGGAAGAGATGGGCATCTCGATTCAAGCATCCGGAATCGGCGTCGAATCGGGAAAGTTCTATCTCGTCAATCTGAACGCCGATCCGTCGTTAAACGAACTTCTTGTCTACTATCTCAGAGTGAGTCATAAAAAACACGTGGGGAATCAATGTTAATTATTATTATTATTATTATTAGCCTTATATGAGAGTCGGCCGAAAGGACGGCGTACCTCCTCCTGTAAGTAAATAAGGGACTATATATGTATATGCTTTTTTTGATGTCTCTGTCTCCTTCTAGGACATTCGACTTCAAGGTTTAGGAATTCATCCGCAGCACTGCGTTCTCGAGACAGAAGATCGCGATCTCTACGTCACGCCGGAGAAGAACGCTCAGACGTTCATCAACGGATGTCTCGTCACGGAGAGAACGCTTCTCTATCAGGGCGATCGCATACTCTGGGGAAACAATCATTTCTTTCGAGTCAGCTGCGATCGAAAGCGAGGTAGGGGAGAGCGAACGAGAGGAGGGGGATATATAGATATATGGGATTAAGAATCGACTGGCGGCGAGGAGAACGTTCCCATGGACTACGAGTCCGCCAAGAAAGAAGTCTCCATGAATGAGATGCTGCGAACGAACGTCGACGACGTTGTCAAGTCGCTCGAAGAGAAACACATAGCCGACAAACAAGGCAAGAGACTCCTCCTCCTCGTTGGCAAGGAAACGATCGTCGTCTTCGCAGGCGCTCTCGACGAACAGAGAATGATGTACGAGAAGAAGCTCGAAGAATTGAGAGGTCAGATGCAGAGTACGGTGAAGCGGGATTCGACGTCGCCGCCGGCGACGCCGGCGACGCCCGGCTCGGCGCGAGGAAGTCGACTCGATCTATTGAGGTAATACAATACCAATACAGTACGTTTGCGAGATTGAGTATTGGCGCGTCTAGTGACGAAGAAGAGGAGCTCTACAACGAAGAGGACTTGAGACGATTGAAGGAGAACATGTTATCCGCTATGGAGATGGTTAGGTAGGAAGAGGAAACATTGCGGAAAGTTTGACTATGTCTCTGAGAGGGTTTTGTTCTCTATAATAGGGAGGCGAATTGTCTTAGTAGTGAAATGGATAAAGACGTCAAATTCAAAGTGTCGCTTCAGGTTGACTCCGGCGGCGCGCCCGCCCGCCCGCGCGCGCGCGTGCGTGGATTTGTTATGATCGCGCTCTCTAGATTCGTCGCGAATTTTTGTCGCCGCGTCGAAAGGGCGCCCCCAAGCGAAAGCGTCCAAACGAAGTCGTAATCGCGTTGAACTACGCCAAGAATAAAAGTCGAAACACGAGTAAAAAAATTTTTTAATTAAAAAATAACTGCTAATAAGAGGAATTTTTTTCTTTTAGCTTGGTCCGTCGATAAGCTTGAGGATAAATTGGTCGACATGCGCGACATGTATCAGCGACTTCAGGACGGCGCCTTGAAGGACGAACTCGAGATGAACGATCCGTTTTACGATCAAGACTCGCACGTGCTCATCGGCGTCGCTAATCTATTTCTCGAATGTCTTCACCACGAAGTCGAGCTCGAGTATTCGCCTCCGATTATCGACCAGAAGGGAGAGGTAAGCACGTGTGTGTGGGGGGCCCCCCGTTAGGGAATTGTAGCACGTCGTCTGAACGTAGATTTGCGGTCGACTTGACGTGAAGATTAAACGACATCAGTCTTGTAAGGAAACTAGATACGCGTATGTAATAATAATAATTAAAATTTATTTCCTCTACAGTTGATCTGACTGACGATATGACCGACTTCGTTCTCCTTGGCAACACTCCGCGAATGAACGGCGACGACAGTTATTGGACTATTCAGGTATTCGACATGGCGTTTTTTTTTTAATTGAAATCGCGTGTTCCTTGCCAAGGTTTCCGTTGTTGAAGCGTCCGGCCTGCCTCAGGAATGGTGCAAGTACGTCTTCTGCCAGTACGACTTCTTCAATCACAAGCAGGTCATCGTGTCGCCGTTGAGAGACTCGAACGGCGTCGCGATTGTGCGCCGGCAAAAAGTCATATTCGAAAACGATCACGTAGACGAGACGGGGGGATTGTGTGCGAAACAACAGCAATGGTTTCTTTAGATTTTTCCTGTCGTGGCAACGGACGATTTCGTCGACTACATCGCCTACGACTGCATTCGCTTCGAAGTCTACGGCAATCGTAGTATAGGCTTCTCTGAGGCGCTGGTTCAGCCTCGAGCGCTGAAAAATCGATCGCTATCCGAAAGGCATATAGCAGAACGAGAAAAAAAAGAGACGTCGTATTATTTCTATTATTCTGCGTAGGTGGAGCGAAGTGCTGAAGCGATTTGAAATGATCGTCGAAGTGATGGAGCTGAACGAGACGGGAGAATATGCGCCGGTGCAGCTGGTCGAACGACCGGACAACCGAACGGGCGGAATATTTCTTCTCAAGCAGGTTAGCCAAAAGATTCTATATACATAAGACTACTGTATTTGTATTTTTCTCTTCTCAGGGTCAGTCTCGACGCATTCACGTCGTCATCAACGCCGTCAAAGGATCGGGATCGGGTCCGGTCGCTTTCGAAGCGGTGGAAAAGATCGCCGTTGGCGCTGTTGTGCATCAGAATAAGCAGGCCATATCGCTGGATAGTTACACTGACATTGGACTCGAAAAGCAAGTGGCCTGTCGCGACCTTCTTCTTATATCTCTATTCTCTCCCTAGACTAAGGGAGAAATGGTCTTCGGCTCTGATGAAGCGAAGAGCCTTTCTCGACGAGCAGATTCATAGGATCGTGGACAAGTCAGGTGGGATCAAAAGTGAAATAATAAATTAATCAATCGCTCGATTAAAACGGTGCTCGCGCTTAGATCGAAGCAAAGACGACATGGAACGCGAGTCGGAGCTGATCGACGAGTGGACGTTGCTTCAGTGGGAAAGACAGGCGGTGACGCAGCCCATGCCCGGAACGGGCGTTCCCGGCTCGCCGTCAGTGCGAAACAAGTGCGGAGAGTAGAAAAAAAAACGAATAAATTATTCGTTAAATTTAACGTTTACGCAGACATCTCGGTCCCGCGATGGAGACGAAAGTGACGTCCGTCTTTCTCGATCTCACCGAAGAGACGATTAGCCTCGGCGAGTTGGCCGTCATTGCCGACGATTACCTCCTAGACGGCGAAGACGACGAGAGCATGATCGATCTTCCCATAGTGAAAACGAGCGACAAACAGGTATCAATTTCGAAATAGAGAAACCGGTCGACGCGGAGACGACTATTTAGATCGCCGCCGTCGCCTCGTGGGATTCGTCGCAGCACGACAACGTGCATTTGAACAAGGCGACGAACGACAGAGATCGAGTCTATTTAGTTCTCAAGGTGAGAGAAGAATAGAGATAGAGGAGACTACGTCTCTCCCAAGCGTTTGCTCGTTCTTCTGTGGTAGTAGGCCTTTTGCTGATATGCCTCTTGTCGTGATTCTAGATGACGGCGAGACTGAGTCATCCGCTGCCCGTCCGCCTCGTTCTCCGCAAGCGCATCTGCGTGAAAATTTACAAAAAATCCGGTCTCGGCATCGCGAGCGTCTTGAAGCAGAAATTCGTGCGAAGCGACAAGCGCGTGCGATGCGGCGCCGTCTACGAAATCGCCGCTGGAATACCAAAAGTGAAAAATGAAAACGATCGCGCAGCATAATTTAATCGAAACAATTATTTTAATTATAGCAAGCCGGTATGGATCGTCCGGCGTCGCCGGATCCCGAACAAATGCTCGCCGCCGAGGAAGAGGAGGAGGAAAACGTCTTGGATCGCGTCTCACACGGCGTGTCATCAGTGATCAGCATATTGAGCTTGGATCGACTGAGACAAGAGGTCGCTGTCAAAGAGCGTCTCGCCGATTTGGGTCGTCCGTTGAAGAAACTCCCTCCGCCGATGACTATAAAGCCTTTGGTACGAAATTTGAAAAAATGTTTGTTTCTTTGAAATGTGGATTTTCTGTTTTTAGTCGTCGTTGAGTCGAGCCGATTCCGGCACGTTGTATGAAGATACCGAAGAAACGCCGGTAAGAATTTTTGTTTGTATGAAATTTTCTCAATTTTACGAATTTCTTTACCATAGTCTTCTCAGTTGAATTTGAGGGGACTTAGGGTTCCGTCACCGGGAGTTCTCGCTTCCGCTATATCGAAAATCAGCGACAGTAATTCGTTGACTCCGAGTGCCGCTGATCCGACGCACAAGCCCGTTCGACGACTAATCAGCTTGGCACGGGAGGAGGAGAAAGAGAAGGAGAAGGAAGTCGAAACGAATCAAGAGGATCAGTCGCTCGGCTCTCTAGCCGAGGATACGAAAGAGGACGACGAAGGAAGTGGGGATTGCAGTGCTGAGAAAGAAGTCGAAGAGTCGATTGCGAAGGAAGATGCGGAAAGGGCAGTCGAGCCGGAAGAAGAGACAAAGGTAAAAGAAGAAGAAGAGCAGGAGGCTCAGAGTTCAACGCCGCCGCTGCTTAAGGTGGAGGATTTGGTAGAGGAACAGGAGGAGAAAATCTCTGATATGACGTCTGAGACGGCTACAGTTGCAGTTAGGGACGAGAGCTCCACGACGGACGTTCAGGGAGCGTGTGCGGCGACTGAAGAGGAAAGCAAAGCGGCGGAAAGTGCGAATAGTGAACCTCCAGTAGAAGAAGTGCCGAAAGTATCTGAACCCGAGGAAAGTAGCGTCGAAGTGTCTGTGACCACGGAGGAGACTCCTCCGACTGAAGTAGAGCAACTGTCCGCCGAGCCCGGAGCTTTAAAGAACGCCGATATAGAGGTAAAAGAGACAGGTGATAGTCGCGAGAATAGGGCCGAAGAGACGCCGAGCCCCAGCGCGGTTGCGCCATCGGAACAAGCGCAGGCTGAGAAAGAAACGGAGCGGGAAGAGACTTCCGTCGCCGTCGCCAGTGAGGAGGCGGAAGAACCGTCAACGTCTGCTAATCAAACGGAAGCACCTTCGCCCAGCGTGGTGGAAACGGAGCGCGAGCAGCCGTCGCCGAAACTAGAAACCGAAAAGATCGAAGTAGAAAAGCCGAGTCCGCAGCCGTCGTCACTAAGCTCCTCCACCTCGCCACCGGTTCGTCCTTCCTCGGCTAAATCGGAGGAAGGGTCGATCGCACTGACTGAATCGAACGAATCCGATATCGAACGACCCACTGCCGCCGTCGCCGCCGCCGCCCCCGCAGCGTCGTCGAATCCAAAAAAGGAGATCACCTCTCTACCGGTCGACTCGGAACCTGAAAAGCCCCAGGTGGTTCTCAAAGTTGGCGAAATCGTCATGGTGGACATGGCTCGGGGATACAAAATGGGAACGGTCAAGTACGTGGGCGAAACTCAATTTCAGCCGGGGCAATGGATAGGCGTCGCATTAGACACACCGCACGGTAGTCGATCAATTAAAAAATTAATTATTTAATTATTGTTTTTTCTAGGCAAGCACAATGGAACTGTCAAGGAAGTCGTCTATTTCAAGTGCAGGCCAAAGCACGGCGTTTTCGTCCGTAGCGATAAAATAGTCAAAGCGCCTGACTTGTCGTCGTCGCCTAAGCCACCGCCGAAATCCTCCTCGAAGCATAGTCCGACGCCGCCCAGACGAACTTCTCTTCCTTCCACTAACTCTTCCCGGTTGAAGGGCAGTGGAATGAAGTCGAAGTTCAGCGCTTCTGCATTGAAAAAATGATCACGCGCATCGTCCACGGGAATTGGGTTTTGTAGGCAGCAGTTGTATTAATATTATTACATTTGTCTTGTTGGGGTTCATTGTACATAAGACAGATGGCAAGGTCGGAAAGTGCTCGTAGTCTTATTACTTGTAGTGCCGCCACTCGTGGGAGCTATAGCACGCTAAAAATGGCGTCGTCACTCGAAGGCGACCTAGACGGAAGTCAAACAGAGAAGCTAGCTCATTTCCAAGTACGAAATCGGACCGAATGGTCACCTAAGTGTGCTGGTAGAATCCCTGCAGGAACTGACGGGAGGCACGAGCGTCGCCGAGTCGAGACGAACTCTCGAAAGATTCGGCTGGAATCTGGAGGCACAGAGAGAATCAAACGCGCATCTCCCAGTATAATTCGTATCTTAGATCGCCGTCGAATCGGCTCTCAACGAAAGCGAAGGCGGCGAATCGCCTCCACAACCCGAAATGCGACGCCGAGTCTTCGTTCCTCCCCCCGCCGCCTCCGCCGCCGCTCAGACGCCCGGTCCCGTCGTCCGAGTACCGTACGACGAAAATTAGACATTCGCAAGTCGCGTGTCGTACGAGAATTTCGCGTAGAGTTCGAAGTTGGACTGATTGGGCCGCCCATTGGCTCTATCTTCCCTTTCGCTTCGTCCGAGCCACTATTATGGGACTCATACAGTTCGTAGGTAACAAAGACACGCTAGAGGAAAAAAGCATGTTTTTTTTTATGACGTTCGTTTCTCTTTCAGTTAGCCTCCTTCCGAATTTTCCCGCGGCCGGTACGTCACAAAACCAAATTATGACGTCATAAATTCTAGGATTTTTAATTTATTTCTTTAGCGTCGGCCGTCGATGAAGTTCGAGCGTTCGCGACGGCTTTCGATTCGCGCTACGGTGCGAATCATCCGCCCTTCTGCCCGCTATCGTACAACGACGCGGTGGCGAAGGCGCGTCGCGACATCAATTTCCTTCTCGTCTACCTGCACTCGTGGGAGCACGAGCAAACGGATCGGTTCTGTCGCGACGTCGTCTGCTCGAGCGGTTTCGTCGAGTACGTCGAGAGAAACAATGTCATTATGTGGGCGTGCGACGTGAATAGTCACGAAGGATTTCGAGGTATTGAGACTGAGATTTTTTTCTACGTACGTTACAATGCTTGTCGTCGCAGCGTCTCAGGTCATGAGGGAGTCGGCGTACCCTTATTTAGCCGTTATTTGCATCAACGATTCGCAAATGGCGATTGTGGGTCGAATCGAAGGTAAGGAGGGCGTTAGACTAATAGTAGTGGTGGGATTATTGTTTTTTATATACATCTTTATAGGCTATATCGGTTGTGACGAGTTGCTTGCTCGTTTGGTCGAGATTTTGGAGAACAACGAGCCTTCGCTCGTCGTCGCGAGAGAAGAGAAGTCGTCTCGCGTTTTTTTTTCTCCTTGGGATTGCATCGATTTCTCGTTCTAGACATCGTCGAAACGAGTCCGTTGCACTTCGCGAGCAGCAGGACTACGCTTATTTGGAATCGCTAAGAAAGGACGAAGAGAAGGTTAATTTAACCACTGGTGCTTCAGTTTACGTGCAGTCGAGACACGTTGTCTTTTCTTTAAGGAAAAAGAAAAGAAGGAAAAGGAAAATGCTGCTCGTCTCGAAGCCGAGCGAAAGCTCGAAAAAGAGCGGGAGGAAAAGAACAGAGCAGACGTGCGAACGTTTTCACCTAAATTATAATTATTGAAGAAATTTAATTAATTCGTTTCTCTCCCCCCAAGACTCTCGCCGAGCTGCGGAAGTCGAAGCGGCTTCAAATGGGCGAGGAACCGGCGCCGGACGACAAAGATTCGACGAAAATTCTCATACGATTTCCCAGTGGGAAACGACTGGAGAGAAGATTCAAAAAGTCGGACACTCTCGAGGTGAGCCCGTTTTACCGCGCAAAAAACGTCCGCAGCGCGCGTACTACGCGCATCCTTTTTTCCCCAAGACTCTCTACGACTTCGTCTTTTGCGAAGACGAGACGCTCGACGTCGATCGATTCGTGCTCTTTAGCAGCTATCCTCGCAAGGAGTTGCGTCTCCAGCGCGACCTCGCCGATATTCCCACGCTAGAACAGTCTAATCTGTATCCGTCTGCGAGTCTTTTCATCCACGCCCACGCTGACGACGACGACGAGGAAGAGTGACGACTTTTTGGGTGGTGACTCATATCTCTTGATCTATTATTGCAGCGTCGTTGGCACCACTCATTCTAGTTCCTCAATTAGACTGTGACCTATGCGTGATCACGAAGCCTCTTATTAACTCACTGATGTTCGAATACTCATGAAGGCTTTGTCCATAGTAGGTGAGTCAATGTAGTGAGCCCTTCTCATACCACGCGTATACTCTCAATGTCAGCTATTTTATTCACGTCAAAATAAGCAAAGAATACGTAGCGAACGACACATTTAAATAGCTTTCGAAACGTTGGGCAAATCCGTTTTTTAATCTTAGTCTTCCTTTATCGTTTTGGCCTTCTCGACGATTGTCAGAGGCGTGCGTAGGAAACACTTTACCAGGACGGTGTACAATTTACCGATCAGTACAAAACACAGCGTCATCGATACGATCATGAACGCTCTGTAGTAAATCCCTCCGACCGGATCAGCCGGAGCGGGACACAGCATGAAATTCAAGTTAACGAGCGTCAGCTAATGGTATCAATAGCAGATTATATACGTAAAGGGTGTGGCATTACTTCAGATAGGGGAGAGAGGAAGTGGTGATGATAGTGACCAAAGACGATTATACCGACTCTAACCCAAGAATAGTCCCAAAGATTCTCGACAGACGATGGTCCTTAGGCATGTAATCATTTAGTATTTGAGACCAATAGGTGGTGTACTTACTTACCCCATACGTATATGATGTAGGCAGGAATGCACAGGAGAAAAAGATGCTGCACCCAGTACAGGGGAACCTCTCCGTTGAGCTAGAGAGAAAAAATTGAAAAATTAATAGGCAGACAAAGTATGATTAAGTGGCTAACGATTATTGATTTTGTAACAGGAAATAGCAGCGCTGCCATGGCAGCGAAAAGAGTGTGAACACTAACTCTAAAAAAACAAAATCAAAAATGAAAAAATATGACGTTGCGTAGACTGCACCTCAACGTCGCCAAACTATATTTATTCGGTCTAGCGGCCAATAAGTAAATCTAATTCCCGCGAAATAAATATTGATTTTTCGCGGCGATCAATTTAGAGCTCTTACTTGCGCGATACTGAGAGCGTGACAAGGATTAAGCAGAAAAATCAATCGCTTGCTTATGACCTTGTACGCCAATTGCATTCCGAAAACGAGACAAAATGCAGCGAGGACGAATTTCTTCGACGCGCTCGTCTCGTCTCGTTTTCTCATCTTCTCCACAGTGCTATCGGTGACGCGAGTCAGCGTTCGAAACGTCCACGCGTAGAGGAACATCATGTAGAGCGCGACGACGACGTTTTCGCTCAGTTTCATGTAAAGAGGCAGGTGCGATTGGCACTTGGGTCCCCCCGAGAAGACATCTTTGTCCCATGTCGCCGATACGCCGCCGAATACGCTTTCTTTTAGTTCGTCGAGCATCGCCGGTGCGGGTGTGTAGGCGGTGTAGGCGGGGTGTAGCTTGTGAGCAGGCGCAAATAGTTCACAAACCATTTACATATTCGCTAGATGGGTCTTCTGAGCGAAGGATCGCCGCTATCGTGGGCAGAGACGAAGAAGCACGTCGAGCACGTGAAGAAATCAGGAATCAGACAGTTCCTGTCGATCTATCGTCGACGGAAAGATCGAAAAGGCGACTGTCTAAAATGGGGCGACGAGGTGAAAAACACAAGAAGTAGAAAGCTTCGCAAAAAAATCGCACTTTAGATCGAGTACACGCTCGTCTACTTCGATCACGAGACGAAGAAGGCGCGCGTCTTTCTCGACGGGTCGAAATATTTGAAACTTCTTCAAGAGGACGAAAAGCGATATACTGAGTGGGAAAGGCGATTCCAAAAGCGTTGCAGTCAGAAACGCGTCTCTTATTAGCTCTCACCCGTCGACTTGGAAACCCGAATACGGAGGCTACGTGATTGAATGTAGGTACAGTAGAAAATTATTAGCATATAGAAAATCCGACCGCAATATTGACATGTACATTTAATTAGTTAACTGGCAATACGTAGTCCTTTCTTAATTGAATTTCGTTTGAGTGATCAATACGGTATTTTAATTGGATGCATCTCTTTTTGGCCAGGATGCATCCTTTTTTAATTGGTAAATTTACTAACGACCATTTTTGTCCGACCAATGTCTGTAACTCGTTGCGCGCAAGCGACGCTTGCGGTTTAGGCGGACGGAACGTGTCTAGTGCATAATAATAGCGTGGCAATGGCAGGTTGAAAAAATATTAGCAGTCGGAGGCTGCCATTGACCACGCCATTATTATGCACGAGTGGCGTTCCATGCGCCTGAACCGTAAGCGTCGCTCGCGCGCAACGAGTTGAAGACACTTGCCTGTCGAAAGTGGGC
The DNA here is from genome assembly GCF_947507565.1 of Oscarella lobularis. Taxonomy (NCBI): domain Eukaryota; kingdom Metazoa; phylum Porifera; class Homoscleromorpha; order Homosclerophorida; family Oscarellidae; genus Oscarella; species Oscarella lobularis. The sequence continues at coordinate 1,048,787 of NC_089192.1, read as the reverse complement.
GTTCCCGCCAACGCTACCCTTTACTTTTTATGCGCGAGTGGCGTTCCATGCGCCTGAACCGCAAGCGTCGCTCGCGCGCAACGAGTTGAAGACACTTGCCTGTCGAAAGTGGGCGTTCCCGTCAACGCTACACTTTGCTTTCTATGCGCGAGTGGCGTTCCATGCGCCTGAACGGCGAGCGTCGCTCGCGCGCAACGAGTTGAAGACACTTGTTGATCAACTATGCGCGAGTGGCGTTCCATGCATCTCTTTTTGACCTGGATGCATCCTTTTTTTAATTAATTGGTAAATGTTGCGAACGACCATTTTTGTCCGACCAGTGTCTGAAACTCGTTGCGCGCAAGCGGCGCTTGCGGTTCAGGCGGACGGAATGTGTCTAGTGCATAATAATAGCGTGGTAATGGCAGGTTGAAAAAATTCTATCTTCCCTTTGCAGTCGGACGCTGCCATTGACCACGCCATTATTATGCACGAGTGGCGTTCCATGCGCCTGAACCGCAAGCGTCGCTCGCGCGCAACGAGAAGACGCCTGTCAAAAGTGGGCGTTCCCGCCAGCGCTACTCTTTACTTTTTATGCGCGAGTGGCGTTCCATGCGCCTGAACCGCAAGCGTCGCTCGCGCGCAATGAGTTGAAGACACTTGCCTGTCAAAAGTGGGCGTTCCCGCCAACGCTACTTTTTATGCGCGAGTGTCGTTCCATGCATCTCTTTCTGGCCTGGAATACATGAATCTCTTTTTGACCCGGGCGCATCTTTTTTTTAATTAATTGGATGCATCTCTATTTGGCCCGGATGCGTCTTTTTTTATTGGATGCTTCTCTTTTGGGTGACCTATCTATGTTTTCTTCTTTCGATTTGGTAGCGACGCCTGGGAGACCCTGGGTTTTCGTCGGAGACTTTTCTCAATTCAATGAAATTGAAACGAGTATGAAATCGAGGTGAGAACACTGCGGCTTTGCGACTATGTGTGCATAGTTGTTTATACTTATTAGAAGAGAAGAGGTCTTTCAACTTCTGGAAGGAACGCGTATATCCTGTTTGACATTGACCATTTTCCCCAGGTACCTAAATGATTTTTTTTCTCTACTGTAGTCGCTAATTTTTTTTCAAAAGATTAGGCTGTTCTGACTTCACCGAGCCAATCTGTCAACCGACTCCTCATCCAGAAGAGAACGGCGCGTCGCGATCTCTTTTCTATCCCGACGAAGCGATTCACCAGGATCATCCTCGATTTAAGTAACCATTATAATAATAACTAGGATGAGTTCGTCTTCGTGAGATGTGTATACTAGGACGTTGACTCGAAATATTCGAGAGCGACGGGGCAGCAAAATAGCAATAAATTTACCAAGTATAGGGGCCCCCTTTTATTTATAATATCTTTTCATTTCTGATTCCTTTCCCCCTTTAGTTTTCAAAGACGTCAACACGCCGTCTCCTTTCGTCGAACGCTTTGACGATTCGGAAGCGAACGCCGCCTCGCTCGACGACCACGTCTATCTCGATTGCATGGGCTTCGGAATGGGATGCAATTGCCTACAAGTAAAGTGACGCCACGTATCCCTATTTATTTTATACGTTCGCGTTTTCCCACCATAGATGACGTTTCAAGCGTACGACATCGACGAAGCAAAGTATCTCTACGATCAACTCGTACCCGTTTGTCCCATACTGGTGCGTAGTCGCCCCTATGGAAACGCTTACTTAATTTCGTTTCAGTTGGCTCTCTCGGCCGAAACTCCCGCCTATCGTGGCTACTTGGTCGACACCGATTGCCGTTGGGACGTCATCGCCGGCGGCTGCGATTGTCGAACTCCGGAAGAGAGAGGACTGAAGGTAGTTAGAACGTATGGAAGGGGATATGGCGGCTGTTCTATCTAATTCTATTAGCCACTTCGCGAGAATAAATTCGTGATTCCGAAATCGCGTTTCGGATCTGTCGATTCCTATTTGGCGAGCGACAAATACAACGATATACCTATTCAGTGCGAACCGGACGTGTTGAAGGAGTTGCTAGATGAAGGTGGCGCAAAAAAATTCAAAATTTACTACTAGGGAGGGTACGGTGTCTTCTAGGTGTTGATATGCTTTTGGCTCAACACATTGCGCATCTTTTCATTCGCGACACAGTGTCTCTATTCTCTGAAAAAATTTACCAAAATCTGGAAAACGAGTCTGACCATTTTGAAGTAGGTTGACCTCCCCAAATACTAATTTCGCTTAGAATTTTTAATTTAATTAATTAGTAATAGAGCATTGTTTTATTAGAACATTCAGTCAACTAACTGGCAGTCGATGCGATTCAAGCCGCCGCCACCCAATTCAGATATTGGATGGAGAGTCGAATTTCGAGTCTGCGATGTGCGTTTAATTAATTAATTAATTAACTTCATTTTTGTTTATTTTTCTCTCTTTGTTTTGTAGGTTCAAGTGACGGACTTTGAGAATGCCGCCTACTCCGTCTTCGTCATTCTTCTTACGAGAGCCATTTTGTCTTTAGGGCTCACCTTTTACGTGCCTATTTCCAAAGTAAGAAGATCCACGTATATTTCTGTGGCGACTATCGATCTATTAGGTTGACGAGAACATGGATAAAGCGCAGAGAAGAGACGCAGTTCAAGCGGAGGAATTTTATTTTAGGCGTCAGCCGTTTTCAGGTCGGTTACAATCAAACCTATTTTTAAAATTATTTACGTTTTTTCTGGTGGGAAGATTTGGAGACGAACGAAGGAGAACCTGAATATGAATTGATGTCGATTGATGCCGTTATTAACGGAATAGTAAATTAGTTGCGTCGACTTTAATTGATATTATTTGAACTATTATCACTTTTTAGGATGGAGGATTTCCTGGTCTGGTTCCTCTGATATGGCGTTACTTGGATTTGATTGATCTAGACACGGATACACATTCTACCATACGTCGCTACTTGAATCTTATGCAAAAGAGAGCAGCAGGTCAGTCAGTCAGTCAGGCACTAGTGCAAAAAATCATTGACTTGGTTTTTCCCTTTATTCTTCAGGCAAAGTATTGACTGGTGCACAGTGGATGCGCAAATTTATACGCAGCCATCCAAAGTATAAGAAGGATTCCGTAGTCTCGGATGAAATCAATTATGATCTGCTGTGCGCTATGGATAAAATAACAAAAGGCGAAATGAAGTGCCCCGAGCTGTTGGGCGACGACGAAGAAAACGAAATCGGCGACGTGACGTCAAAATGAGCTCAATGCAAAAGACTTTTCCAAGTAAAACTTTATATGCCCTTTTTATTGCTAATCCCAGTTAGACAAATGTGGGCGTAGAGGTGCACGGGATTAGTAACCATTTCATGAATCAATTTTTTCGTAGGTGATTAAAATCGGATTAAATCCACGTGCTGTCGACGCATGCGCAGTCGCTTCACCGAAAAACATGGCCGATTCGCAAGGACAGTTGAGCGTTCGCGGCGAAAGAACGTCGGGCGATAGCGTTCGCTCGCAAAACGGTACGCTCTCCACGACCCGCGAAGATCCCAAAGCTGACGCCTTCGAAAAATCTCCAGTAATGGCCGCTTCGTCGATCGCGAACATCGTGAAGAGCTCTCTAGGCCCAGTGGGACTCGACAAGATGCTCGTCGACGACGTCGGAGTAAGTCGGGGGCCCCCTCGAACGTTTCGAGCTCGCGTATCGTCTCTAGGATGTGACCATAACAAATGATGGCGCGACGATTCTAAATTTGCTCGAAGTGGAGCATCCAGCCGCGAAAGTGCTTGTGGAATTGGCTCAATTGCAAGACGAGGAGGTCGGCGACGGAACGACGTCTGTGGTAAGCGAAGAATAGAGAAGACTTCTCTTTTTTTTTAAATTTTTTTATTATTCTTTTTTAGGTAATTATTGCCGCCGAATTATTGAAGAATGCCGAGGACCTGGTCAAGACTAAGATCCATCCGACGTCGATTATAAGCGGATATAGGCTCGCGTGCAGGTTTCGTCGTGGAATATTCGATGTTGCCGTTCTCTATGCGAGATTCTCCCCCCTATAGAGAGGCTTGCAAGTACATTCAAGATCATTTGGCCGTCAGTTCGGACGACTTGGGCAAGGACTGTCTCGTCAATGTGGCGAAGACGTCAATGTCATCAAAACTCATCGGAAAGTAATGAGAAATATTGAAATTTTGTCTTCCCGTTTTTTGATATATTTCTCTTAGTGATTCCGAATTTTTTTCGAAGCTAGTCGTCGACGCTTGTCTCGCCGTGAAGCGCACCAATGTGAAAGGCGAGGTGCGTTGTCCAATCAAATCGATCAACGTCCTGAAGGCGCACGGCGCGAGCGCCCAGGAGAGCGTACTCGTGAACGGATACGCGCTCAATTGCACGGTCGCTTCCCAAGGTAATATCATAGATAAATATTTATTTATTTATTTATTTATTTATTTTTTTAACTGCGTGTTTCCCCGTAGCCTTGGTGAAGCGCGTCGCGTCGCCGAAGATCGCCTGCATCGATTTCAATCTTCAAAAATCGAAAATGGCTTTCGGCGTTCAAGTCGTTGTCGAGGATCCGGAGAAGTTGGAAGGGATACGCAAGCGCGAGGCCGACATAACGAAGGAGAAGATCGAGAAGATATTGGGTGCCGGTGCCAACGTCGTCTTGACGACGGGCGGAATCGACGATCTCTGCTTGAAGTATTTCGTCGAAGCGGGAGCGATGGCCGTGCGTCGATGCAAGAAGGCGGATTTGAAGAGAATTGCTAGGGCAACCGGGGGTCAGAAAATAATACTAATTAATTAAACGAAGCCTAATGGTTTTTTTTTTCTAGGTCAACTCGTATCCACTCTAGCGAATTTAGAAGGCGAAGATTCGTTCGATAGTTCGTTTCTCGGAGAAGCGGAAGAAGTGGTGCAGGAGAGAGTATGCGACGACGAGCTCATACTCATCAAAAAGTAAGCAAGCCTTAGTATAGAGTCAACACTTAGAAGTCTCTAAGAGAGAGAGCAAGACGCTCTTTACTGCATAAACATAGACATAGAGAGAGAGACTCTGCTTTCGCTAGACCCAAGGCTCATAGTGCCGCTTCCGTGATTCTCCGCGGTGCCAACGATTTCATGGTCGACGAGATGGAACGGTCGCTTCACGACGCGCTCTGCGTTGTGCGTCGCGTCATCGAGTCGAAGTCCCTCGTTGCCGGCGGTGGCGCCGTCGAGGCGGCCCTATCGATTTATCTAGAGAACTATGCTACCATGTTGGTGAGAAAATTAAATAAATAATTTGGGATATTGGCTAGTTTTTTGTTTGGTGTGCTTAGCATTCGAAAGAGCAGCTGGCTATTGCGTCCTTTGCGCAGTCCTTGTTAGCGATTCCGCGCATTTTGGCGGTGAATGCGGCCCAAGACGCTGCTGATCTCGTAGCAAAGCTCAGAGCGTTTCACAATGCATCGCAAGTGGACAAGGGAAAGATCCAATACAAATGGTAAGAAAAATACAAAGAGAGACTATCGACTCTGTGAGTTATTCTTCTCGGATAGGTATGGGCTCGATTTGTACGAGGGAAAGGTGAAAGATAACAAAGAGGCCGGCGTTTTGGAGCCGACAATGAGCAAAGTCAAGTGCCTGAAATTCGCCACAGAAGCGGCCATCACTATACTGAGGATCGACGACCTAATCAAACTCGCTCCTGAACAGAGAGACGAGGAAATGGATTATTAGTCGTGCGAGAATAGTGACGTCTCTGCGTGTGTGTGTCTGCGTAAGTTGCGGTGATGTATTGGGAATCGCGGTTCTAAACATATACGTCATGCGGATAGTTATGCGGATTGGACCGCGCGCGGCGCGTGAGCGTGACGCAGCCTCGCGCAGTCGCAGTCGACGTTAAGTTCGTTAGCGTTTTTCGGTTTTTTAGCGGCCGTTTGAGCTCTGTTCGCGTTTCCAACCGAATGCGAAGACGAGAGGCGAAGTGGAAAACTGGATGAAGGAAGGATTGCGTCGAAAGACCGTAGTGGGGTCTCTGAGGATTCCACCGTCGTGAATGAGCTAATTCAGCCGTTCCATTCGCAACGAATACCTCTGAGACGAGAAGCGTTCACTAGAAAGCGAGTAAGAGCAAAATGGGCGACGCCGACTGGTGGGGCCCCTTTACAGAAATTCTCGCGTTTTTTCCCTACGTCTAAACTAACTTCCATCTTCGCCTCATATAATAACTTTCGTTTCTCTAGGTACAGTTCGTCTGTTTTCGACAACGGTAGCCTCCGGACCCTAGTGGGGTCTCTTTGGAGATTCCACCATCGTTCATCGGCCTCGTTTTGATCGAACCCTTTGGAGCGTTCTTCCTACTATTCGTCTCTATCGCCCGTGCTTCCAGTAGAAGAAGCCGTCTCTTGGGATTGCGTCTACCTTGGTTTCATCTCCACAGGTACTATGTTATTGATTCTCCCCACATCAGTTGTTTTGTCGTGTAGTGGTGGCTCTTCCAATCCGACGAGACAGATGCATCCAATCAGACGAGGCAAACACTTGACAGACGCAGTCGTCCCTCGGTCGCCAAGAGGTTAAATAGGTGTCACCTCTGCAGAGGCTATAGAGTCGCCTCCCCGCGTAAGGCAGAGCACTGGCGGGTAAATCAGTGACGCCCCTTGGAATTGCACCTGCGAGTGGCAGCTGGGATGTCAGTCCACTCGCAGGTGCAATTCCAAGGGGCGTCACTGATTTACCCGCCAGTGCTCAGCCTTACGCGGGGAGGCGACTCTATAGCCTCTGCAGAGGTACGGCCTATTTATCGCTCTTGGCCACAGAGGGATGGCTGCGTCTGCCTCGTCGGATTGCAGGAACGACTACACGACAAAACAACTGACGCAGGGAGAATCAATGAGAAAGTACCTTGGGTGCAGCAGCCCCCTTCGTCTTCATGAAGTTGTTGGATCGACCGCCAGAGATAGACCATTTCACCGTGACGACAGAGGAGAGCGCACGCAAAACCATCTATACAAAGAAACAATTTGAATCAGCTTTTATGTATCTTTGTCGTTGTACTACGTACCTTTGTCCTTGTAATTCAAATATATGACCATAGATATATATCTTGTCTCCACAGTCTCCAGTTGACGTCGAAACCGAAGGGGCGGGGGCTCCGTTCGAAATACGATCCAAAAGAAACTTGGGCGTCGCGATCGAACGCTTATTGAGTTCGAGATCGATAAGAAAAGAGCGTATGGTTCGTGGTTTTGACTACGACAGCTTTAGAGCAGAGGAAAAAGGAGAGACGTCGTGGTGAACCCTAAGGGGGGCTCCGCGGGGTCTAGTATCATCCCGCAGGGCTCCTTACCTTCAAGGAGACGCCGATTAACGAATTTCGTTCTGCGTAGCGACGCAAGACGAGCGGACAGTAACTGCAAAAGCTCAAAAATCGCGGACGCCGATTTTGAATAGAATAAGCATGCGCAGTGAGTGCGCACATATCACCTGACGCTCCACATAATTAAAGAAAGTTAATTAGGACTCTACGCAATGTACTCTACTTGTTTAAGATAGAGTCGAAACAATGGGTTTCTTCCTTTCGGCCGTCCGCTCTGGCTGATTTTCAGGCTTCGTGTGAAGTCGAACGTTCTCCTCCTTTCGCCGTCTCGCCTTGAGCATTTCTCGTCTCTCTTTCGTCTGCTTATAAATGAGCTTGGGCACGTGACGATGTCTAAGAAAAGGAAGAAATACATTTCTCAAGGTTACTTTGAGGAATGGAGAAGACAGCACTTGGAAATTCTTCGAATCTGTGGATGATCTTTGAACTTCTCTTTCAGTTTGTTTCCGTAATTTTTGGATATTTTCTGCCGTGCAGATATCTAGAAAAGAAAAACATTGTCTCTTGGCCTACAATGACTTATATGTTTCCTATACAGGTCCAAGTCTCTCTGAAGCATCAGCCTTCCAAATCCTGTAGAAGGAAATAATTGAAATATTATATACAACATTGCAGCCTACTGCTAACCTGATATTAGTTTCCTCGCTTCCTGAATAGATAAATCGACTGTCGGCACTCCAACGAACGCAAAAGACCCTCTGCATTCGTTTCGTGTGATAGACCTCTCTAATAAAACCAAACCATATGTGTAAATAAAAAATTAATTATTATCTATACTCACCGACTGTGTCCCTTGTCAAAAGGAAATATTCGTATTGTCTTATCGTAGCTGCCTGAAACGAATTCCCTACCCGTTGGCGAATAGTCGCAGTCCAGGACTATAAAAATGAAAAAAGTTTCACGTCATCTTTGAAATTTTATCTCAATTTTTTTCTTTTCACTTGCCTGCCATTACGTGATCCTTGTGCACGTTCAGAGCCCGGTCGAGACGTCTCATATCGAACGTGTACAGACTAGCGAAAATAGTAGGTGATGCATTGGGGAAGAGACAACCTTTGTGTACTTTGTATCTTCGTTGGCTGCAGTAAAATTAAAAGCCTAGCAAAGTGATTCATCTATTAAAAATACTCCACGTCTGTCTCTCTTCCCCCTTACCTCCATTGGATTCCAGCAGATTGAATTAGTCCTCATTTCTAGTACTACCTAAAGAAACACTAATATTGATTTCTCTAATACGAAAAAAATTTCTCCTCTGCACTTTTTTGAGAGGAGTCGCTCCTCTGATATCGTACAATGCAATTGTCCTGTCCGATCCAGTGCTTGCTAGAACATTTCTCTATCAAAAATCCCACCAATGAATTAATGAATCTATATTATTGCCCATTTCACGTCTACATACTTCGACGGGATTAAATCGGACGCTCGTCGTCGTCTCGCTTCCCCACGTGAAAGATCGAATTGGCTCCGACCTCTCTTCATCCCAAACGTCCACCTGGGTGCTGCACGTAGCAAAGACGCTCTTCGACCAATGATGATCAATTCCATTGAACATAGCCTAGACCACACGCCTTTTTCCTTAAAACAAAATCCAAGCCTTTCTCCACCCTTACGCTTCCTAGTATCGTATTCGATGGCTGGGCGACGACTTTGGAATCGTCGAAGTCGGCGTCCATTGGCCACAACTTGATGATTTGATCGTCGCCAATCTATGTTATTATATATAGGCAAGCACATAAAGAACCCCTGAGAACGTGCAACAGTGTATACCGATAGAAGAGAAGATCCCGTGTGATTGAAACAGAGTCCTCTGACAAATCCCCTGAAAAATAATTTCAGGTCTATCTATCGAAGGAACGCGCTGCTGTACCTATGCGCATTAATTTGGTGCTCGCATTGACGTTTTGAAAGACTCCAGATGCAAATCTAGATGCGTACAGTGTGGGCGTGCTACGCTTTTCTAATTTTATTTTACCTGTCCGTCGCATGATCCCGAAGCGAGACGCGACAGACGCGTCGGGTCTTTTGCCATTGCGTATACGCCGTCGGCGTGCGCGCTTAGATCGCCGACGAACGGCTTCGCGAACACGCGCTCCAATTTCGTCGCGTTCAACGCGCGCTGGTACTCGCGCGGCGCCTCGAGCGGATGGAGCGACGGATCGACGTTTCGCGGAATGCGACGAAGGTCGTGCGTCGTGTCGCGAACGCCCGAATCGGCGAGGCGACGAGAGAGAACTTTGACTTTCATGCTTTATCCGGGAAAGCACACTGCGGTGCCCAGGCTCTGGCCGGTGCCGTTGATCCGAGAAAAAATTTTTTAGTTGTTGTCCTCTGCAGTTTTTGTTGGCACGATTTACTAAGTGGGTGCTCATAAGAAAAAAGCCCAATTAATTAATTTATCTCACACCCAAACTTTTATCTGTGACCACTGGTTTGCAGGTAAGTAGGACGTGACCCCGGCTTGCTTCCTATGCGACACCAAGTGTAAAGGAAGTAGGAAGTAGGAGAGACCAGCAGGAAGTGCATGATCAGTACACAGCGCCACTCTAGCTATAAAAGCCGCAATTCAAGGCCAGCTGCAGTAAACCTGCCTCACCGAAAATGCGTTCATTGAGAGTGATCACCTTGGTTGCTGTGGTTGTCGTTTGGACATCATCTCAAGGCGAACACGTTGAAGCATACCAGGTAGCTAAAAGTCGCCACATCTAACAGAGCAACAGTACGGCAGAGCTATTAGTTTATTTTTGCTACTCCTATCACAATTAATAGACCATGATAATCTTCATTTCATGATCATGATCACAATCATGATCTCTAACTATTTTTCTTTTTTCTAGATTGACCCTTTATGTCGCTGCCGCTCAAGTAATGTATTGATTTAACAGTTTCACTGAAAAATTTATTCTTTTGATATAGGCACACCTGGTCCAAAAGGGGACACAGGACCCGCTGGTCCAAAGGGTACTTTAGCTATTAGCCCATACGTTAGCCTATCTAACTGTACAGCATTTTTTTGCAGGAAGCCCAGGACCGCAGAAACTGCAATATATCGAAGCATGCTCAGTGCCAAATACAGGTACGTAATTAGCAACCAGCAAAGGCGACAGACAAAGGCAACAAGATCGTTCTTACAGGATCAGTGCGATACAACGCGATAGACGACGTCGTTCAATACTGCAACGGACAGGAGTGGATTTCTCTTCTGACCGAACATGCGACTAGCACTCTCGGAGAATCCAAAGCTAACCCAGCGTCGTCGTGCCTAGCTCTAAGTAAACTGGCTGGCTACAAGCCAGGCGTTTACTGGATCAAACCTTCAGCCCACCGCTCAGCTTACAGGGTACAAAATCTGACCTCTCATCTTCGAGTCTATCCTAACGTACAGAATAGGTTTACTGCAAGGAAGGCGGATGGACTCTTATAATGAAAGTCGACGGTGCTAAGCAGACCTTTCACTACGACAGCTCTTTCTGGAAGAATAGTTTCTCTTATAATGAGGATTCCGTTTATTTGGACGACAACGAAGCTAAACTGGCTTCCTTCTGGACGCTACCGTTTAACGAAGTTCTTGTCGGTCTGAAAACAAATGGCGAGACGAACTGGGTGACCTTTCGCAAGAGTGCGAGTTCGTTGAGACACGTCATAGCGTCTGGCATATACCACTCGACCTCAATAGGACGCAGTGCTTGGAAGAGTCTCATTGACGGCTCGTCTCTTCAACCGAACTGCAACAGAGTACGACGCATTTAGAAAAAAAATTAAAAAAAATTGTTTAACTAATTCTTTACCCAACAGGAAGGATTCAATGTGAAGGAAGAGTCGGCCGTAGGGGTTCGAATTGGAATATTTTCAAACAATGAAAATGACTGCAAAAGCGCAGATTCGTGGCTTGGAATAGGAGGTCGGAATTTGTTCCAAGGACAATGCGGCGTAAACTTTCGTTCAAATTCCTGCGGCAATCAAGCTGCTTGCACTCCTGACAATAGAAATAAAAACGTCTTTTCTATAGGCTATGTTTTTGCACGCTAATCAATGTTGTAGCTTCATGGATGAACTGCGCGCAGTGTTGTCCGTCTCTGTTTGTTTGTGTGTTTGTTTGTTGTTCACAATATACCTCCTCCTCCCTTACGCTGCCTGAGCCCGAGGCGAGACGCGAAAGACGCGACGGATATTTTGCCAGTGCGTACATTCCGTCGGCGTGCGCGCCCAGATCGCCGACGAACGGCTTCGCGAACACGCGTTCCAATTTCGTCGCGTTCGACGCGCGCTGGTGCTCGCGCGGCGCTTCGAGCGGGTGGAACGACAAATGGACGTTTTGCGAAACGCGACGAAAGTCGTGCGTCGTGTCGCGAACGTCGGAATCGGAATACTCCGACGAGACGAAGCGCTGACTTTCATGTCCGGGACTACGAAATGCGCGGGCGACCCCCGGCGGAACCGGCGGGACCGCCGTACTATACCGACGGTTTGAAGTCGCACCCGTAGATTAACCGTAGTCGTCCCTACTTTATGCGTCATTCCGTATTTTTCTGGATACTTATATAAGAGCTCCATGCAACTGCCACAACAACTGGCAATATTGTGTTCAATGAAAATAATCACTTTGTTTGTCGCCGCTATTGTATGGACTTCTGCTAAAAGCGTAGCCCTTGAAACTTCTAAGGTGGAACAGAAAGATCCAGCATGCAGCTACTATAATTGACACAATCAAATTGTTTTTTTGTTTTTTTCTCTGTTTAGAACGACAAAGTCTCTTGCGACTGTCAGTGCAACCCAGGTAATGCATTGATTTGGCAATTGCACTGAAAATTTAATCTTTTGATTAGGCATACCAGGCATACCTGGACGACACGGCTTGCCAGGAACTAATGGCCAAAAAGGAGACACCGGACCTGCGGGTGATTAATAATTAATTAACTAAGTGATATAATTGCAGTGAACCGTTGACTTGTAGGTAGTCCAGGACCCCAGAAACTGCAATATATTGACGAGGCATGTTCAGTGCCAAATGCAGGTACTAACCACCAGCAAAGGCAAAATCAAACGCAAACAACGCAAAATATCGTTTTTGCAGGATCAGTGCAATACAACGCGATAGACGACGTCATTCAATATTGCAATGGAAAGGAGTGGATTTCTCTTCTGACTGAACATGCCACTAGCAGTCTCGGAGGATCCAAAGCTCAACCAGCGTCGTCGTGCCTAGATCTAAGTAAACTGGCCGGCTACAAGCCGGGCGTTTATTGGATCCAACCGTCAGCCAACTATCCAGCTTATAGGGTACAACTACGATCTCGTCTCACAGAACCTATCTTTACTACGTTCGGAATAGGTTTACTGCAAGGAAGGCGGGTGGACCCTTATAATGAAAGTCAACGGTGCTAGGCAAACGTTTGACTACTACAGCTCCTTGTGGACGACGACATCGTCATACAACGAGGATTCCGTTCATCTGGACCACAACGAAGCTAAACTGGCTTCCTTCTGGACACTACCGTTTAAAGAAGTTCTTATTGGTTTAAAAACAAACCACGAGACAAATTGGGTGACCTTGCACAAGAGGGCGGCTTCGTTGAGACACATCATAACGTCTAACGTATACCACTCGACCTCAATAGGACGCAGTGCTTGGAAGAGCCTAATCCACGGTTCTTCTCTTCAAGCAAACTGCAACAGAGTACGAGTTTAGACCAAATTAAGAATGTTTAGCTAAATCTTAACTAAACAGGAGGGATTCAATGTGAAGGGAGACGAAAGTGTTGCTGTGCAAGTTCGAATTGGAATAATATCAAACAATCAATATGACTGCGGCTCTGCTGATTCATGGATTGGAATAGGAGGTCGGAAAGGTGGACAATGTGGAATAAACTTCCGTTCAAATTCCTGCGGCAATCAAGCCGCTTGCAGTACTACTGACAATGGAAATAAAAACGTCTTTTCTATAGGCTATGTTTTTGCACGCTAATCAATTTCGCAACAAATCAATTTTTTTGTAGTTTCGTTGCTAAACCCGCCGTACTGTTGTCCGCATCTAGCCTAAACGTTTCGTGTTTTTTGCTACTGTGCACCTAAAGACATTGGCCCTAAAAGTGGAAAGATATGCAAACACTTGCAGACAAACAGCCTACCAAACGTTCTGCGAAAAGTGAGGCGGGTTCGCATGCACGTAAACACGCCCTTTCACCCCGTGTTATCCGGGTTTTGTGAAAAGAGGAAAGAGAGAAGCGAGTCGCAAACGATCTTCTAAACACTGCCCCATGGAGAGCATCGTTCACTCGCTCGGACAAGGCTGGCTAGACGTGAAGAGAAGGCACAAAACGGGCGTAAGTCAGTAGGGCGTTGTCAGTGCATAGCCGCCTCGGTAAACACGACCTACTTGTAATTGTCCAGCATCAGTACAAGCCTTATTTCGTCGTACTGGAACAGGAGAACGGGACGTTCATGTTAAAACACTACGAAGGAGGTCACAGAGCAAAGCTCATCGACGCTATCGATCTCCGCTCGGCTCTCGGAACCCGGAAGCGCCCGGCGGCGAAGGGCCGGCCGCACGCTTTCGAAATCATGCGTAAGGGGGGGGAAAGATAGACTAAAGAACAAAAGCGCGCTCGTAGAAAAGAACGCATTAGGTTTGACCAATTCCGATTTAATTGAATTAGTTTTTAAAAGGGGGGACGGTAAACGAGGAAGGTTTAGGAGAGGGGAAAAAACGAGAACGGGCAACTCCTAATCTCTTGATTTCTATCAGAGCCCTATCTTATTATAGGACTCTGATTTCTATATACGCTCGTGATGACGTAGTTATGTAGCCACAATCTATTGCCTAACTTTTATTCCTAGTGAGCGGAATGAAACATCAGATGGCCGCATACTCCTCAGAGGAAGTCGATAAGTGGCTTAAACGTTTGGAAGACGTTGGCGTTCGACGTGAGAATGAAAAAGAAAACGCCGCGAATCTCTGACTATTTACCATCTCTCTAGAAATTGACAAGCCCTCGCAGGACTACCACGTGGCGCTCGTCGACGATCGCGGCGGACGAAAACTCGTCAGCGTTCTCAAGGAGAACAGCCCGAACGCGGGCATCGCACTCCGATCGCACATGCCGCTCATTCTCTCTATCACGGACACGAGCGTCGTTTTGCGACGACGCGAAAACAACGCCGAGGAATTGACGTCGTGGCACGTGTCGTCAATGGGCCCCCTCACCGAACGCGAGCCGCCGCCGGGCAGCAATCAGTCGACGGGTGCCGTATCAATAAAATTAGCCAAGTGGGATTTAAATTATTCAACAATAATAGAGACAATATGTTATTGAGGACGGGCTCTCTATTATATTAGGATAAAACAGGGCTATGTTGGCGACGAGGTCCAGTTTTGCTCGAACGACTCCAAGGAGATCATTCAGCTGCTTCGACGCAAAGTCGCGAGTCTCATGACGCGGCATATACACATGTCAAATTTCGGCATGGAGAGACTATCTATCTGCGGTACGAGCGAGCAGACAGGGCGTGCAGTGGGGAAAAGAATCTTATGGTTTTTTTTTCAGATTCGCCTCCGAGTAACTATAGCAACGGGAGGAGCGAAATCGAACGAGCGGACCCGATTCGAAGTGGATTAGCTACGCTGCCTCGCAGACCGCCTCCTCTACCGCCACCCGTGCCTCTACCGCCGCCCCCTTCGGAAGGTATGAGAATAAATCGCTTTTAGGACGTCATTCGTCGTACGATTCCCCGCGGGGCCCTTTCTTCTTTAGATCCCACTTACATCGATCACACCGAATTGGCGAGCGTTCCGCCGCCGTCGCCGCGGAGAACGGGGTTTGCGCATTCGATGGAAGATCTGCTCGAATGGCAGAGGGAGGAGGCCAGATCGACGCAAGGACAGAAGTCGAGCTCGAATCCGTATCTCGATTTGATAGACGGCGACGACAATTCGGCCTGCAAGTCGGCGCCGCCAACGCGACGTCACGGCAGTCGCCCGCGCAGTTCCTCGTTGGACAGGCACGTGCTCCAGCGCGCTAAGACGCTTCCCGGACAGGATGAATCGGACGACGGCGTAACGTGTTCGCCGCCGCTGCCGCCAAGCCCCCTATCGCCGAGCCCCCTGTCGCCGCCGCGCTATGCGTCGCCCGTATTCCCGCGCAAGTCGTACCAACGCGAAAGCGGAGGATCGAAAAGTCCTCTAGCGCCCGGGTCCCGCCCACCTCCACTCCCACCCCCTCGACCGGCGGCGGACGTGCGGTCGCCTATCGCCTATCAACAGTCGTTGGATCTCGATCGGTTGTCGTACGGAAAAGCGAGAGGCGGCGGCGCCGCTATGTTTCGTCATAAAACCGTCGATGTGCCCCCCGGTTGGTGCGATTACACTGAAACGAAAAAGGAAGAACACGACTACGCACAGATACCGGAAACGTGAAATAAAGAAGAAAAACCGCAGTTATCTTCCCTCCGTTTTTTTCCCCTTTTTTAACTGGTAGAGGACGGCACGTGACTAGGAAAATATATAATCAAAAACACGCATATCAATGCGTCCACGCTCACTTTTTGCGCTTTTTGCGTCGTTGGGAGACGTAAACGAGCGCGAAAAACACAACGAGACAGGTGAGCAGCTGAAAGATGACCCAGAAGATGATGTTGTCGAAAAGGGTCTGAGAGAAGAGCTCCATGCCGCACTTGATGCAAAGCAAAGACTCTAACCCCGTCGCCGCTCTGATAGGAAAAATAATAAATCAATAAACGATTAACAGACAGACCACGGTTATGCCACTCTCAAATAAAAATCAAAAAAGAAGAGATGACACTGGCATAACCGCTATTCGGAAATATTACATAAAAACCCAGGCTTGCGTCCCCATTCTCTTGCACGTTTTATCGGTGCAGTAGACGTAGTATTGTCTAGAAGAAAGGGAGTCAACCTTTGTTCTAACGAATGAAATCAATGCTACCGAATCGTAGGAGCAGCCATCATGCCGATGATTAGAAGACGATAAACGTTGAGAAGATTAGACGTGGGAATGAGGAAGATGTGCTTGAGAAAGAACGAATTGAGTTCGCTAATCTACGAAAGACGATGCAGACTTATAAAATTACGAGATCTATTTCGCCTACTGTACCTGCCAGAATATGAGAAAAATAGAAATAGCAATGTAGCGCATGTACGTCGAAGACGGATCGAGCCAACGCACGTGAGTCCAACTAGATAAGGAAGAAAAAAACGGTCACTAGTGTCCGTATTCATAAAGTCATCTTATACTACTAAACATTGTCATGGGATCTGACGTACTTATATGTAACATTTTATTGATAGTATTACCTTTCAGGAGTGAACTGAAGAACTGCTCTCTTTATTTTGTCCTGAGGTCGACGCAATTCTCTATACGTAAAGTCGCTTGTGAGCAAGAGGGGTAGAGGTGTGCAAACGCAGACTTTTTTTACTTGAAACTCGCCCAGTTATACTCTCTGACTTCCAACTTCTTGCAGATGTACAGCCCAATGGCAATTCCAAGTCCATTGCAAATGAAAATGTCAAGAATCCAGATGTCCCACCAGCATTCATTGAAATTGACCAGCAAATGCGCAAAGGCAACCTTTAGGGAGAGAAGAAAAAAAACGCGTAGTGTGAACTCAAACTGACGCGGTGGATCCGCTCGCCTCAGTGACTTCCCACATGATGCTATTGACCCAGCACAGGATGACGTCGCGTATGACCATGGCTTTCAATATCCACCCAAACAGATGGCCGAAAATGAAGATATCGATGCGAGTCCAAACGTTGGCGAACGTGAACGAACAATCAGAAGCGTAGTCCTAAAAAGAGAAGCGTTGCCTATAATTCCATTAGCGATCGTCACGTTCTGCATACTGTAAGATCGGGACCCTCTCCAATGAGAGAGGGATCCAACCATCGCAATGCGGCTACAATGTCTTGATACTTTTGAAATAGAGCGAATATCAGCACAAGCATGTACACAACACTTAAGCCTAGAGGAGAAAAAAACCACCAATAGGAAACCCGTCTAGTAGTATCAGATTCAATACTATAGAAGGTTCTTATGATTAATAAATATACATTCTGTGTACAGTATATGCACTCAAGGGGACGGCTCTCTCTCTCTCTCTCTCTCTCTCTCACCAAATGCCATTCTCCATAGAGCAGGATGCGGACGAATGAAGGGCCCATTGGGAAAAGCCAATATGCTAATAACTTCGAATACAATGACGACAAACAGAAAGCCCATTTTGACGTTGTTATCAGTGCCGCTGTCGTCCCTAAAGAAACAAATTCAATTAATTAACGCGACTTCGCACCTACAATTAGATAGCACCTCCAAAACGAGAAAATAAACATGGTGACAAGAAGAACTACTAGAAGGGTGAGCGTTCGCGGTTTGTAGAAGAAATCGACGGTGATGTTGTCGACTTTCTTGTCGAAGACCTCGTGCTGATGATACCACGTCTCGAAGACGCCGGATCCGGACGAATCGTCCGATTCTTCGCCGTCGTCGCACGACGAGGCGTCGGCGAAGGCGCGATCGTCGCGTCGCGGCTTCGGACGCCTGCGACGATCGTACTGCAGGTCGACGAGGCCGCGCGGACGATGCGATCGACGTCGCAACATGCGCGGACTCTCGCTTTCGTCCTCCATTTTTCGCGAGCCCGTATGTCGGCACGTGGTCCTCCCCACAGGAACTCCCCCCGCGCGTCCAAAAAAAGATTCATTGGTGAGCACAGTAACAGAGGACAACGAAACTGAAATCAAATCAACTGGTGATCTGATTTAGCAGCACAAATACAAATACTAATACAAATACAAATACCAATGTCTCAGGCAAATAGGGAGAAGTCGTTCTCTTAATAGCTTTCGGGCTTCTTGGCCTTTCCAGCAACCATTCCGCCTTCGATGCCGCAGTTGTCCTTACCGCGGATCATTTTGAAATAGCCGTTGTCACCCCAGTCAGAATTCCACGAATTGGCAATGATCCTAATAAAAAAGACACAGGATAGAGTCAAGAAGCGGATCTAAAATTTTTAATTCGTCGACTAACGGCTGACCAGTAAGGAACGCCGTCCTCTTCTCCCCATCCCAAAGCGCGAACGGCGTGACCGCCCAACATTTTTCCAGTCTTATGTTCATAAACACCTTACAGGGGCAAAAGACAATAGTATATAAATCCATATAGAACATGCGTTGACTTACCGGTCTTATAGGTAAGAAAATCTTCGTAGACGGTAAAGGCGGCCTCGACGGGTCCATTGGTCATGATCTCCGTCTGAATGCCTTCCACGCTGCCGCGCACGTTGTAGGCGCTCTCGCCGCGATGATTTCTCTTATCGGCCTCGTACGAAACCGAGTATCCTTCCTGGCACTCCTTCGTGCATTTCGGCGTGTGGTCCTCCTCCTTGGGGCAGACGGGATAGTGGCCGGCGGGAATGTGGTGCTCGCACTGCGCAAGAGTGTACGGCTGGCAGCCCGACTTGCTTCCGTATTGACCGCCGGTCACGATGCCCGACGTCTCCCAATAGCGGAAGGCCATGAGCGGATACCCACCCCCGCATCTATGAGTACAGTATAAGATTTACATCGAGGTACCGTTTGTATTTCTCCCTCCCACCCGTTGCCACAGAGATGACAGCAGGCCGTCAAATCGTTCGCCGAAATGTTGACATTGATGCCGAACTGGACGCAATAGCGATCGCTCATCACTTCAGCAGCAGCAACCGCCTGCAAGAAAAAAAGCATGAAAGGTACATGTACAGGTACATAATTAATGTCTAATTCGATTAGTACATGTAGGACAAGCTCATTGGTTACCGATATAACAAGATAAATAAATACAAACTCAATACTAATCGACGGGAACTCTCGCTATTCGGCTTTTTTGACTGAATTTTTAATTACGCACCCAGCAGCTTCCGCAGGCGCTCTGATCTCGAATGTCGGCTATGCTAGGGCAGTTGGGCCACTGTTTGCGCGCGTCGAACTCGGCCGGGATGTCGCTGCGGACGTTGGTGACGTTGGGGAACTCGCGACGAAGCGAGTCGCCGAACGCGTCCATGCGAACGCCCATCATCGTCTTGAGAACGTTTTCGGGCACGCGAAGGTAACGATCGGCCGACGCCTTCCACGTCGACTCCGGATCGCTGTTGATTTTGTTTGCGATGTCGGCGAGACGATCGTGGGCCGCGCAGGAGGCGACGAGGACGACGGCGAGCAGGAGAGACGTAGTCATCGTTGTTTGTGTATGTGATAGCACCACAATCACGAGGTGTCTGTAGTCACGAGATCACGAGATAGGGAGTCTTGTGACTGGGCCACGTGCGTCGCCGATGCCAACGCGCCCACGCCACACGGAGCCCTCATGAAGAACGTCATGTTTTTGAATTTCACGCCTACAGCCGGCAAATCGAGATGAAAAAATAGCTAATAAAAAATAGGCACGCGCACGCACAGACACTGGGTACATTTTTTTTCTGTCTTTTATCTCTCCCCTTCACAATGACGACGTCTCTTCGTTCGCCGACGAGTTCGATTCCGCGACGAGCTTACGCGTGACTAGATACTCCTCGTCGGTCGCCGTTTTCGTTTTGCTCGATTTGCCCACTTCGACGCTTCCGTCTTGAATTGTGTCGAGAGTGACTTTTGGCTTTGCGATGAATACCTGATAGATCGTATTGGCGGCCAGCACGACGATAAGCAAGGCAGCCCACTATAAAAGAGAAAAAAATTGAAAATTTATTGGACGTCGTCCGTGGACGTATGCACCTCGTAAAGGGTGAAAATGAGGCTCTCGTTTTCGAGATAGTACCAGCGCGGATCGTCCTTGACGGTGCTCACGATCCACCAAATAATGAGGGCTGCACCCACGATAGGTGAAACAAACCTAAATGCAGATAATTTTGAGCTGGCTGCGTTCACAGTGACGTCGTTTGCAAGAGATACCATATGACTATTGACCAAATTTTTCGTAATTTCCAATCCGAGAGGCCATACTATGAGAATTCTAATTATGCAGACTATTCGCTTCGTTTTCAGTGCTTACGTCATTCACGAGAACTGTACGAAATTTGTCTGCTCCGTAGTACAAGACGAGGGTGATCAGCATGAGCCCGCTCACAATCAAAGCAAATCCCCACACGGAATCCTAAATAAGACAATAAGCCCAAAACGCTTTTCTTCAGAATCCCTTATACTTGGTTGACGAGAATGTCCAAATTCAGAGACGAAGGCAGGCCAATGAGAAAGAGAGCAATGAAGACGACAAAGGCAGAAAGCAAACGAGGAACTAAAAAGAAAATCTCCTCCATTTCGATTGTCAAAACAAGCATCGTTTCCGACGACGACGACGACTTACGTCCCATGTTTTCCAGCGTGCAAGCCATGAATTCGTACATCGCAATAAGCGAACTGAGGCCAGCAAACGAGAGCGAGAGAAAAAAGAGCACGGCTAAAAATCGGCCAACGCTGATGCTCTGATACAGCAGGGGCATCCTTAATTAAGAGAAAAGAGAATTCTATCTAATTCACACGAATATATACTGCATATAGTGTACCATATAAAAGTGAGTCCTGTGTTTGCCGGGCCGTTGTCCTTCAAAATCGACACGACGTAATCTCGATCGCGACCTTCCATCTCGAGAACGGAGAAGACGTTGCAGAAAATGGTAATTCCACAACATAAACTTCAAATCAACATTCAAACATAACGTTCACAGAGAGAAAGAATTTCGTTTTAATACCTGACAAAGTTGTTTGCGAGGGGAGTGAGCGTTCCCATGCTGACGACTCCGTCGTGACGTCGCATGTAAGTGGCGTAGGTCAGGAAGAGGCCGCCGGCGGCGCCCGTGTCCCAAGCGTTCTGCGTCACGGCGTCGACCCACACCTGAGATGTCTTGAGAACGTCTATGTATGGATGGAATAAGGCAACGTTCTTCGGTTCCCCCAAGGGATTTTTTTACCCCAATCCGGCGAGAACAGATAGGTGATCGCTTCGTAGGCGTAGGGTAGGCTCAACGACCAGGCGAGCGAGAACATGACGAGAAGCAGTAGAATGGGAACGATGATTTTGTTGGCCAATTCGACGGTCTTGACGCCGCGTACGATGCACAGGAAACCGAGAAAACAAGCAATGAAATGACAGAGAAGCGGATAGTTGGTGTCCTAGAAACACAATAACGCTGAGCTCATCATTAGCGTATATCCATACGTGCAATTTGTCCCAACGCGCATACGAATCCTCGTAATTCTCCGGCAGTGGATGGGCAATCGAATAATAGAAGAAGTAAAAGCACCAGCCGAGAACGACAGAATAGTAGCCCCTGATTGCATGCACATATACAAGAGATTGACTAAGGGTATGCCTGTCTCTATCTATACCCAATGAGAAGCATGACACAGGTAATCCATCCTCCCATCCACTGACACCAGGGTCCCATCAGCGCCTTGAACGACGTGATGACCGTCTTGCGCGTGTATCGTCCGACGGCGTACTCGATCAGAATAATCGGTATCGACCACACCCACAATCCGATGGCCCAGAGAATGAGAAAGACGAGTCCGCCTTAGAGACGTGCGCGTGCACCGAGGTGGGACTCTAACGAACGACGAGCTCACCTTCGTCGCCGCTGTTGTTCGCTACGATTCGCGGATAGCGCCAGATGTTGCCCGTGCCCACAACGGATCCCATGCAGGCCAAGACGAGCCCGAGTTTCGATTTGAAAAGAGGCTGAGTCGACGAGAAGCGACTTGCTTTCGCTTTCGATGCATTCGATTCGCGCGAAGACTCACCGTGTCGGCGATTTCGTCGTCGGCCATGGTGAGATGGTATTTGCCGTTACATACACGTGACAGAAAAATAATCGTGTTAGTAGTCGTGCACGCGAGCTCTTGCAAATTTTTTTTCTCTGTCTTCTTCAAAGTTCCGACGTTTCTTCTTTTTTGGGTAGCAGTCTCGTCGTTGCGAGATATTCCTCCTTTTGGCTGCTTTTCGGTTGACCGACTTCGATGCTTCCATCTTGAATGGTGTCCTCATCCGCTCTCAAGTTCGATTTGCCAAAGAAACGTTGGTAAATGTGATTTATGTTGAGCACCAAAATTAGAAGAATAATCCACTACGAAAGAAGTATAGCAAAAAAGAAGTCCTCTTTTACTCTGAACAGTACCTGTATGAGGGTCAGTAGGAGACTGGTCTCTTCCAACTGATACCAACGGGAGTCGTCGCTTATGTTGTTGGCTATCCACCAGATAACAATAGCCACTCCGATTAGAGGAGAAATGAATCTGTAATAGTCGCGGCGTCTACAGTAGCTTGTCCGTTTGATCTTTCTACTCTTACGCAATAAAGTAATTCCAAATTTTCCGTAGTTTGAAATCGTCCGTTCCGAACTAAAATTTTTCATTGGAAGCATTCATAAACAATTTGGATTTTACTTCGTTGACGAGAACTCTGCGAAAACGGTTAGGGCCGTAATACATAACGAGAGTGCAGAAGAGAAGGCCACTGGGAATGAGACCAAAGCCCCAAGAGGCATCCTACAGAGAGACACATATCAAATTATAGGAGAGTCTTTTATTAATCTAATACTATTTTGTACCTGATTAGCAAGAATATTGAGATTGAGCGACGAAGGCAATCCGAGCAGAAAAATAACAATTGTGACAATAATGGCAGCGGGAATTCGACGCACTAAAATAAGGCATATACAAGCGACCTCTAATCTATAGCTGTCTGCGCATACGGCCCATGTTTTCCAAGGTGACGGCCTGCAACTCGAAAATTCCTATGAGAGAACTGAATCCAGCGAATGAGAGCGATAAGAAGAAAAGAGTGGCAAGTCCTCGACCGAAAGTGATGTCTTTATAAAGCAGTGGCATCCTGCAAAAAATACAATGATAGCAAATCGTCGCATCTCCAAATGTTTCTACCAGATAAAAGTGAGTCCCGTGTTAGCCGGCCCGTTGTCCTTTAGCACATTGACGATGTACTGTCGGGATCGACCTTCCAATTCGAGAGCTGAGAAGACGTTGCAAAATATCATGATACCGCAACAAAAACTGGATCAATACATCGCAAATACGTTTTACTTAATTAAGATTTCTACCTGACAAAATTATTGGCGAGCGGAGTAAACGTTCCTATAGAGACGACTCCATCCTTGTGACTCATGTACGTCGCGTAGGCGACCATCGTTCCACCGGCGGTGCCCGTGTCCCACGCGTTCTGCGTCACGGCGTCGACCCACACTTGAGACGTTTTCAATACATCTAAAATAGGTTAATGTTACCTAGTGAATTCATCGGAGATAACACATATCATTGCCCCAATCTGGTGAAAAGAGATAGACGATTCCTTCGTAAGCGTAGGGCAAAGACAGCGACCAGGCGAGCGAAAAAGCGACAATCAGCAGGAGAACCGGAACAAGAATCTTATTCGCCCATTCGACCGTCTTCACTCCGCGCACAATGCAAAAGCCAGCGAGCACCGCCCCAATCGTGTGACACAGCAACGGATAATAAGTATCCTGCATTTCAAACATCTTTCCTGTTTTTACGACGACGAAAGAATGACTTTACGCACGTTGAGCTCCTCCCAGCGCTCGACCGACTCGGCGTACGACTCCGGCAGCGGAAAGGCCATGGAGTGAATGCAGTAATAGAAGCACCAGCCAAGAACGACCGAATAGTAACCACTACATAACTGCTCGTAAAATATTCTGAAGAGAATAGGTGTGTATATATACCCAATGAGTAGGGATACGCAGATGACCCAAGCGCCCATCCACTGCGCCCACGGACCGACGAGTTCCTTGAACGACGCTATGACGTTCTTTTTCGTATAGCGACCCATGGCAAATTCGACCAGTTTGATTGGTATGGACCAGACCCACAAGCCAAGGGCCCACAGTATGAGAAAAACGAGACCACCTCGGGGAAAACAAGCTAAATAGGAGAAACATAGAAGTTTAATGATGAGTACCTTCATTGCCGCTGTTATTAGCGACGATACGCGGATAACGCCATATGTTGCCCGTGCCAACCACGGATCCGAGGCACGTCAATATCAAGCCCAATTTGGACTTGAAAAGAGGCTAGAGAAGCGAGAAGTTACGTCAATTAAACGTTTCGAAGTGTCGTTCGGAGCACTTGGTCTCTATTCTCCGTCGACGGCATCAAGTATCTCGTGACTCCTAGCTATCCCCTTTACAATCACGTGAGCTAATTTTCGTTTACTCATTACCACAAACTTGGCAATCTAAGTTTTTCTTTCTTCATCCTCAGTGGCCTTTCACTTCATATTTATTTAAGGCAATGTGCAAATAGTGCGCCCAGCAACTGGACACGAACAGATCAAGTTTAGTAGAGATTAATGAAGAGCGAGCGCGCGAGCCATGAGTCGATCCGTCATCGGCGCATTCTTCTTCATCGCCTTTCTCTCGACCAGCAACGACCTGCAATGAATGAGTAGCCCCGTACGGGACCAGCCGCGGCGACGTCGTAGCGTCCGCATACCTGGCAAGGCAGTGATGTTCCTTTTTCGACGACTGGAGGGCAGCGTGAATGAGAAACAACTGCCAAAGATCTCGCTGGCGACGGCGAATTAGTCTCCAAGAAATTGTATGCTATAAACAATATACCTACCTGAGCATTGCTTCCTCCAATGTCAATCACGTTGTATCGAAGGGGATGGAGAAGGTCCACTGCGCCGGCCGCATCGCCCTAAACAAACGATGACTGGGGCAGTGCTAGTACGTACCAAAGAAAAATTAACCTCGTCGAATAGTTCCATTGCCTCCAATAGTTTTAGTCCGACTCGTTTGCAAATTTCGTGCTGAGTGCCACTTCCACTTCTGGAATCGCCGTTTCGCGGGAGTGAGCTAGGGAGATTCTTCTTTCTTACCGGATAAACTCTCGAATTGACGTCATGAATTTTTGAGAGGCCTCCCGGTTTTTCGCGCCGAGAGCGCACATCAGCATGTGAGCGTCGTTGAAAACGAGAATGTGATCGTCCAAGTGAGAAGTCCACAAATCGAGTTGCTCCTTCCACCTCTCGTCGTGACCTCCAATACCTGAGCAAAGTATCTATAACTATACTGTATAGACGTAAGTGCAGGAGGTCGTCTCTCGCCTTCCATCTCTAAGCGATAGAGCAGAGAAGCGGAGATCGAGCATAGCGCCCGATTTGCATCGCTTTCCAATTTGCTCGTCGTAGACGTCGACTGCGGCCGCGTGATTGCCTTGCTCGATTTGGTACAAGGCCAAGTGCCAGTAGTTGTGACAAGCAAGCATTTCGCCTTTCTACAGATGACAACGTCTCTGTGGATATCCATAATACTACTAAGCGCTTACATTCCAATCGTTTTCCGTTTTCGTCAAAAACGTCACTCCCTCGCCGGCACGGCCGCCCATTTCCAGCACGTGAGCTTGAGCGTGTGTAGCCCAGCAGTCGCGCGGATTCAATTCCAAAGCCTCAATAAAAAAAGTGACTAAAATTAATTCGCAGGTGGAGTGATTGCTTTGTCACCTTCAACGCGCACTTCTCTGCTTCATCGTAAAAATTCGTCTCGATCCAACCAAACGCAGACATTCCATACAAATAACTTAGAATCATTACTAATAAATGTTTCTCCACTAGTAGTCTGTATTGTATTTACCTGTAGAGAGGCATGGACGCATTCCAATGAGGAAATACCCTCTCTATCGAATCTCTCATCTGACGCTGCTGACCCAAATAGAAGTAGGAGTCGTGAGCAAATTTGAGAGCGAGCATGTCGGTGGGATGATCCAATAGGATCTCTTCCCATACGTTCACGGCTCCGAACATGTCACTAATACACAACTAGGTAAATAATATGCACAGTACCTAGATGCAATTAATTATTAAGGTCACTTGCGAGCAAAATTTTCAACGGCTTGAATGTGAAGTTTCTCGCGACGCGTCATCGTTTTGTTCTTCGTCAATAATTGAGACATATTTTCCACGGCCGTTTTCAAGTCCTTGCTCGTGTGAATTGATTGCCCCGTGCCAATTAGATCCAACCCCGTTCCAATAACGTGACCCATGGCTAAGAAAAGTCCAAAGTCTCAGCTAACTAATTTGATTGATGACGAAAAATTGCTGCTACCGAAATTTTCGTCGGCCGCCAGCATCTTCGTCACGCTCGATTCGATTCCGCCGACTCCCGGATCGTCGTACCAACCAATGTACTGCAGAAGACGTGAAGATGACGACGGATCAGCAGTTTAGTCAATTGTGTAGGCACTTGTGTGAGAACGGCGTCGTAAAGTTTAGCCGCTTCGTTGCTGGCTGTTGTCATAGGCAAGTCGGCTTCTTTCCAAGCCTACGATTGCAGTATGAAGTGCATAGTGAAGTCTGAACGCGTTGAAACACCTCCAAATCTCTCCAATTGGAATGCATTGTTTCTCTTTACCGCGCGCATGCTCCAAAAGGAGTCAGTCACATGATCTGATCGATGGCGTCGTGCACGTTCTCGCTCGTCTTCCTCCTTGTCGCCGCAACAGGTACTGTAGGTGCAAAAACGTGGATTTCAAAACATGCTCTGTGCAGGCGCCGCGGCCGATATTAGCTTCTGTACGAATCCGACTTTCCCCTACACTCGGTTTCCGTGCGACAGTGACGAAGACCAATATTGCTGCTGTGCGACTAGCACGTCGTGCTGCACGAAAGCAGAAAACGATGTCTGCAACACCATTAGCGGACTTGCGACGTGGTAAACCTTCTGCGTGACCCCGCCCTCCAGTCAACAAACATCCTCTAATTGATTTACTAAACAGGATATGGGCTGTCATTGGCGTAGGAATCGCTATCTTCGTCATCATCGTTCTCTCCTGCATTCTCTGCTGCTGCGGCTGCTGCGCCGCCTGCCGTCGAGACCAAACCGTCACCACTGTCGTTCAATCTCCCGGTTAGTGGGCGGTGCAAAAAGAGGCGGGTCCACTCTCTATTATCCCCTTTAGGTGGCGGATACGGACAATTTGCTTGACGTGGCGAAACGTGACTCCTTACTTGTTCCTTGCGCGCAGTCTTACCGTCTCTGTGCTGATGCGTTGTCTTGTGTTGCTGTGCTGATGCGTTGTCTTGTGTTGCTGTGCTTCTTTGTCAAACCGTCTTCAAATCGTTGAATAAAAGTTTTTTTAGTTTTCTAATTTGCTGCTCAAACGTCTCGGCAATGTCTTTGAGAATCCTCTTCTCGTCTCTTAATAGAACGACTGCGTAAGCTAGAGAGGCATGGATGCATTCCAATGAGGAAATATCAAATCTAGCTCTCATTTCACGCTGCTGACCCAGATAGAAGTGAGAGCCAGTATGTCGGTAGAATGATCCTTCCCATACGTTCACAGCATGTCACTAATACACCACTCGGTAATAATAATTAGTCTAATGCCTTTCGCTACGTGACCCTTTCCCAACGGTCACGTGGCGAGACTAGAACCGTATTGCAATGTATAAAGACCTGCTCCGAACGAATCAGTCACATGATCTGATCTATGGCGTCGTGCACGTTGTCGCTCGTCTTCCTCCTTGTCGCCGCAACAGGTAGGTGCAAAACGTGGATACGAGTGCGCAAACAAGTGAAATGCTCTGCAGGCGCCACGGCCGAAATTCAGACCTGTTCGACGTCACCCCCACTCGCGTGCAACAATGCCAACGACCAATATTGCTGCAAATGCGATTCGAGCAGTTCGTCGTGCTGCACGAAAGATGTAAACGACCTCTGCGACAACATAAGTCACGCCGTTAGCGGACTTGCGACGTGGTAACGTTCTGCGTGGACCCCACCCTCCCCCAGACAACGAACTTCCTTCTAAACAGGATATGGGCTGTCATTGGCGTAGGAATTGCTATCGTCGTCATCATCGTTCTCGTCTGCATTCTCTGCTGCTGTGGCTGCTGCGCCGCCTGCCGTCGAGGCGAATCCGTCACCACTGTCGTTCAAACTCCCAGTTCCGGTTAGTGGGCGGTGCAAAAAAAAGAGGTGGGTTCATATCGATAATCTCTTAGGTGCCGCCAGATACGAAAAATATGCTTGACGTCGTGGCGAAACGTGATTTTTTAGTTGTTTCTTGCGCGCAGTCTTGATGGTTTGTGGTGTTGTTGCGCTGCTGTGCTTCTTTTGTCAAACTGTTACAGATCGTCGAATAAAAGTCTTGTTACTTTTCTAATTTGCTGCTCAAACGTCTCGGCGATGTCTTTGAGAATCCTCTTCTCGTCTCTCAACAGAACGACTGCATACGTTCTCAGCTTTGACGACGTGTCACCGTCGCCATCCTCACTATTTTCCTATACAGAAAGAAAGGAAGAGTGACCAGTGGTGACGCTAGACTATAGTGTAGTAGTGCATCTTGCCTCCTCCTCGTCGCTCGGGTATCCGCGCAAAATATTCTCAACAAAGTCCATTGCTCTTTGGAGGGCTTTTAATTCGTCTGGAGGAGGCAGAGAGCCAATCTGCAAAACGACGAGAAATATTAATTAAAAGCGTTACACTTGGATCAATGCATATACATTTACCTTGTTAATGTTCTCCCCTTTCTTTTCTCCTCTCATATCGTGCAAGTCTTGAAGGGAATTCTTCGGCATGACAAGTATTCTCATGGCAGTCATCTGCAATTGATTCCTCTTTAGGCTTTCGACTATGCGTCCTCCTAAACGGTCTCACCAGCGCAGACTGAAGCAGTTGACTGGCATTGAGACGGTGCAGCTGAATGTAGGGCATCTGCAGTTCGGGAACCCACGACAAAATCTCCAGTCTAGGAATAGAAAACGCCTCACCAATAACGAACAGACAAAATACACAAAAAAATACATGGAGAAATATACAAACGTCAGCTGGCCCCTAGCACCACTATACTAATCAAACGCTTTCAATCATTTGGTGCCTTGTCATCACACGATAACGATAACGAATTATCCTATATTATATAGCACTCGCCTTAGATTTCGTTCCGTGTCATCGTCACGCGGCTTCGGCGTTTCCACTATGACACAGTCATACGGATTGTCTTGGAGCACGAAGCCGTAATCCATCAGAAGGTGACTGTTGTGCCTCCGACTCGCTACGCTACTATACATAACAAATAACTTTCAGAAGATAATCAATAACGTCCTGCTTTGATGATAGGACAGTAGCTACCTGTGAGTGACGAGATACCGTTGACATAGCCAAACATTCAAAATGAGTCGATTTGGCATTCGTTTGGCATTCAATCGTCACTTGTTCATCACTCGGAGCCATGTTAAATAAATCGGCAACAGGGATAAGGCAGGAAGCTAAGAAACAATTCCCCCATATCGAGAATTATTTAATTGGTAGAAGTCTCACCCTGATGCCATTGGCTATCTGGTCCCAAAACTCGAACGTTGTGCGATCGACTCCAAAGTACGGACAGACCCCACAAAAAGGCCTCCCTACGATAAACGGACTACTAAATAAAATGGGAATAATAATTCAATAATGTCATTGCTGTACCGCGTCAAGCGAATGTCCGGAAAAACTCGACGCAGATCAGCGGAAAGTCTCTCGTACATTTTCTCCACCGCTTCATTGCGCCGTTCAGCAAAAATTTTCACCTGAAAAATACGCCAATAGTTTGATTTTAATTAATGTGTCAGCTGTACTGAAGAGCCTTCCAATGCCTCTAAGTCGCGTTTCGAAGCGAATAGCGTCGTCGAGAAGCGATCCGGTAAAAGATCGATGTAGGATTTCCACTTTGAATTTTTCTTCGATTTTTCGAAAGCGAGAAAGGCGGCCATTGCGTTGATATCGCTAAGATAGTCGAATTCGTCCAAAACAGGACCGAATTCGGGCGAAACGACCGCGTGCTCGATGTTCATTAGCAATGACAGAGGAATTCTTGCGACCACGTGTCCTCGCTAGAAAAAAATGTCGAATATTCGTTTGGGCGTGGCATAGACGAGACTGGCCAATGACCGCTTTACTTCTATCGGTTCTACTGCTTCGATTCCGAGGCCCGCGTCGGCGAAATTGACGATCGCGACGCGATCCGAAATGTATCCGCCATCTTTTCGTAGCCAGCGCAGAAGAGCGGCGATCTTGCCTCGATTTTCCATTGGGAGCACAAAAGGAACGAGGCAAAGAACGAGCGACGATGAAAAGAGGAGCGCTTTCATGCCAGAAAGTCGCTTTTCGTGGACATTAGCGCGCGCGATGAAATGAAACGTGCGAAACGCGCGAGAACTGCGTGGAGCCTGTTTGATCGACATTTCTACGTGCATGCATGCGTAAATACAACGTCCAACCATCATGCAGCGTTCTATATATCTACGAGCGTGCTCCATCTTGAAATTGTTCGCGTAGAGTCGCTCCTTCGCTCAAAACCTAAAAGAAAAGAGATAATTTCTGTTCGATCTATCCGCGTACGTACCTTTTTGTCCTGCGTTCGCATTGGCGTAATCCAGGCTACACCGCGTGGAGGTTCGAACGCTGAGTAGCCCAAAAATGATTGAGAGCGAGTTGTGGCATCATAGGCTCATCCACGAACGGTGCGGCCTGGATCGAGAACGGCTCTCCCACACCGTCCCCCCGACCGCGTCGCACCGCGACCCAAAAGGGCCATAGTCCTTCGCTTGAGAGGAAGCGGGACTACCGGGATGAGGGAGGGCGCCGAACGTGAGTCCGCACACAGCCAGAGGTCAACAACGTGCTATGATTTGGTCTGGGAAGTCGGGCTATCTTCGGCTATAGGTCACTAAGCCGAGTGAGAAGCAGCCACGAGACACTGGGCCCCCCACGCGTTTCTTTGGCAGGAAAGTGAACTGATCTTAGCCTGACGCCCACTCGGTATTAACGCGGTACGCCAGGCTTCGCGACCCAAGCCATCTCGTCCGTCCTACAACGACAAAATGCCAGAATCGTTATCAACAAGGTTAAGAAGATCTTGCCTAGTCAGACAGCCTCCCTTAGTCTTGCGGCGGTGGCTAGCACACGCTGCAATTCCAATACCCATTAACCCCTCCCTTGTATGTATTTATGTTTTAGCTGTTGTTGTTTTTCGTCCTTTGCTGTTGTTCCCTGTCTCTCTGTTCTTCTCTTATACTGTTTTTCTCAATATATGAAATCCAGCGGCGGTGGCTAGCACACGCTGCAATTCCAATACCCATTAACCCCTCCCTTGTATGTATTTATGTTTTAGCTGTTGTTGTTTTTCGTCCTTTGCTGTTGTTCCCTGTCTCTCTGTTCTTCTCTTATACTGTTTTTCTCAATATATGAAATCCAACGAGCCCTTAGTGACTTTCCCAGTGCCGATCGCGCGCCACGAGAAGAACTCGCGCGACGCTCATCCACTGCACCTCACAGCTTCAGCAAGGAACGGCAACCGACTGAGCACGATTAATGTTGACATGACCGAGGCTTTCCCGACGCCGACGACCTCCAGGGTTCCGCCCGTTGGCTTTCCCCACCTAACCAGGACTGAAGTTGTGCGCATGGCGCAGCGGCTTTTATACGAAAGCAGGTGCAATATCCGTTGGTGACCGCATTGTCTTCGATTCACCGGGGCAACGAGTCGCTGGTTCGTCGAGAAAGCTCGGGCCAATTTTCCACGTACTCTTTACGGTATCGTACCGTGGCTGATTTTGGCGCTAGAATAATGGCGGCTCCTCGTGGTCGATGACGTTTTTCGTATTCCGAAGAGGAATCTAACGTTTAGATGCATTTCTTTTCTCTACAGGGTCTTCCCATTCGCTTTCGCTTTCGAAATTTCACATTCGAGGAACGCCACGAGAAATTGCCGCTTTTCGAAGCGACAAGAAGACGAGGACGATTTGATTGAGCCTTGCGGGAGTCTAAGATCGAGATCTAAACACGATCGAGGCTCACTGCGCGCATGCTTCGATCTATCGATTTTTCGAAGGATGGAACTGGTCGCGGGGCGTCTTGTTCGACGTTTCCTCCTTGTTCTTTACGATTTCCAAGGATTCTTAACCGAGTTGTAAGACGAGGCCTCTTTTTGGGGACCATCTAGCGCTTGTTTTTCCTGCTTCCTCCCCCTCCACACCATTCCCACGCACCCCAACACATTCATATCATTTTTAGTCTACATGAAAAGCTTTCGCTTTCATGCACCCTAGCAACCGGTCGTTTGAAACAGAGCGCCTATGAAACAAAACCTCAAGAAACGCCATTCTGCAAGAAAACGTCACGTCGCCGTCGTTGCTTAGCTACCTGCAAGCGGGTGTGAAAAGATCAAAAACATCTCATTAGAAAACCAAAACGTGATCGTGGTTTACATTCATAATTATATTCAGTCTGCGACGTGCGTTCGACCACCCTCCGGCCGGAGAAACGCGTCCGAAATGCTTCACTCATCGACAGGAAAACCGTTCGTCGGACGACGACGACCGCGAGAACGCGCCGTCCAGCCGAACATATGGAGAGACATCCTCGATCGCGAGGAGACGATGAAACGTCTGGTGACGCGCGACCAGCGCGCCTTGGATCTCCAAATCAAGCAGCTCGACAAGGACATGCACATCGCGATGCGAATGTGCGACAAGCAGACGCAGATTCTCAAGCACGATCTGAAAAAGCGACAGCGTCGTCTCTCGCTTCAGACGCCGCTGTCGAGATCGGTCTCCGCTCCTCCGCCTCCTACGCGAATTGCCACCTCGCGATGGCGTTCGACTCCCAATTTGTACGGCGTGGGAGACGACGAGAGACGCGACGGCGAAGGTTCGAGTCGACTGCGCGAACGGAAGGTCTCCATGGGGCTGTCGCCGATTGCGTGCGCGCGTCGCGAAGTGACGTCAGAAATTCGCGAGGCGATTTCGCTTCCCTGCGTTATTGAGGAGAGCGTGTGGGACGACGAGTCACGCGACGACGGCGACGCCTTGTCGTCGAGACGGGACGGCTTTGGGCCATCGACGCCGCAGCTGGCTTCGAGGAAGTGTTTCGTACCCTGCTCGGCGACGACGGTGAACGCTCTTGCCACGCCGGTTGCTAATCGACGGCGACGGGAAATGAAGGAGAGAGCGGGAGCGCAATTTTTGCCTCCTATTGCAACAACTCATTAGTTTGTGTCGTGTTTGTGCCGGACGTTATTTAGACCGACTAACGTTATTTTGCTTTTTTTTCTACGACGATATTCTTAATCATAGAGAGACTCAAAGATAGATTCTATTTCCATGGAATGACTCCAAGGAGTTGGTATCTACTAAAATGGCGTTGCTACGAAACGAGACGTGAAACTAAAATGAGTTTAGCTTCGATCAATTTGAACCGATTTCAGCCCTCAAATCGTTCAGATTGAGTAGAAGGCGAATGTCCTACAATGTGACACATACATATACGGACACATACATATACGGTATGGCTAAAATAAATACAAGCACAAAACATGATGTACATCTAGAGAAGAAAAACGTATTATGGCTAAAAAGTTTGAAAATCTGCCTTTACCTTTTATGATAGAGGCGCTCCGTGCGTAGACGAAGTTCTTGACTAAGCTGGACGAGCAACTGACTCAAACGTCTTGTAGCACGTATGACAGTAAAGTCTTCCTGCTCCAATCCACTTTTCAAGGCACTGCAAAACAGAACAATTACAACATTTGGTCAAACTAATATATTTGTATTAGTATTATACCTGTTTGTGGCAATCATGGCCGCAATGACTCGGAGGAACCGCAGCATCGCTTGCAGCGAGACGATTGCAACAGATAGAGCAGTAGCCGCTGACGAAGCTTGACGAAGGCATAGAACCAAAAGCAATCACCGGTCCATCATCTTCCCCTTTGGGACGAGCGGAAAATCTCATTGACGTTTCGGTGCGAACAGGAACTCCCGTGGAATCATAAAAACTCGTAGACCCCTGTGAAGGATTCGCTCTGCCCCCAATCTGCACCGAGTCGTCAGAGTAGCCTCCACGAACGCCGCCTCTTGGACAGGTGGGCTGTGATTGCGAGCGAGGGGGGCAGTGCGAGGTCTGCCTTCTGCTAGATGAAACGCGTTCAGTGGAAAACTGCGAACTGCAGCCGCCGTAATACGCAGAACAGACGTCTCCTCCTTTCATTTTGAAGGTCCAGAAAGGCTCAACAGACTGTTCGTGGAGTTCGGACCACGACGTCACCTCAGGACACACAAACCCCGCATTGATTGGACTTGTCGGATCTAGTCCTTCATAAACCCAATCGATGTCTTCGTCGCAATCCGAGCCACGAACGGTCATTTCGCGTTGAAAGACGGGCTGCTCCCCTCCGGCGATGTGATGCGTTTCGACGACGTCGGCAACGCAGCGGGAGCCGTCGATGACGACGTTGGAAAATTCAAAGTCGATTTTGCGACGGACGGGTCCAAGCGGGGTTGCGATCACGTCGCCGGCCTCGTAGGCGGATCGCGCCATGACGCATCTCAATTGATCAATTTTTTTCACGAGACTTCTCTTTTCGGAATTGACTGAACGTTTCAGCCCTTGAAAGGTCTCGGGCACGGCGGAGGGATGAGGCTGTGTTTTCTCCCAGAGCCACGTCTCGTCGATTTCAACGCCTTTTCTTTTGAGCCATTCGGCTATCATGATCATTTTGGGTAGCTCGCGAATTCGCTCGAAAACGGGAGCCCCGTCAAGGGCGACATCTTCTAAGATGCTGCTGAGATAGCTACCGAATTGCGGTAACACGCCGTCCTCGATTTCCATACGAGGATTCGTCGGGAACAGCATCATCTTCTCCGTCTCGTAATACTTTACATTTTCACATTTCAGTAGAATTGACGCCGGATGGCCGAGGGATTCAAAGTCGTGCGCGGTTTTCATGCCGCCACGCAAGTGCGTGTTCCGATTCCACGCGACGAACCGAACGTCGCCTTCTTCTTCGTTGATCGGCTTGATGTTGCGCGACAGCAACTTCATCCAAACGTCCGCCTCAATCAAGAGTTTTCCAAGCGCCGTGCCGCGCATCCACGGAGACGAGTAGCCGCAGTACTGTCGTCCGGACAGGGGATGAGGACGGCCGATGGTTTGAAAGAAGAACTCCGGTCGTTGATTGTCGTGAAAGACGGATCGCAGCACGCCGGCAAACTCTTCCTCCGTTGGCGATTCTATCGAGTCGATACGAGCGTTTCCGAACAGGAGTTGAACGCGCTTTTCGCCGTTGATGCCGTTTTTGATGGCGACGCCAGTGATGGCCTTTCCAGTGCAGGAAAGAGAGGAGAAGTCGACGTCAAACGTGTGTTTCTTTGCATCAAAGAAGGGCGTAGCGTTGAACTTGGACAAGGCTGACGGCATATCTTCTTCGACGTATTGAGCGAGAGTAAACCCGAGCATGAAAAAACTCGCGCTTATATAGCCATCCAGAGATCATCTAGAAGCTTCTAGAAGTTTCTTGGGATATACCCTTTCGTCATGCCTGAACTTGTTCGGCCACAAGTGCGTCACATGCAATCGTCATATAGGGCTCTGTCGTCATCTGTCGTCAACAATTTAGCTTGCCTTGTGCATAAGAAACAACGCAGAAAGACGTCTTCGCCAAATCTTCCTAACTAAGAGCAGAAATAATAGAACTTTGTGTGCACGTGAAAACCACATGACTCCACCCCCATGCAATTCTAAGAATTCGTACCTGGCTCCTCGTCGTACGAGCGTCACTAGGAATTCCCCTCTTGCTCGGGATTTCCCTCTTGCTTTGGGATGTCGTTCCAGGTAAACATCATGAGCCATTCGATGGGAAGCACCCACTCCCACATGCGCAGTACTTAATTGATTAAGGCATATAACAAAATGACGTCATTAGGCAAAAAATGATTATCAACAATAATCATTTAGTACACGCGGCTTTATCTCGATTAAACCTATGCAACAACGTAAGCCAAACGTTATTAAAGAGTACGTACTATCTAGGTATTTCCGTAAAGGAGGGCTTCCCATTACACCATAAGA
This sequence comes from Oscarella lobularis, assembly GCF_947507565.1. Taxonomy (NCBI): domain Eukaryota; kingdom Metazoa; phylum Porifera; class Homoscleromorpha; order Homosclerophorida; family Oscarellidae; genus Oscarella; species Oscarella lobularis. Next base: position 1,012,567 of record NC_089192.1, on the reverse strand, counting down.
GACTTGGCTACAGTACACGACGTTTAGCCTCGACTAAGGTGAAATAGATAATAAGAATAATGCTACCCGATGCCAAAAAAATCAATTAATTGCTACTCTATTTATTCACTGACCGTCGAATGATCAGAAGTGCTTTCCTGTGGCCGCAGCTGACTGCTTTTGCTTCTTTCTCTTGACGTCTAAAGCGTCAAGTATAGGCTTTCGTTTCGCCTGATATCGCAGGCGAAGCTCTTCGAGATCCTTTTCCATGTCGGGATCGAGAAACGTGAGCCGCCGTTGCAGCTCCTCGACTGAGAGAGACTTCAACTAAAAATTCCAATACAAGAAACTAAAAAAACGATTAAACCGTTTCCCCTTACGAAGTCAAAATTTCCGTCCGCTTGCTTCCAATCCTCGTCGACCATTCGCGGCGATTCGGTCGCCTGCTGGCGTCGTTTGGAATTGCTCGGCGACGACGAATCGCCGCCGCTCGACTGGCCGGCGTCGACGCGATCGAAATGATCCATGAAGGCGGGACGATAATCGTCCGACTTCTGCAACGCCGGCTGATCATCAATTCTCATCGTATCGACACCTAAAATAAATAAATAAATAAATAAATAAATAGATTCTTAATTCTTAACCTACGTTTCATTGTGTCGTCGTCGAAAGCGCCGTCCTCCGAGTGATTGATGACCATCGTGTTCACTTGACTGCCCGTGCTACTCATCGACAGCATGCTGGCGTCGTGTGATATCATCGTCCCCATTTCGCTGTCCGTTGCCAGCGACGAATCGCCGCTGCTGTGCGCGATCATCGTGCCCGAGTCGATTTCGCTGAACTGAGTCGTTCCCTGATCGACGTCATCATCCTCATCCTCCTCCTCTTCCTAGAAAAAAGAGAATACAGTGGTGGGAGACTCCTCTTCCTTCCCTAGTGGTTGCATACGTCGCTTCCCATATTAACGCGTCGTTCGAGAGCTTGCATTGCTTCAACGACCATGTCCTGCAAAATGGCGAGCGGCTTTGCTCCCTTGATAAATGGATGCTAAAGAAATAGACTGATAAAACTTAATCATTTCACGTTGCTCTCCCCTATGCCTTTAGTAGGGCCGTCGCTGTCGATCGCTCCTCGGGATTTTTCACCAGGCACTTGGACAAGAAGTCTTGAAATTCGAGCGACCACCGAGTGGAGTCCTTTAGCGTGGGAGGCGGCTTTGACGGAATCATAAAAATAGCCTATAGAAGAAAATCATGTATAATAATCTCTCGCGGATATCCTGTCAGTGAGAATGGGAAAAAGGGCCTGGGAGTCGCCCACCACCCTTCGCTCGAATTTTTTTACCCTCATTGGATGGATGTCTGCATAGGGAGGCTTCCCTTCAGCCATTTCCATTGCCGTGATCCCGAGCGACCAGATATCCGCCACGCAATCGTACCCCACTTCCTAAAAACGAAAACGATTAGAAATGCCAAGAGCTGTTAGATATAATCCTAGTCCACCTGTATGACTTCGGGTGCCATCCAGAAAGGCGTTCCTATAACAGTATTCCTCTTTGCCATTGTGTCCTATTAAAAATGAATTCTAATTCTCCCTGCACTAACAAGAAAAAATTTCCTACGGTGAGCTGTCCGGCGACGCCGAAGTCGGCCAATTTCGCTTGGCCTTGCGTATTGAGAAGAATGTTCCCCGCTTTGATGTCGCGATGGATTTTCCGTTTGAAGTGAAGATACTCGAGTCCCTTGAGAGCCATGCCCAGTATAGTCGCAATTTGATCCTCGTGCAACTGAAAGAATATTCATTTTTAAGAAGTTAATTATAACTATATCGCTTTCACTCACCGTTCTAGTTCTTCTCTTGATGATATCAGACACAGAGCCGCCGCCACAGTACTCCATGACAATCTTCAGCAAGTCCACACACACACTTACGTGGAAACAGAAAGAGGAAAACTCTCATTGACTCACCCACAAGTCCGTGTCCTTGAAATAGCTTCCATAGTACTTAACAACAAAAGGACTAAAAAGAAGACTAGAAGAATAAATACGTAAATAGTAAATCTCTCTTACCTATCGCATTGCTGCATCATACTGATCTCTTTGATGATCTCCTGCAGGTCCGTATCGACTGGCACCTGCTTGATGGCGAACAGTTCGCCCGATTCTTTGTGCATGGCTTTGTAGACGGCACCGTAAGAGCTGATTTCAGGAGTACGGTTTGTTTTTCTTTTCTATTTGCGTTTTTGCGATCGCTTACCCTTCGCCTATCTTTCCCAGAATGTCGAAAACCTCTTCGGGAGGTCGAGTTAGGCTCTCTTCGCTTAGTTTAACGTGAAACTGTCGTTCGTCGTCCATTCTGTGTGAAAGGGGGCCCTCCTGATCCCCTATCAAGTCGTCGCGAGTGCGCGTTTTACCCTAAGCTGTCGTTCATTCGGACGTCGTCACAAAAAACCGCGATGGCGTCGACCTTTCGCCGAAACGAGGAAATGATGCGCCGTCCGATGCGCAAATTGCTCGCGCTGCGCGTACGTGCGTATCAGTACCGTCGCGTAGCAACATCCCGGCGATGTCAACTCAACGTCGCACGCGTTCTCTTTCGTACGACGCGAGTCAAACGCGACGAATCGACGAGTTGGCGGCATCGAAATCGATACCGAGCAACTTCCTCGAAGACAGGTAAATGATTTGGCCAATCAGATGCGATAGGCTTCGAGTTGTCTTTCATTCTAATTGTTTAATAGAAGATCTGTTTATTGGGATTGGAATGTGCCGACTTATACAGGCAAAACGACCGAATTCGGTCAGTACTGTACGGTAGCAAAGTGGGGGCGTAGTCAGGGAGGATCTTTCATGGAGTGTGTCCATACTTTAGTTCTCACACCTCGTCAAGAGACTCTCTACTATTCCAAGCGACTTCATCCTCACTACTTAGAGAACAGGTTTTGATTATTTCAGTCAGACAACGATCTATAAAAAAACGCGCACTTTTTTTCCCCATATACAAAGACCAAGCCCAATGTGGCCGGTTTCAAGCGCTGCTTTACAAGGAACCTGCCCTCAACGAATTGAAAGGCTTTCTCAGGCAAAAGAAGGTCATCCTCTGTACGAGCCACCCAAAGAGGTCAGCTCACACTACACATACAGTATTGAATCAGCAGTACTTGATATAATTAGAACCCCAGTCAGCTAGTATTGATTGGTTATGACGTCTAATGCATGCATAATTAAACATGACTAAGACGCCCCAATCAATACATAATTTTAGGTAGGCAGAAAATTTATTGATTTAGGTTGAAACGGTTGTGAGCGACAGAGCAAAGCGCGCCATCTGCAGCGCTCGAGTTCGAACGCTTGCTCAACCCAAGCACACTTACCAACGCGACGCGGAAACACCCAGTAGGAATTTAGGTTCAAGTCAATCAAGGAGAGGAGACGCCGAGCCGTCGAATCGAATTCTCCTTCTCTCTCAGCACAAGCGATGCCACTCGAGCTACGAGCCGTGCAGAGAAGTGAAATGGGATGTGAGTCGCGGGGCCATGAGTGCCATGGCAACGGATCGCATACAGAAGCTATCGAGACCGAGAGAGGGCGGACGAGACAACTATAATCCGAACGCGTGGACGGTGAGTCGAGCCGCCTTGACGGCACACGCGTCGCCGAGAATCGGCGAGCTCGCTGCCCCGTTGCCGAGAAAGACGAGAACGAAGAAAACGCTCGCTACGACTGCGTAGAGACTTCGAAAGAACGTACACGTGTCTGCTGCACTTTGCCGAACTTGCACTCAATTCTAAAAGCACAACGATGGTCATACTAATAATACTAATAATGATGATAATAATAATTATAATTGAAATGGAATTGATTGAAGGCGGGACTCGGCTTGGAGATACCGTCCTGGTGTGCCTTTGCTCGACTCTAAGCATAAAAATGCGTGCGAACCAACAGTGGGTAAGAAACCAAATAAATGACTGGTCGTATTCAAAAGAAAGGCGCACATTCCCCCGTTCCCCCCACACCAAACCTCCCTCCCTTCCCTTACGAATCGTCATTGATTGCTCTTTTATTGCCACGTTCAAAGTACATTTCGATGTCCTCCAGCGTCTTTCCTTTCGTTTCCGGCACGAACAGCAGCACGAAGATGACGGAAGCGAACGCCCAGCCGCCGAAGAAATAAAACGTGCCGTTCTTGTGAATCAACTTCGTCAACGAATTGAACATGTACGTCACAGCAAAGGAGCACATCCAGACGAAGAACGTGCACACGCCGCCGGCAATGGTTCGCGCCTTCGACGGCAATATCTCCGACATGAGGAGCCACGGTATGGCGCCCCAGCCGAACGAGAAGCCCGTCATGTAGACGATGAGAGCGACGAGGGAAAGCGGACCGACTTCGGGCGACGACGTACAGGGTGAATCGGATGGCTCCTTCACGTTCAGGCAGTGATTGACTTGGAAGAAGACGCCAAGCGCGACGATGCTTAGACACTGGAGTGTTCCAGAGAGAACGAGGAGTTTTCGTCGACCCAGCTTATCCATAACCAGAGCGGCGATAGCAGTGGCAACAACCTTTGGTAAGGAAAAAAAAAGATATGAAATAAAATAAACACGCTGGATGGTTCTACTACATTATTTTTAAGTTATTAATTTTCTATGAGAAAATTTCAGGTAAAATTACCCATAGATACCCTGTGAGTAATTTTCTATGAGATTACTCGTGGACCCTGTGAGTAATTTCCTTGAGATTATTTCTAGTAAAATTACTCATGGACCCTGTGAGTAATTTTCTTGAGATTATTTCTAGTAAAATGCATCCAATTAAAAAGCATAATATAGCGTTGACGGGAATGCCCACTTTTGATCAACAAGTGTCTGCAAGTTGTTGCGCGCAAGCCGCGCTTGCGGTTCAGGCGCAAGGAACGCCACTCGCCCATAAAAAGTACAGTGTAGCGATGTGGCGGGAACGCCCACTTTTGAGGGGTAAGTGTCTCTAACTCGTTGCGCGCGAGCGGCGCTTGCGGTTCAGGCGCATGGAACGCCACTCGCGCATAAAAAGTTACAGTGTAGCGATGGCGGGAACGCCCACTTTTGAGGGGTAAGTGTCTCTAACTCGTTGCGCGCGAGCGGCGCTTGCGGTTCAGGCGCATGGAACGCCACTCGCGCATAAAAAGTTACAGTGTAGCGATGGCGGGAACGCCCACTTTTGAGAGGTAAGTGTCTAACTCGTTGCGCGCGAGCGGCGCTTGCGGTTCAGGCGCAAGGAACACCACTCGTGCATAATAATGGCGTGGTCAATGGCAGCGTCCGACTGCTAAGGGAAAATAGAATTTTTTCTTCCTGCCATTACTATCTCTAGAAAATGTACTCATGGACCCTATGAGTAATTTTCTACAGAATGAGATTATTTCTATTAAAATAACTCATGGACCTTGTGAGATTATTTCTACTAAAATTACTTATGGACCCTGCGAGTAATTAATTAATTAATATACCTGATCGACGGCTATGATAAGTGGACCGTTCTTCTCCTGAAATGACGAGCCGACGCCGTCGAAGATGACGCTCGCGTAGAAAGCGACGGCATTGATTCCGGAGAATTGCTGAAAGAACATGAGACCCAAGGCGACGGCGAACGGCTTCCATATGGTCGGCTTCGACAATTCGCCCAAGGCAAAAGGCTCCTGATCCATGAGGGTCTTCTCGATGTCTTGCAACTCGCGACCGACGTCGACGCCCGGGCCGCCGCGGAGCCACTCGAGACTGCGACGCGCCTCGTCGGGACGATTCTTGAGGAGAAGTGCGCGAGGACTCTCGGGAATCCAAAGGCCGAGAACGACGAGACTCGCCGTGAGGACGAGAGCGACCGTCGCCAGCCACGGATAGTGGGCGAGCTCACGACCCAAGAGGTAGGATAGGAGAAGGCCTATCGTGACGGAGAGTTGAAAGCATGTGCCGAGGAAACCGCGATACGCGGGAGTCGCTATTTCAGAAATGTAGATCTAGAAGACGCAAAATAAATAATATTAATATTATGAACTAGCACCTGTATGTTACATTATTGAGATCTAATCTCAGTAGCCTTTGCATATAAAATGAAGTGCCTATGCTACTTGCGTCTGACTCAGAACTGCTCATGCACCCAGGGTACAAACTACTAAGGGGGGATCATCTGAAATGAATGATTTGCTTTCACTCACCGAAATGATGCCAGACGCTATACCAAGTCCGGCGCCTGATAGGGCGCGACCAACGAGAAGAAGTGACACGAGAAGAGAGTTGGACACGCCGTCCAGCGTGTGCAGATAGGCGGGAAGGAGAACAAGCAGCCAGCCGATCGCATACGGTAGCCCGGCGAACATAATCGTTCCTTTGCGACCGAATTTGACGGCGATAGCCGACGTGGAAACCCCGCCAATGGCAGCACCAATATTGATAATAGACTGCGAGAGAAAATATAAGATTTGTATCCAAGAAAATAATTTGATTGGAAGAACAAGCATGGGGCAAATTTTGATACCTCCCACTAAACACTTACTAAAAGTATTGGTAACACTCTTACTAATAGTTGTACGAGTACGTACACCTCTCTATGTTTAGAGTTCAACAACAAAGAAATCTCTACACCTATGTGCAGTACGTGTTACAACACGAGGGCGTGGCATGGACGATATCTTAGGAAAATCGCGCCGTGGCTGCGATTCGCGTGTGTTCTTACGCTAAACCAATTCTGCGCCGACTCGCCCAGTATGTCCTTGACCAGCAACGGATCGACGAGTGCCGGCGACGAGAATCCGAGACAATAGCCGAAGATCAGCGAGCCGATCGTTGCGATAAACGAGCAAGCGAACATGCGAAACATTCCCTTGCTCGTCATCGTCGGCGCAGCGCCGCTCTGCTGCGAGCCGAGGAGGGGATTCATTTCGTCGCTGTCCGGTGCCTGGAGTTGGGGCCGATCGGGATCGAATGTATAGCGGTTGAGACGTTTGCTGCCTCCGCTCATCTGCTCGGTGACGATTTTGATCTGCTGTCTCTACTGAGGCTGAGAGGTCTTTACTCGTGTCACGAGCTTTACAAAATCCCCGTATGTTGTTCATACAGTACTTTTGCGTGTGCCTTGAGTGATTGCCGAGTGATTGTTCCAAATTGAAAAAAATCTCAATCAATCAATCAAGAAAACTTGCATCTGAGACTCTAGGAAATTTAATCCTATTTGTGCTTTACAAATTGAGCGCTGTGCCAGCTCTTCAAAGCTCTCACGTCCTTTTACTCGTGTCACGAGCTTTTATGACTCGGATATATATTGTTTATACCATAAGTGATTCTAAAACCTTAACGATCTACTCGACATACTCTTCCTATTCTACCACGTCCAGACTTGTCTTCATCCTCTCACCTTCACGTCATCATCATCGTCTACCATCATGTGGATCTTCATGGGCCAATTTTGTCTATACGTTTGAAAACCGGAAAATGATCGGATACTTCAAGCCATGAACCAAGCTATTCACGATCAAACAGCGCGTCATTGAACCGAAATTTCTGCCAATCGGCCAAATGCATTTCTGCCAACAAACACGAACGAAATTTCGGGCAAGCCAGCGGGATTAGTCTAAACGTTTCTATGAGGGCGCCTAGGACTTTGAACGGCACTGTAGATAGCAGTACTAAGCAGATAGCCTTCTGCTGCGCCTTCAATTTCTATTCCATTTCTGTCGACGAGTACAGGTTGAATTCCAAAGAAAGACAACCTCTACAGAATATATAAAACGAATGTATGAGTTTGGGGAACGCCACTCACTGACTTCTAATGAAACTTATCTATTTTAGGACGACCTCCAACATCACACAAACGGATAAAGAAACTCATACATGTATAACAAAAAACATCAAGAATTTATGCCATCGTTTTGTGTAAGACTCGTCGCATGAACTCACTGGCATGTTTTCTCTCCTCATTTATAAGTCCATATCCACATCTTCCCAGATTTGACTTATACGTTTGAAAACCGGAAAATGATCGGACACTTCAAGCCACGAGCCAAACGCCGGAGCACGTTTGGAGCCAACTGTATTAGCTCTAAGCTCGGAGTGGATAGTCTCACAGGATGTAAAACCGTGACCGGGAAGCGTTTGACCTGGAGCGATAATATAATCTAGGACTTTCTTACTGTAGATTCTTGTAAATTCCCAATTGGTGTTACCAATGGGGCATCTGAAAGCAGAACAAATTGCAAATGTTACTAAAACAAAAAAAGATAATCTCACTTCTTTCTTAGGTTTGCTATATTTGATCCGTCAAAATTAAAGTCACCAGCTACAAAGACTGGTAGCTTCCCCCACTTTTTCTTTACTTTATCCCGGACGAATTTGACAATTGCTTCACGATACGACCACTTTGTCACTTGGTCATTTGTAACGTGAACATTCACAATGGCAAATTCCTATGGTACATGTACATGTTATGTCAGATGTTTAGCAGACACTACTTTTCATAGCTCACCTCGGAATTTTTTGTGATTCGAAATTTTGCAGCTAATGCTCCTCGTTCGCTTGTCTTGCTACCGTACGCCTCCACAGAAATTATAAATTTATCAACGTATTTTACTGAAGCTTTATTATACGCAAACCCGAGGCCCTCTGTATTTCCGCCGTTGGTCGTCTGAACAGCCTCCGAAACCCACGTCACTCCAAAATTAGAAAAGTCATTAGCTGGTGTAGAAGCGACTAAGAGTTCCTGAATGGCAAATACATCTGCATTGGCAAACACCTTTTCGTACATTTCCTCAAAAAGCTTTTCTCGGCTACCGCCGCCAAACCCGGTTTGCAAGTTAAAGCGCTCCAAATTCCACGTTCCAATAGAAAGTGATACTCCATGTTTTGCTATTTTTCCGACAACAGGAAGATGATCGCTTAAGAAGCTTGATCTTACAGCCGGAACGTTCTTCAAAACACTCGATTTGGGTACAAAATAATCAAGATAACGCTCTTCTATAAAATCCGCTTTTGGATGGTCAAGTGAGAGAACATTTTCTGGTGGTAAATAGTAAGATGAAGGCGTTGGGACGTCGTCGGTAATAAAAATGTAGTCATAAACCCCGTGCCTCGGAGTCGTTTCGCCAAATTCATTCAGATCTTCGGCAGCGATATTATGAGGCGGAACGGAATCGGATAAAGATTCAAGTTCAAATTTAGTGAAAAATCTAAAAAAACAAAAACTGTTTGAATTTGACAAATTACATTACTGCTACTCTACTGTATTTGCTGAATTTCTTTTAGAAGGCCTTCTATCTAGTGGGTCTGTTACGCCAAATAAAACAAACTAAACTAAACTTCTACCACGTACATTGTCTCTCTTAATTCTAGTATGCAAAGCATCTACTTTATTCAAAGGTTTCACATGCATGAGAATAACGGTTAGTTACGTCTCATTGCATAGCAGCGTACTGTTCTAACTTGAGAGTCTCAAGTTAGAAGAGTACCATGCAAAACCAACTGTTGGCATGCTTTGTGGACTGCATTCCCAAGACTCGGGGCTTTGAAACTAACTGTAGCATTCACAGTTAATTAATTTACAGTTCAAAATTGGAGATTTCGCCACGAAGTGTCGGCCAATTAAAATCTCCCAAGAGAACTCGCGCCTTGCACTCCTTCCTGTCTTCGGCCATTTTTTTAACAATTTTTTGAAGTCGTTTTTCTCGGTCTTTCTGTTTCTCCTTTCCTGCTGGAAGGTGAACAGAATAAAACGCGACACATTTATCCCGCGGCTGCCCCTCTGCAGGAATGTTCCAGGCCTACAGAAAAATATTTTGAATCTCATTTATAGCTGAAATTTAACAAAAACTTTACCCAAAACTATCTTACCTGAAAGACAGCTTTGTAAGTGTTAAGGTCATTGAGCATTTCCACTTTGTCTTCATGAACGAACCAATCTGACCTGTAGATAAAAACAAACTCTTTCTTCGAGTCCACATATCCGTAGTTTTTCGGTAGAGATATTTTTTTCATAAGGCCGGTGGCTTCTTGAAAAGCTATGATATGCGTCTCTTTAATGATTTCGTGCAGCGTCGTTTTGACGATGTCTCCCATGTCTCGATCAAGCAACGGAGTCCAATTCAAGTTGAACGTTGCAACTATAGAAAAATTACGAACTCAATTACTTGAACCTCTACAGCCGGAAATATTCGCACTTTTAGCTCCAAAGTAAAAGGCGCTGCTTGCGGCGGCATCTGCCTTCGCTATCGCTTGAAGCTCCTCCTTTCGAATCGCATCGCGTTTTTCATCGCGTTTTTCCAGCAGCTCAGTATTGCGATCTTTTGCTCTAGTTTGATTTTTGCTTCGCATTGCGTTCTTTTTCTTTGGCGCGGCTTTCTGAGGTTTCTTACCCCCTCGCTTATCTCGTACTTGTCCTATGTCTTCACTCTCAGTAACCAGCTGGCTATAAACACCAAAAACCCCTAAACGACAATCAGGTAATTCTTTTAGAAACGTCGCTCCGGGAAGAATTTCAGCATCAGGAGGTTCACTGTTCAAGCTCACGACATCGACAGCTGAATCGTCATCAGACTCAAACCCCAGTTTAACTTGTTTGTCGTCAATAAATCCAAGAAGGAGAGACGAAACGGTGGCAGGATAGTTGGGGTGCGATTCGGGAGCAACGTTATATCGCGCCTCATCGGACCCTTGTCCGGCCCCAACGAAACTCACAAACGGTGCCGCTAATGCTGGACTCTCGTCGTCATCAAGAAAGCCGACAGCTTCACTGGATCCGCCGAGTTGCTGGAGAGCAGTAACCTCACGGCACTGCCACTTGCCATCTGACTTATAGCTGTAATATAACTTCGGACGCTCTTTTGCGGAGGGATTCTCTGATAACTTTATGCAGTCATACGCGGTCAGAATGGTTCGTGGGCCAAGCAAAGCGGCTTCGCAAAAGTGATCGGGCTTTGTTGATGAAGCGGGCGTACACTCGGTGTTGACGAGGACGCCAATTATGGAGCCAGGACTCTTTTCGTCGAAATTGCGTCCTTGGACGTCGTGGCACTGCCACCAGTCGGTAGAAAGAGACGTGACGGCAGTAGACGCAAGGCGAATCGCCGCGGCGAGGAGAAAGCAAGACCAAACTCTTAGCATGTCTCGTTGCAGGAGCTCTGGCTCTGCCGTACTTGGAGCTCTCTTTTACATATGGGTAGCAGCTAGTCATTCTTGCACTTGCGACATATTCTTGTGCTGCACTCTGCACCTGACTTCTGTACCTGCATGCCAAACGTTCCTGCCACGCATGACCCTTAATTCCTTGGCTTCAATCTTGTCTATCTAATCAGGTCAGTCCCGCCCCAAATGAATCGTGGCGTTGGGCCGGGACCGTCGTCGTCGTCGTCGAGAAAGCCGAAAGCGTACGTTTACCTATTCTACCACGTATAATGACAGGCCACGGTTTCTTTACCCAAGATTAGATAGATACGCAGTATCGTTCAAATGTTTTGGCATGACCTTGGCTAACTTGGGTTTTTTGGGAGTCATACACGATTCGCTACACTGTTAGTTAGACTCTGCAAAATTTCAGCTGGGGCCCCCTTCGGTAACTCGCGTGTCGTTTGACCTTAAAAAGGCCAAAAACGCGTCTTCTCGCTTAGAAATCTTTAAAACGCGACTGGGGCCGAACGACTGCAGCTATTCACGATCAAAGAGGGCATCATTTGAACCGAAACAACAGCCAATCGGCCTCAAATGCATTTCTGCCGGCTAAAACAAACGAAATTTCGTTGGAAATCAATTCAAAACGCAAAAAAGGACAACGAACGTGTGCCCACGTACGCAGGACACGCCCTGTCACGCTACATTAAGCAACGCATGACGTCAATCATCACGTTGCTACGAAATGGCCTAAGACGAGAAGTAGAAGCGATGAATCGGTTGCAAATGCATTGTGGCCCCCGGGTCTATTCTAAAGACATTCGGTCTCTATTTGAACGCGAAAAGCGAACGCATACGCAGGAGCGGTAATACGCCTGGTCAGCAAAATCAAGGTGCTAACGTCGATTCTATGACGGGCAAGCCAAACGTCCGCTACACTCGGACACGCAAACGACAGTATATCAGCTCTCAAATAATCTAAACGGGGTAACGGAGGAGCGGGAATAGTCTAAACGTATCTATGAGGGCGCCTAGAACTTTGAACGGCACTGTAGATAGTAGTACTAACCAGATAGCCTTCTGCTTCGCCTTCAATTTCATTCCATTTCTGTCGACGAGTACAGGTTGAATTGCAAAAGAAAGACGACAGAATATATAAAACGAGCTTGAGGAACGTCACTTACTGACTTCTAATGAAAAATATCTATTTTAGGACGACTTCCGACATCACACAGACGGATTTCTCAATCGATTCATTATAAAGCAGAAATCTGCATCGACTTTTCAATCTGCTTAAAGTCACAAAGAAAAAAATCAAAACGCACGCAAAAATCGAGAGAAGTTATCAAACAACGCCGCAGTCATCACGACGCCTGATGCCAATCGAAGAAGCCTATCTCTTCGAAACTTCTCTTTAGCTCCTTGTACTGGGCGTCGGTGAGAGGCTTGCTGGGCAAACGCGGCGCGCCGACAGGACAACCAATCATGTGCATGATCGCCTTGCCGAGAGCGTGCGGCGACGCGCACCCAATACGCCGGCCTTTGACAAGACAGATAAAGTTTTGTAAATCCTAACTCAATTCTTGCAAGCTCACCAACATCGTTGTAAGTCTTTATAGCAAGCTGAGACTTGAGCTATAGTTAAACAACGGCAGTGTGCCTTATAGGCGGAGACGATTTTATACAGGAACGAACCTGCTCCTTCTGAGCAGTAGCAATGTCGCCGCTTTTGAAAGCAGCGAAAATCTTCGCGGGAATGCTACCGGTGAAGTTATACGTGCTACCGACGCAACTAACGGCGCCCATGGCCAACGAGGCGAGCAATTGCTATGGGGGAAAATTCACGTGGTCGATATGATTGAACTATCGATCGCCTGCCGTGGTTATACCTCGTCTCTACCGTATAGCATCTCATAGCGACCCAGATTGAGACATCGCGCGAACACGTCGACGTTGTAGTCCGTGTACTTGACGCCGACAAACGTCGGAAGACGTTTGTCCGCCTGACGAAGAAACTCTTCTATGCTGACTATGGAAAACGAGTAGTTGCGAGCATATTTTTCAAATCGAGCCGTCTTACAATTCAAGGGAGACATATCGCTGTGGTGATACAATAGAAGTGGAGTGCGCGGAGCGCTTGAGGCGATGCACTCGAGATGCACGAGCAGCTCTTCTAAAGAAGCGATCAATAAAGTTCAGAAAAAAGAGAAAAAATCGTTTTGACCTATGGTTTTTGCACTGAAAACGAGCGGCGGCATCGCTGCTATGGCATCGACTCCATCGAGAGACGACGCATGTCTAGCCTTAATTTAACAAGAAGAAGCTCGTAAGGACCACAGGTTGTCACTTTACTGTATATATCTGTACCATTTCTTGGCAATCTTTTAGTGAAGTCGAGCTGACGTGGACGATGACTTTGACCCTGCGCGAGTGCAGGGGGTGGAAGATGCGTGGCTTTCACTGGTTCGTCCTATACCTTTTCTTCACCGCTTTCGCCCACGCCTCTACCATCGCCTTTCGTTCGTCGACTGTCATTAGTACGCCTTCGCCAGTCGTGCCGTTTACTGAATAAAAAATAGCGCAAATGGAAGTCGTTACACTTTGCTTTCTAACCGAATACGCCCGCCACTCCGAGACGTATCAAATAATTGGCATAAGGTTCGACCATCGCCAGATTTAATGACCTTGTTGTGCAATGAGTATTATCATCATCCTCAAGCAATTTTCCTCCCCACATACCCGTCAGTGTTGAAGGGCGTATACGATGCGGCAACGACGCCCTCTATGCCCAACTTCTTTACCTAGAAACGCATCGCATGTACTGCACGAGTAGCTGAGCTAACGACTACAAGGCCATTCGGGTCTGCAAAAACGCTAGTCTTATGTACAACTTCAAGCATTCTCATATCCGGAATCGTGTATGTGAAAGAGTGTAAGTGATATCCTGTTGATCCTAATGGGAGGTACCACTTCCGGATACGACGCAAAGTGAAGTGAAAGCGTAGTGTAAAAACGGGCTGCAATCGATTGATTTTCGATAGGGCGCGCTTTATCAGCGATTGTGACGCCAATTCTTTAAGGTGCACGACTAAAAAATTTTTTACCTTCTGTTGCGCCGTTTTTCCTTTCTGCGAGACGCCCTCTTTCGATTTTTTCCCACCCCTTTCTTTTGACGTCACAGCTGGCGTTTCCTTCGTCTCCACCTCCTCCTCCTTCTCCTCTCGTTGGGAGGACTCGGCGACAGTAGCCAATTTCTTCGTCAGCATGCGATTGTAGAGATTTCTGAACGATTCGAAATTGAATTTGAGTACGTGGCGTGGGTGAGCGATTTTTGCACCTATTCGAATCGTCTATGGGACCGGGCTTATCTCCGAGCTCTTCGAGGCGAGTACGCAGCTCGGCGTGACTCATCGTCGCCACGCTCGCGTCGACGTCCTCGCGATTCTTCTTCGCCGCCTTCGCTTCCGCTGACCCGATCGTTCTTCGTTTTCTCATCGCGTTTTCGGTTTTCTGGGACTAGGGCCACTTCTAGAGTCCAGACTGAGCAGAGACAACTCCGCAGAGATACTTATGCAGGGACTTGCGGGGACTGGGCGGGACGTTACCAATAAACCGCGCGCTACGCCACAATCGTCTTAGCAACGGCCGAGTTCGGTTCCTGACAATAATAATCGATGGCGTCCCTAGTCAAATACGACAACCCGGTGCTCGTAAGCAAAACCGGTGAACGCAAACCCTCGGTAAGCGCTTGCCCCGAACAAACGCGACTAGATAGCCCAACATTTTTCTCGCGCTCTCGCGCAGAAATCTCCGGCCGGACGCCAAACGCAAACAGGCGGCCCCGTCCCGCCCGCTCCCAAAAGCAAACTACCGTCGGTCGAAACTCAAAAGGGCAACCAGCAAACGGAGGAAATTCTCAACGCGATCTTGCCGCCGCGCGAGTGGACCGAATCGGGTCAGCTTTGGGTGCAGAGCGTCTCGAGCACGCCGGCGACGCGCTTGGACGTCGTCGCGCTGCAGGAGCATCTCGACACGCGTCTCCAGCAGCGTCAAGCGCGCGAAACGGGAATCTGTCCCGTTCGACGCGAGCTCTATTCGCAGTGTTTCGACGAGCTCATACGTCAGGTGACGATCAACTGCGCCGAACGGGGGCTACTCTTGCTCAGGTTCGTCTCGAGGGAGTAAAACACCTATGTAAACGTGGATAGGCTCATAATGTATGACTACTTAGTCTACGTACTGTACTCTCTCCTTATATACATGTAAGAGTACGGTACCTTTCTGCCCCTCTGTACGATCTATGATTCTGACCCTACTAGAATAACCTCTTGATAATTCTTGTAACAGCATTGCCCTCTAAGTGTACGATCTCTTAACTTTTCTAGGGTGAGGAATGAAATCAGGATGACTATTGCTGCGTATCAAACCCTCTATGAAAGCAGGTAAAGCTTCGACACCACCTCAAAAAAATACAATTATTATTATTTGTTTGTGTTGTACTGTAATTTTGATTGAGAGGTTCCACTGTACATACGGTGCTCATACCCGGTTTTTGTAGCGTTGCTTTTGGCATGCGAAAGGCTTTGCAAGCGGAACAAGGAAAGGTTGATATGGAGAAAAAGGTAGCCAGTCTGGCTTTTCTTCCTCCCTTATCCACCCCTTCCGATTTCTTCCTCCCTAGATCAAAGAGCTCGAAGAAGACAAAAAAGAATTGGAAAAAAATCTCCAAGAGTCGAAGAATCGTTGCGAGGCGATCGAGAAGCGAGAGGCGGAGCGACGCGTTCAGGACGACGCAAAGCACACGGAAGAAGTCCAGTCGCTCCGCAAAACGATTAGCCAGCTCAAAGTAGGCGAAGAGAAAAAAAGCGCATGCAATCGTTCCCCCTCAACATTTCTCTCTATAGACTCAGCTTGAAGGCATCGAAGCGCCGAGCAAGAAGTAAAACTTTAGAAATATTATACGTGCACATCTCACCTATTTCTTGAGCTTCTGCTCCCTTGCTTATGTCATTTACTGTATACCTTGCTTGCGCGAAACGACTAATGCGAGTCTGTTGACCTCGTCTCGCTGCGCGTGACTGTTTGAAAGGACCTTTTCCATTGCTTCGTCGAGGATCGTCGACGACGGGTTTTCAGTAGAGCTAAAATGCAAAAGCACATAGGGGGAGAAAAGAGCTCCCTCTGTTTCGTTAGATACCTACCTGAGAAAAACGATGAGAGCGGCTAGTTTCCACTGGTTGGGTTTCATGGCGATATTTGAACGGTCTAACCTTGAAACAACGCATTCCTGTATGTGTGTGTGTGAACACCATTTCTCGCTAAGCATTACCTTAGCTTTTGAACGCACTTCTTCAGATAATCTGGATCCTGTACTGAAAAACTTTTATATGCTGCGCTAAGATGGCCGAGCACAATCTGACGACGGCTTGAGTCTTGAGCCGCCGAATCAAGATGTGGCAAAGCAATTGGAGAGTCCTGCACATGTCTCGTATTCATCGCCCCTCCTTCCCCTCTCCCTTTTCCTTACATACATTCGTTCTACGTTCGACGACATCATAAGGTCTTCGATTAGAGGAGTCGCTCTGAAATTGCCCCGTTTGAGGATTTATCCCAAATCGTTTCAATTTGTCCAACACTTTCTGATCCTCTTCGGACTCCACGTCACTGACAGCGAGCCCTTTACAGGCATCAGCATTGTCTTCTTCTGACAAACGTGGCCTCGGCTCGTACCAAGACGTCAGTATGGACTGAACTGTAGCAAAATCGGAGTCCTCTTTCTCAGCTTGAGTGTCACTTAGGTGCGTCCTGTCTTTCGCTACCGCTCTCTCAGTAGCAGTAATCGTCTCTCTCTGAGTCTTTTCCGCCTCTTTCGTCTCAGTCAAAAGCTCCACGTTATACCTGTCAATCACGTCTCTACAATCACTTCCTAAAGCAAAGGAGATGCTCAACTTGGTGGCATCAATTGCCCAAACCGGTTCCGTTGACAGTTGACTTGCAAAATAATTCGACGCTCTAAAGCACCAATTGCTACAAAATTTCTACAAAATATCGTCAGAAACATTAATTGAAATAAAAAATATAAAAAAGTCCATTCGGTACCTTTCGCTCTGTTAGATCATAGACGCGGTTCCGAGAAGCTGAAATGTGATACTTCTGCTTAGGAAGCTGCCCCGCCATCAAAACAAATGTAGTTAGTCGTGTCATGTAGAAATTTCTTCGTTTACCTGGGTAAGAACCTTGTCGCATACAGGATACCCACATCGTTTGATTATGAATCGTTCCTCGATAACGTCGCTATAGTAATTTTGATTGATACGCTTAGCCTGGGAAAGTTAGATCGATCATTTTGCATTCTGTTTCGTCGATTGACGCGTTCTCACGCAGTCGAGCAGGGTGGCTTCGTCGACACAGTCGGCTAGTAGTATTTCGACGACTTCCAGCGCTTTGCGTTCCCATTCGGCTCGTCTGGAGTCCATTGCAGCTCCGCGAACCGCCGCGAACGAAGGCGCGAGCGCGCGTTAGAATACGAGCACACCCACTGGCCGTTTGGCTTAGGGGCGTAATTTCTTTGCAACGCGGCATATGGAAAGCCTTCAGGGTGTGCCGCGGGGTACACCGCGCGGCGGAGCTATAAGCGGGATAGAGACAGTAATTGCCGCGCGACAGTTCCGCTGAGGCGCGAGCGCACGCTACGGACGTGGGCGGAATAACAAAACTGAATAACAATGGTTCTTCGCAGTGTTCTCCGTCAACTTCATCGCAGGCTCTCACTGCGGCCGATGCTCGGTCTCCTATTCGTCGTCGGCGTCTTCGTACCCATCGGCGTGCTTCTAAACCTTCCGGCGACCCCAAAGAACGTCGACGACGGCGCGGCGAGCGACGACGACGACGGAAACTTCGCCGTCGTTCACCTAAAACCCCAAGTGCGCACGCTGGAAGACGAAAACGACGGCGCGTCGCTCAAGCGTCGCATCGCCGAACTCGAACGACTTCGCGACGCCGTACGCAACGACGTACGCGATCTCGAGCGCCGTCGCCAGTCGATTCAACAGGCGACCCAAACGGCGGCGTCGCGACTCGAAGAGACGAAGAGCCGACGCAACGCGCTCGCGCACGACGTCGCCAAAGCGAAAGCCGAACTCCAGGCGACGCGCGCCGATCTT
Organism: Oscarella lobularis; assembly: GCF_947507565.1. NCBI lineage: Eukaryota > Metazoa > Porifera > Homoscleromorpha > Homosclerophorida > Oscarellidae > Oscarella > Oscarella lobularis. The sequence goes on along the minus strand of NC_089192.1, from coordinate 994,296 downwards.
CGTCGCCTCGCTTCTCAACGAGGCGGCGGCGGCGGCGTCGAGAATGACGTCGTCGTCGTCGCGAAACGATCCCCGGATGAGAGTCGGGGAGGAGTTCGTCTCGTCGAAGCCGTACCGCCGAAGCGAGTCATTGTGCCGGGGGTGACGTCACAAGACGCCGCGGCGGTTCCTGTGCCGTTTCCGGGCGAGAGAATGGCGGGGGCGTGTCGGCTTTTGACGTGCTTCGATTTCTCGCGCTGTTCTCTTACGACTCCATTTGCCGTGCATTTGTACGACGAGGGGTCCGCGACGGACGAGTCAGCGTTGCTTCGACGTCTTGCCTTGCACATCAAATTGGCTCCCTATTACACGTCGAATCCAAATCGAGCGTGCCTCTATCTCGTTCTCGTTGATAGTCGACGACGTCAGTGGGACGAGAACGCGTTCAAGTCGCTCGCCCATTGGCGCGGCGACGGTCGCAATCACCTGCTCGTCGACGTGACCAATTCGACGACGACGGACAACTTTCCCGACAACGTCGGTCGCGCGATCGTCGCTCGTCACTCCAATCCGCGCCATCGGCGTGGATTCGACGTCGTCGCGCCGCCCATCGCGATGTTCTCCTCGTCGTCGCCACTCCCGCCGCCGCCTCGCCAGCTTCCCGCCTTTCGACGCTACCTAATCTACTTTCGCGGCGAGTGGAATCCTCCCGCACGGCAACCGTTGTCGCTAGCAACGACGCCGGCCGACCTGGCGTCGATTCGAGCGCACGACAACGAAGAACTCGTCGTCGCAACCGAATGCACGCGGACGGCGCCGAAAGACGCCACCGTCGTCGCGCGTCCAGGCGAGTGGCATCTCTGCGGAACGTCGTCGCAACGAGTCGCCTCTTTATCTTCGTCTACATTCGCTCTCATTCTCGGTGGTGGAGAAACGACGACGCACGCGCGTCTCGTCGAATCGCTTCGCGCCGGCGCCGTTCCCATCGTCGTTGGCGACGTTCGACTTCCCTTCGACGACGTACTCGATTGGAGTCGCGTTGCGTTTCGTCTCGCCGACGCGCGAGCGACCGAGTTGAATTTCTTTCTTCGCGCCGTCGCCGAAGGCGACGTCTTGGATATGCGTCGACGCGGACGCTTCGTCTGGGAGACGTACTTCGGATCGGCGACGCGCGTCGTCGATAGCGTCGTCGCCGTCGTGCGAACGCGGATCGGTTTGCCGCCGAACGTCGTCGCGGAAGCGCGCACCGTCGGCGTGTTTGCCGACGGCGAAACGTCGCCGTTCGGAGAGGCTGCGGGTGGCGTGGCAGCAGTGGAAGCGCCGTCGCCGCGATTTCAGAAAAATTTCACGCTGAATAGTTACGATGCGTGGAACGATTCGCCTGGGGCGCTGGTTGGGATGCCGTCCGTGACGCCGTTCGTTTCCGCTCTGCCTTCGGGGTTTCAGTACATGGGGCCCGGGCGAGGAAAGAATCTTCACCGAACAGTTCGCGACGGAGGGCCTTTGAATGGGCCCGAATTCGACGTTCTTCTCGCCGGCAACGTGCCGGACGAACAGTTCACGATTGTCATGTTGACGTTCGATCGCAATTTGGTGCTGACCGCGGCGCTGGAGCGGCTCCGGAATTTGCAGTACTTGCGCACGATCGTCGTTGTGTGGAACAATCCGCAACCGCCGCCGGCCAACATGGAATGGCCCAACATTGGCATTCCAATACACGTAAGTGCAAAGGAGTCTCGCCTGTTGCTTATACACCCCCAGTTCAATACCTCTATCTAGGTTATTACGACGGGGAAGAACAGTTTGAACAATCGCTTCCTGCCGTTCGATAAAATCGAAACGGAGGCCGTACTATCGATGGATGATGACGCCCATTTAAGGCACGACGAAATTCAACTTGCTTTTCGGTGCGGTACAAAATTCTCGCGAGGGCCTTGACTGCAACTATTGTGGCTCTTATTTCGAACAGCGTCTGGAGGGAGAATAAGGATCGCATCGTCGGATTTCCGGGACGGTTTCACGCGTGGGACGCACGCCATCCAGGCAGGTGGAACTACAACGCGAATTATTCGTGCGAAATGTCAATGGTACTAACCGGTGCCGCGTTTTTCCATAAGGTAAGACAAACTAAGGAGTGTCTGTCTAATAATGCTCGACTTTCTCCCCCCCAGTACTACATGTATCTTTACTCGTATACCATGTCGCAATCGATACGCGACAAGGTCGACGAGTACATGAACTGCGAGGACATAGCAATGAACTTTCTCGTGTCGCACGTCACGCGAAAGCCGCCCGTAAAGGTAAGGGAGTCACCCTCTTAACGGAAACTCTTTTAATCTTATTTCTAGGTTACTTCGCGGTGGACTTTCCGCTGCCCCGGCTGTCCGGAGGCCTTGTCCGGCGACAACAGCCATTTCGAGGAACGTCACGAATGCATTAATTACTTCGTTAAAGTCTACGGCTACATGCCGCTACTCTACACGCAATTTCGCGCCGATTCGATTCTTTTTAAGACGAGGATACCCTCGGACAGAACTAAATGTTTCAAATTTATCTAAGGGAGCCCATATTTCTTAGCATTCGAGACGTTGATTACGTTTATAGAGAGGTAATATATAATGCGGTATACCGAAGAACACTGGGGCTAGGGAAGGGAAAGCGCGCGCCGTCCTACTCATAGAAGCATTGTTATTGGATTCTCCAGGTATCCTTTCAATTTGCGCATCCATTCGGCACCGACCGCTCCGTCGACTACGCGATGATCGCAACTCATTGTCACGCACATTACGGACCCAGTAGAGTATCTACAGGAAGAAGTGATGGGGGGGAGACTATTTCAAAGAGTCTCATTACCCTGACTCGTTATTGGCGTTGGGAATGATCTTCTTCTCCGACGCTCCAACAGCGAGTATGCACGACTGAAACAAATATACAGTCATTGAGTCACTTCAATAGATTATGAGTGCATACCTGAGGTGGGTTGATGATGGCCGTGAACTGCTTCACTCCAAACATTCCCAAATTCGAAATGGTGAATGTGCCACCCTACGAGAGACTATTGAACAACGGGTAGGAGGGCCTCCTGCTTATCTCCCGTGCCTGGAATTCGTGCGGCTTCAGCTTGTTTTCTCGAGCTCTTTCCGCCAGACTAACAACGTCTTCGTTGATGGCTTCGAGACCCTGGGAAGACAAAAGACGACGAGTTGCTCGTTTTTTTCAAGACAATCTACCTTGCCATCGGCTTCGAATACAATTGGCGTGATCAGGCCGGAATCGGTAGCGACAGCCACGCTTATATCAACGTTATGGTGACTGAGAAAAAGATTCGCGAGCACATAGGAATTAAAGACGTCGCCTCTTACCGTCTTATGAACGTCTCCATCCAGGAGGAATTCACTTCGGGAACGTGTTTCATACTCAGTGCCGCTGCCTTGATGACAAAATCGTTCAGCGACAGTTTTCTGCTAGAAGCCTGATTCAGCTGTTGCCTCAAACTAAAAGAATATCAAAGAACGAAAGGAATATTGACAGACGAACATCGTACTTCAGAAGTTCAGTAATTTCTATCTCCACTGTCAGATAATAGTGCGGTATTGTCTGCTTAGAGTGAGACAAGCGTTGAGCAATGACCTAATATAATAGAAAGAAGACGCTACCCACAGAGAATCTCGACAGGGAGAAAGAGTTCTACCTTTCTAACGTTTGAAAGCGGAATGTCAGTAAAAGTGTCACCAGGAACGGCAGCTAGAGAACATAATAAAAAATAAAGATTTTTAGATTAACAATTTCACCTGCAACTGGTGGAGCTTGAGATGCTGCAGCAGCAACGTCAGCAGCAACGATTCGTCCACCAGGTCCAGTCCCAGCAATAGCCTAGAGACAGGAGCTCCTGTCGTTTTACCCCGAGGAAGCATATTACTTACAGCCAAACTGACGCCGTGCTCTCCCGCTACTTTCTTCGCAAATGGACTAGCGAAGATTCTTCCATCACTTGACGGAGGCGAAGTAGCAGGGACGGCGGCAGGAGGTGGAGATGGCGGAGAAGCGACCGGAGTTGGAGCTGGAGCCGGCGCTTCAGTACTCGGAGGAGGCGATGGAGCAGCCTGCATAGATGTACTCATAAGATAATATTCCCTCATAACGTCACATTGAACTTACCTCTGGCTCAGGCTGATAATCCTTAAACGCCGCAACATCGCTCTCCTCATCGACAATAATCGCAATCAACTAAACATCAATTTCAACTGATCATTATAATTAAGCAATACTAAACTTATTATCTTACTTTTCCCACTGGAATTTCTTCCGTTCCCGCCGGTATAAGGATTTTGGCGAGATAGCCCGTAGCCGGCGTTTCAAAGTCCATCGTCGCTTTATCCGTTTCAATTAGAGCCAGCAAATCGCCTTCCGACAATTCGTCGCCTTCCTTCTTCTCCCAATTCGCTATTTTCCCGTTTTCCATCGTCGGCGAAAGCGCTGGCAGCTTGACTTCGAACTTGCTCACTCCTGGCGTCGAAGAGAAGCGATGAGTCGCCCGAAACGACGTCTCGTGAGCGGTCTCGGACTTACCGTCGGTAGCGAAGCATCGTACGAAGGTTTTCTTAACATTTTGAACGCGTTCGATAGTCGCAGAGCCAAGTGGCGGCCTGTTATATGCGTTTATCGAATGACTCACCGGCATATTTCGTCACTTACCGACGTAGGATAGTCGATCGACAGAGGAAGCGACTCGAAACGCGTACGTTCGCCTTTATCTGACGCGCCCAGCGACTCGAGACTCGGCCAAGCCGAGAAATCATTGCAGTTCACGACAATGAGACAAGCAACCGGGAACTCGAGACAACCCGGACAATCCCTCGTTTCTCCTTCGTTTGAGCCGAGACAGGTCATTTTCTGGTATTTTTGCTTTACCTTGACTGTAAATAAGCCATCTAAACCATCCATGTTCCGTTTTCGGACTCAGGAACTCAAATAGTTTTACCAGTCACGTGCACAACAACACTCGGAAGTTCCCGTTCTCCTTTTTCTTTCGAATGGCTGCCCAAAGAGTTCAGGCCTACTTGGACAAGCACAAAGTGGGCCAACTGTTTGAGGTGAGTGAAAGCGTCGTGCAGCCAAACCACAAACTTTCAACGCCTTGTTTCTACAAGGATCTAATGGCAAAAGTGATCCACGACATGCCCAGCAAGCCCGTAAGCTATCTGATAAGAGTCCTACAGAAAAAGGAGGCTCGCATCGTCGGCGTCTCGGCGTCAGCGTCGCACACGCCGACGAAATCGGCCGCAACGCCGAAACCAAAGCTGAACGCTCCCGGAAACGTTCGACCCCTACGATCCTCGGCGTCTAAAAGCGAACCGCATTCGAACGCGACGCGAACGACGAGGGAACCGAGAGATGCGTCGACTTCGATTGCCATGGCAACAGAAACGTCCGCGTCGTGCAGATATCGTAGCGATGACGTTGCACAATATTCTTTTCAAGAGGAACAGGTGTATCCGTTGAGTGAGAGAGGCCAGTTGGTCGATAGAGAAGAGAAACGGACCGAGAAGTGTGTCTTGTAGTATAGAAGTGACTGACTAATTGATTCGGTCTTTTTAGAATACGACCGAGTGCCAAGCAGCTTAGAAAAGCCAAAGCTGATCGAAGATGTAGACTATCTGTAAATAATAATCAATTGACGTTGCACTGTACTGTCTATGTATTCACGCTTGATGTTGTGTAGTCCTTGCTAAATGCCAATCGGAGTGAAGCATTGCCTAAGGAGAGTGCTGCAACTGAAGACGGCGGCGATAGGGAAGGTACAGATCTACTAGGTAATGATATGTTCTCCTATGAAAGTACTGCCAAAAGATACGCAATCCTTTTAGAGAATCTTGACGTACTGGAAGAAGAAGGGGTCCATCTCTCTGCTGCCAGTGGCGTTGGAATAAGACGGGTGCACTACGACTATGTATACAGTAAATAACGTTGGCTGACCTAAAAAAATTAGACTTCGCCCATTGAACTTATCAATGGTGGCCAACAGCAGAAGATTATTTGCGCCCGTTGCGCTCAGCTCATTGAAGGGGGATCACTTCAACTAAGTGACAATCAGTCGACCGTTGATTTTGCCAGCACAGTCACCCTTGCTGATAATGGCAAGTACAAAAAGGTATCTCTCTTATCTGTATCGTCATTTTTTTTTCAGAGCGAGACGACTTCTACTTCGATGACGATTTCGAGAGCGCTTCTCAAGTCGGTCCGGGTTCGAACACGACTCCGGTTTGGTTCGGCGAGGAGAGGGCCAACGCGAGGGGCATCGGACAAAGACGAAAGACCGGCTCGCTCGTAAACTCTCAGCTGGGTGCCAACGCCGACGACGACGACGGCACCAGCGACTGGCGAGTGTTCGATAGTTCAAATCAAGTCCGGTTGGACGTGATGCCGTCAAGAAGTTTAGGTGAGATTCGCACTGGGTATTTCGAAATCGTCAATGTCTTATTTTAGTTGAGGGCAAGAGGAGCGTGACACCACGGTCGAATTCGCGGCGTGGTGGTCAGGAACGTAGGCCAATTGACTCGCCTCGTCGATCGGCTCGATCGGCTCGCAGTCGTGGAGGCGGTCTCCTTCAGATGCTTCAGGACGATAGCGAAGACAGCGAACCGCAGATGAAATCCGTGTCGTTAAGAGGCTCGACTGTTAGGAATCTTCTCGATGATGAAGATCCGAGGCCATCTCGAAGAGGTACTGCATGCATTGTCTAGGAACATAGGATCATTGAGGGATCGCCTTGGGTAATGATTTCTTGCTCTCGTAGGCTTGAGAAGTGGCCCACCGAGATCGTCAGACATGTATAGCGACGACGAATCGACTGAAGAACAAACCAGACGCGGTCCCCCGTCTCTTCTAGGATCAGAGCTGTGAGAATCTTCACTAAGGCGATTTCTCTTACAAAGAAAACAAAAAAAAATTTAATTGATGATACGCCTGCGGGATTTTAAACTAAAACTAAGACGAACTGACCTGCAAAATTTGACCTGTTCTCTTATAACAGACAGTGGGGTTACGTAGAACGGATTTTTTTCTTCTTTTACAAATAAGTTTCAGTTTGAGTTGTCACTTTGACGCCGTTAGTCACGCGCTCGCCGCCACTCAATTCCGATTTTCCGTCGAAATTCACTTCCGTGCTATCGTTATCCGACTCTCCCGAAGCGGCGGCGGCGGCGGCGGCGGCGACGGGAGCAGGAGCAGCGTATCCGCTCCCATTCGACACGCCGCTACCGCTCGGCGGAGGACTCGAACTCACGCGATCGGCTGGGCTCGATTCGCCTTCCATCTGCCGAATCAGCGCTAATTCTTCGGGCGGTATGACGACGCTCGCCGCCGCGCTGCGGCCCAATTCGGTGAGAAGTTTCCAGAGGACGGTTCGCACGTCGGTGCCCGCCGCCGGTTTCCACGCGCTCAGCACTCGCTCCGTGGCGCTCCTGTACTCGGACGTCGACGCTATGTCTTCGATGAGATGCCGGTCGAGTCGAAGTGCCTTAGCGAGGGGACGCCAGCCGTTGTTCGAGTCGAGATAGGTCGCAAGCTGGCTGATGACGGAAAGCGAGAGTATGCTCGGCACGGAGAGACGTCGTCCCTTGTCCGGCTTTGATTCGACGACGTCTTCTGAGGTGTTTTCAACTATCGCCTAAGAAAAATCCTATCACATGTATAAATAATTAGTTATTTCTGTACCATTTTGATTATCTTGACTCGAGCGAGAGTGTGATTGCCCTGTTGCAAGAGGAGTCGGGCTGATAGTCGAGGTAGAGGAGTGCTGGCGCACGACAAATTGAATTCGAGCGGTGGAAACGAGCCGTCAAGCCGTTCAATGTCGGCCCACGATATAACCTATAAATAAATATGACGTCGCTTTTCCGTGGTTAATAATTTATTGATTCTTCTCGCCTTTGTGACTGGGTTGTGAACGTGCCACGTCTCCGCTTTCGATTGCAGAGTCACGGAGATATCTTGACGAGTTTTTCGAAGCGAAAACGTTTGATTCGTCAACAGAGGCTTGTAGCCGGCGGCGGTCGCATCGAGACCTCTTTCCGCCGCCGCCTGAATCGTCGATCGAAGCTCGGGCGCTATTCGCACGCGCATCGACCAGTCGTTCGCGTTGACGGCGCGACCGAACGCGGCGATCTGCATTCGGATTGGACGACCAACGATGACGTAGCTCGACAGATTGTCGACGGGAACGTTGACGTGATCGTGTCCCAGGCGACACTCGCTCTCGAAACGAACCCCGCTATTACCAAGTCGAGCCAATTCCGTCCAAGCGATCGTTCCATCGGTATTCGCCACGCCGCGAAAAATTCGCAGAGACCAGCTTTCCGCTTCCGTTGCGATGCAGTGGGGAACCTTGAGTTCTGCCGGTTTCTCAAACCTAGGAAAGAAATACAACAGAAATACTCAGCCCTGACTTTTTGAGAGGCTTATATTTACCGTTGCTGTTCTGCTATGCACGTCACTTCGGGTCCAGCAACGAACTCGTCGGGCGACAGATCAAAATTGGGATTTGAGTTGTAACGAGCCGTTACGTATACTCGGCACGGACTGGCGAAGGCACCGTTGGTCACCATGAGAGTCGCTCCCGTTTGGGGCATGTGAAGAATTCCGCCTTTCGTTCCGATCAGTCCGTCGATGCTAAAAACTCTTGCTTTCGTCTCGGTTAATTGTAGGGGATTGTATGGCAGACTGGCAACTCTGTTCATTGGAAGAGGCTCGCGTAACAACGTTGGCGGCGCTGCAGCTCCGGCACGGGCAGGTCGAGAGATTTTGACGAGCACTTCACGCGATGAATCGAATATGTGTTGTATGTGAGATGAAGCCAATTCGCTCACTTTCATTCCATTAATCTAAATAGTCAATATAAAAATTCAGACTCTATATAATTAAATTTTCATCAAACCTCCAGAATGCGATCGCCGACGGCCAGCGAACTCGTTCCGCCGTCGCCAGAAACATCGTAAACGTACAGGTCATTTTGAATCAAGATTTTGGCTTCTAATAGAATAATAAAATCATGACGTATGAGTTCTATAATTGTCACTGACCCGTCGTCGAGTGTCGAACGCTGAGCAACGATTGGCCGTCGGCGCGTCGTCCGCGCTTTCCCGCTAATTTCATGCGCGCTGCCTCCAATTCGTTCTCTAATTGCTCGCACCGCCCACTCAGTCGCGAATTGTCGGCGAACAGACTTCGTGCCGACTCCATTTGCCGTTGTAGACGCGCGAGTTCGACTTGCATGCGATGTAGAGGCAGCGGCGCGTTTTGCGATGCAAGCGCATCGCCCCTTTCCGGGACCCCGCCTCTCTGCAAAGTTTCCGCGAGTGCGATACGCTCGCCTTCGACGCGTCGTAGTTCGCGAAGGGTTCGCGTCTTCTCCTGAGACGTCTGATCGATTATGCGCTGCTTCTCTTCGATGCTTTCGAATAGTTGGGCCTGCGTCTCGGCTAGACGTCGCTCCAATGCATTATTCGTCGCGCGAAGGCGCTCGATCGCGTCGACGAGCGCGCGCGTCGCTTTGTTCGGATCCGTCGCTACGAGACGCGACGCGGCGCGCTCTAGCGTGGCCGAATCGGCGCTCGCTTCGACGTTCATGGACGAGGAATCGGAGAGCGGTGGGATTGCCCGTACTATTCTCCGCTCGGCGCGCGGGTGTTGAAGCAATCACGTGCGCGCTTGGCGAAACTCCAAAGAAACTCGAAACTAAATCATATATATACAATTGAGGTCCTAAACTTTGATTCTACGGTCCTAAATATAAAATTGAGTGCATAAACTTTGATTCCAAAAGACTAAATATAAAATTGACGGCCTAAACCTTGATTCTAAGAGACTAATTATTAAATTGAGGACTTAAAATTTGATTCTAAAGGACTAAATATAAAATTGAGAGCCTAAACCTTTATTCTAAAGACCTAAATATAAAATTTAAGGCCTAAACTTTGATTATAAGAGCCAAAATATAAAATTGAGGGCCTAAACTTTGATTCTGAGGGCCTAAATATAAAATTAAGGGCCTAAACCTTGATTCTAAGAGCCTAAATATTAAATTGAGGGCCTAAACTTTGATTCTAAGGACCTAAATATAAAATTGAGGGCCTAAGTTTTGACTCTAATGACCTAAATATAAAAGTAAGGGCCTAAACCTTGATTCTAAGAGCCTAAATATTAAATTCAGGGCCTATACTTTGATTCTAAGAGCTTAAATATTAAATTTAGGGCCTAAACTTTGATTCTTAGGGCCTAAATATAAAATTGAAGGCCTGAAATTATATTCTAAAGGACTAAATATAAAAGTAAGGGCCTAAACCTTGATTCTAAGAGCCTAAATATTAAATTGAGGGCCTAAACTAAAATTCTTAGAACCTAAATATAAAATTGAGGGCCTAAACTTTTATTCTAAGGACCTAAATATAAAATTGAAGGCCTAAACTTTGATTCAAAGAGCCTATATATAAAATTGAGGGCCTAAACTTTGATTCTAAGGATTAAATGTAAAATTGAGGGCCTAAATTTGATTCTAAGAGCCTAAATATTAAATTGAGGGCCTAAACTTTGATTCTAAAGGAATAAATATAAAATTGAGGACCTAAACTTTGATTCTAAGAGCCTAAATATTTAATGGAGGGCCTAATCTTTGATTCTAAGGGCCTAAATATAAAATTGAGGGCCTAAATTTTGATTCTAAGAGACTAATTATAAAATTGAGGGCCTAAACTTTGATTCCAAGGGCCTAAACATAAAATTGAGGGACTAAACTTTTATTCTAAGGACATAAATATAAAATTGAAGGCCTAAACTTTGATTCTTAGGGCCTAAATATAAACTTGAAGGCCTAAACTTTGATTCTAAAGGACTAAATATAAAATTGAGGGCCTAAATTTGATTCTAAGAGCCTAAATATTAAATTGAGGGCCTAAACTTTGATTCTAAAGGAGTAAATATAAAATTGAGGGCCTAAACTTTGATTCTAAGGACCTAAATATAAACTTGAAGGCCTAAACTTTGATTCTAAAGGACTAAATATAAAATTGAGGGCCAAATTTGATTCTAAGAGCCTAAATATAAAATTGAGGGCCTAAACTTTAATTCTTAGGGCCTAAATATAAAATTGAGGGCCTAAACTTTGATTCTAAAGGACTAAATATAAAATTGAGGGCATAAACTTTGATTCTAAGGGCCAAAATATAAAATTGAGGGCGTAAACTTTGATTCTAAAGAACTAAATATAAAATTGAGGGCCTAAACCTTGATTCTAAGAGCCTAAAGATTTAATTGAGGGCGTAAACTTTGATTCTTAAAGCCTAAATATAAAATTGAGGGCCTAAACTTTGATTCTAAGAGCTTAAATATTAAATTGAGGGCCTAAACTTTGATTCTAAGAGCCTAAATATAAAATTGAGGGCCTAAACTTTGATTTTAAGGTCCTAAATATAAAAAAAAGGGGCCTAAACTTTGATTCTGAGGGCTTCAATATAAAATTAAGGGCCTAAACCTTGATTCTAAGAGCCTAAATATTAAATTGAGGGCCTAAATTTTGATTCTAAAGGACTAAATATAAAATTGAGGGCCTAAACCTTGATTCTAAGAGCCTAAATATTTAATTGAGGGCCTAAACTTTGATTCTAAGGGCCTAAATATAAATTTGAGGGCCTTAGTTTTGACTCAAATGACCTAAATATAAAAGTTAGGGCCTAAACCTTGATTCTAAGAGCCTAAATATTAAATTGAGGGCCTAAACTTTGATTTTAAGGTCCTAAATATAAAAAAAAGGGGCCTAAACTTTGATTCTGAGGGCCTAAATATAAAATTGAGGGCCTAAATATGATTCTAAAAGCCTAAATATAAAATTGAGGGCCTAAACTTTGATTCCAAAAGACTAAATATAAAATTGAGGGCTTAAATTTTGATTCTAAAGGCCTAAATATAAATTTGAGGGCCTTAGTTTTGACTCTAATGACCTAAATATAAAAGTAAGGGCCTAAACCTTGATTCAAAGAGCCTAAATATTAAATTCAGGGTATAAACTTTGATTCTAAAGGACTAAATATAAAATTGAGGGCCTAAACCTTGATTCTAAGAGCTTAAATATTTAATTGAGGGCCTAAACTTTGATTCTAAGAGCCTAAATATAAATTTGAGGGCCTAAGTTTTGACTCTAATGACCTAAATATAAAAGTAAGGGCATAAACCTTGATTCTAAGAGCCTAAATATTAAATTCAGGGCCTATACTTTGATTCTAAGAGCTTAAATATTAAACTGAAGGCCTAAACTTTGATTCTAAGAGATTAAATATAAAATTGTTGGCCTAAACTTTGATTCTAAGAGCCAAAATATAAAATTGAGGGCCTAAACTTTGATTCTAAGAGCCTAAATATAAAATTGAGGGCCTAGACTTTGATTCTAAGGGCCTAAATATAAAATTGAGGGCTTAAACTTTGATTCTAAAGAACTAAATATAAAATAGAGGGCCCAAACTTTAATTCTAAAGGACTAAATATAAAATTGAGAGTCTAAACCTCGATTGTTAGAGCCTAAATATTTAATTGAGGGCCTAAACTTTGATTCTTAGAGCCTAAATATAAAATTGAGGGCCTAAACTTTGATTCTAAGGACCTAAATATAAAATTGAAGGCCTAAACTTTGATTCTAAAGGACTAAATATAAAATTGAGGGCCTAAATTTGATTCTAAGAGCCTAAATATAAAATTGAGGGCCTAAACTTTAATTCTTAGGGCCTAAATATAAAATTGAGGGCCTAAACTTTGATTCTAAAAGACTAAATATAAAATTGAGGGCATAAACTTTGATTCTAAGGGCCAAAATATAAAATTGAGGGCTTAAACTTTGATTCTAAAGAACTAAATATAAAATTGAGGGCCTAAACCTTGATTCTCAGAGCCTAAAGATTTAATTGAGGGCGTAAACTTTGATTGTTAGAGCCTAAATATAAAATTGAGGGCCTAAACTTTGATTCTAAGAGCTTAAATATAAAATTGAGGGCCTAAACTTTGATTTTAAGGTCCTAAATATAAAGAAAAGGGGCCTAAACTTTGATTCTGAGGGCTTCAATATAAAATTAAGGGCCTAAACCTTGATTCTAAGAGCCTAAATATTAAATTGAGGGCCTAAACTTTGATTCTAAAGGACTAAATATAAAATTGAGGGCCTAAACCTTGATTCTAAGAGCCTAAATATTTAATTGAGGGCCTAAACTTTGATTCTAAGGGCCTAAGTATAAAATTGAGGGCCTAACTTTTGATTCTAAGAGCATAATTATAAAACAGGGGGCCTAAACTTTGATTCAAAGGGCCTAAATATAAATTTGAGGGCCTTAGTTTTGACTCAAATGACCTAAATATAAAAGTTAGGGCCTAAACCTTGATTCTAAGAGCCTAAATATTAAATTGAGGGCCTAAACTTTGATTTTAAGGTCCTAAATATAAAAAAAAGGGGCCTAAACTTTGATTCTGAGGGCCTAATATATAAAATTAATTGCCTAAACCTTGATTCTAAGAGCCTTAATATTAAATTGAGGGCCTATACTTTGATTCTAAAGTACTAAATATAAAATTGAGGGCCTAAACATTGATTCTAAGAGCCTAAATATAAAATTGAGGGCCTAAATTTGATTCTAAAAGCCTAAATATAAAATTGAGGGCCTAAACTTTGATTCCAAAAGACTAAATATAAAATTGAGGGCCTAAATTTTGATTCTAAGAGACTAATTATAAAATTGGGGGCCTAAACTTTGATTCTTAGAACCTAAATATAAAATTGAGGGCCTAAACTTTGATTCTGAGGGCCTAAATATTAAATTGAGGACCTAAACTTTGATTCTAAAGGCCTAAATATAAAATTGAGGGCCTAAACCTTGATTCTAAGAGCCTAAATATTAAATTGAGGGCCTAAACTTTGATTTTAAGGTCCTAAATATAAAAAAAAGGGGCCTAAACTTTGATTCTGAGGGCCTAATATATAAAATTAATTGCCTAAACCTTGATTCTAAGAGCCTTAATATTAAATTGAGGGCCTATACTTTGATTCTAAAGTACTAAATATAAAATTGAGGGCCTAAACATTGATTCTAAGAGCCTAAATATTAAATTCAGGGCCTAATCTTTGATTCTAAGAGCTTAAATATTAAACTGAGGGCCTAAACTTTGATTCTAAAGGACTACATATATAATTGAGGGCCTAAACTTTGATTCTAAGATCCTAATTATAAAATTGGGGGCCTAAACTTTGATTCCAAGAGCCAAAATATAAAATTGAGGGCCTAAACTTTGATTCTAAAGGACTAAATATAAAATTGAGGGCCTAAACCTTGATTCTAAGAGCCTAAATATTTAATTGAGGGCCTAAACTTTGATTCTTAGAGCCTAAATATAAAATTGAGGGCCTAAACTTTGATTCTATGGGCCTAAATATAAAATTGAGGGCCTAAACTTTGATTCTAAGAGCCAAAATATAAAATTGAGGGACTAAACTTTGATTCCAAGGGCCTAAATATAAATTTGAGGGCCTAAGTTTGACTCTAATGACCTAAATGTAAAAGAAAGGGCCTAAACCTTGATTCTAAGAGCCTTAATATTAAATTAGGGGCCTAATCTTTGATTCTAAGAGCCTAGATATTAAACTGAGGGTTTAAACTTTGATTCTAAGAGATTAAATATAAAATTGTTGGCCTAAACTTTGATTCTAAGAGCCAAAATATAAAATTGAGGGCCTAAACTTTGATTCTAAGAGCCAAAATATAAAATTGAGGGCCTAAACTTTGATTCTAAGAGCCTAAATATTAAATTGAGGGCCTAAACTTTGATTCTTAGAACCTAAATATAAAATTGAGGGCCTAAACTTTGATTCTATGGGCCTAAATATAAAATTGAGGGCCTAAACTTTGATTCTAAGAGCCAAAATATAAAATTGAGGGACTAAACTTTGATTCCAAGGGCCTAAATATAAATTTGAGGGCCTAAGTTTGACTCTAATGACCTAAATGTAAAAGAAAGGGCCTAAACCTTGATTCTAAGAGCCTTAATATTAAATTAGGGGCCTAATCTTTGATTCTAAGAGCCTAGATATTAAACTGAGGGTTTAAACTTTGATTCTAAGAGATTAAATATAAAATTGTTGGCCTAAACTTTGATTCTAAGAGCCAAAATATAAAATTGAGGGCCTAAACTTTGATTCTAAGAGCCAAAATATAAAATTGAGGGCCTAAACTTTGATTCTAAGAGCCTAAATATTAAATTGAGGGCCTAAACTTTGATTCTTAGAACCTAAATATAAAATTGAGGGCCTAAACTTTGATTCTGAGGGCCTAAATATTAAATTGAGGACCTAAACTTTGATTCTAAAGGCCTAAATATAAAATTGAGGGCCTAAACCTTGATTCTAAGAGCCTAAATATTAAATTGAGGGCCTAAACTTTGATTTTAAGGTCCTAAATATAAAAAAAAGGGGCCTAAACTTTGATTCTGAGGGCCTAATATATAAAATTAATTGCCTAAACCTTGATTCTAAGAGCCTTAATATTAAATTGAGGGCCTATACTTTGATTCTAAAGTACTAAATATAAAATTGAGGGCCTAAACATTGATTCTAAGAGCCTAAATATTAAATTCAGGGCCTAATCTTTGATTCTAAGAGCTTAAATATTAAACTGAGGGCCTAAACTTTGATTCTAAAGGACTACATATATAATTGAGGGCCTAAACTTTGATTCTAAGATCCTAATTATAAAATTGGGGGCCTAAACTTTGATTCCAAGAGCCAAAATATAAAATTGAGGGCCTAAACTTTGATTCTAAAGGACTAAATATAAAATTGAGGGCCTAAACCTTGATTCTAAGAGCCTAAATATTTAATTGAGGGCCTAAACTTTGATTCTTAGAGCCTAAATATAAAATTGAGGGCCTAAACTTTGATTCTATGGGCCTAAATATAAAATTGAGGGCCTAAACTTTGATTCTAAGAGCCAAAATATAAAATTGAGGGACTAAACTTTGATTCCAAGGGCCTAAATATAAATTTGAGGGCCTAAGTTTGACTCTAATGACCTAAATGTAAAAGAAAGGGCCTAAACCTTGATTCTAAGAGCCTTAATATTAAATTAGGGGCCTAATCTTTGATTCTAAGAGCCTAGATATTAAACTGAGGGTTTAAACTTTGATTCTAAGAGATTAAATATAAAATTGTTGGCCTAAACTTTGATTCTAAGAGCCAAAATATAAAATTGAGGGCCTAAACTTTGATTCTAAGAGCCTAAATATTAAATTGAGGGCCTAAACTTTGATTCTTAGAACCTAAATATAAAATTGAGGGCCTAAACTTTGATTCTGAGGGCCTAAATATTAAATTGAGGACCTAAACTTTGATTCTAAAGGCCTAAATATAAAATTGAGGGCCTAAACCTTGATTCTAAGAGCCTAAATATTAAATTGAGGGCCTAAACTTTGATTCTTAGGGCCTAAATATAAAATTGAGGGCCTAAAATTATATTCTAAAGGACTAAATATAAAATTGAGGGCCTAAACCTTGATTCTAAGAGCCTAAATATTAAATGGAGGGCCTAAACTTTGATTCTTAGAACCCAAATATAAAATTGATGGCCTAAACTTTTATTCTAAGGACCTAGATATAAAATTGAAGGCCTAAACCTTGATTCTAAGAGCCTAAATATTAAATTGAGGGCCTAAACTTTGATTCTTAGGGCCTAAATATAAAATTGAGGGCCTAAAATTATATTCTAAAGGACTAAATATAAAATTGAGGGCCTAAACCTTGATTCTAAGAGCCTAAATATTAAATGGAGGGCCTAAACTTTGATTCTTAGAACCCAAATATAAAATTGATGGCCTAAACTTTTATTCTAAGGACCTAGATATAAAATTGAAGGCCTAAACCTTGATTCTAAGAGCCTAAATATTAAATTGAGGGCCTAAACTTTGATTCTAAAGGACTAAATATAAAATTGAGGGCCTAAACCTTGATTCTAAGAGCCTAAATATTTAATTGAGGGCCTAAACTTTGATTCTAAGGGCCTAAGTATAAAATTGAGGGCCTAACTTTTGATTCTAAGAGCATAATTATAAAACAGGGGGCCTAAACTTTGATTCAAAGGGCC
The DNA here is from genome assembly GCF_947507565.1 of Oscarella lobularis. Lineage (NCBI taxonomy): Eukaryota > Metazoa > Porifera > Homoscleromorpha > Homosclerophorida > Oscarellidae > Oscarella > Oscarella lobularis. The sequence continues at coordinate 977,155 of NC_089192.1, read as the reverse complement.
TAAATATAAATTTGAGGGCCTTAGTTTTGACTCAAATGACCTAAATATAAAAGTTAGGGCCTAAACCTTGATTCTAAGAGCCTAAATATTAAATTGAGGGCCTAAACTTTGATTTTAAGGTCCTAAATATAAAAAAAAGGGGCCTAAACTTTGATTCTGAGGGCCTAATATATAAAATTAATTGCCTAAACCTTGATTCTAAGAGCCTTAATATTAAATTGAGGGCCTATACTTTGATTCTAAAGTACTAAATATAAAATTGAGGGCCTAAACATTGATTCTAAGAGCCTAAATATAAAATTGAGGGCCTAAATTTGATTCTAAAAGCCTAAATATAAAATTGAGGGCCTAAACTTTGATTCCAAAAGACTAAATATAAAATTGAGGGCCTAAATTTTGATTCTAAGAGACTAATTATAAAATTGGGGGCCTAAACTTTGATTCCAAGGGCCTAAATATAAATTTGAGGGCCTAAGTTTGACTCTAATGACCTAAATGTAAAAGAAAGGGCCTAAACCTTGATTCTAAGAGCCTTAATATTAAATTAGGGGCCTAATCTTTGATTCTAAGAGCCTAGATATTAAACTGAGGGTTTAAACTTTGATTCTAAGAGATTAAATATAAAATTGTTGGCCTAAACTTTGATTCTAAGAGCCAAAATATAAAATTGAGGGCCTAAACTTTGATTCTAAGAGCCTAAATATTAAATTGAGGGCCTAAACTTTGATTCTTAGAACCTAAATATAAAATTGAGGGCCTAAACTTTGATTCTGAGGGCCTAAATATTAAATTGAGGACCTAAACTTTGATTCTAAAGGCCTAAATATAAAATTGAGGGCCTAAACCTTGATTCTAAGAGCCTAAATATTAAATTGAGGGCCTAAACTTTGATTCTTAGGGCCTAAATATAAAATTGAGGGCCTAAAATTATATTCTAAAGGACTAAATATAAAATTGAGGGCCTAAACCTTGATTCTAAGAGCCTAAATATTAAATGGAGGGCCTAAACTTTGATTCTTAGAACCCAAATATAAAATTGATGGCCTAAACTTTTATTCTAAGGACCTAGATATAAAATTGAAGGCCTAAACTTTGATTCTAAGAGCCTATATATAAAATTGAGGGCCTAAACTTTGATTCTAAGGCCTAAATGTAAAATTGAGGACCTAAACCTTGATTCTAAGAGCCTAAATATTTAATTGAGGACCTAAACTTTGATTCTAAGGGCCTAAATATAAAATTGAGGGCCTAAATTTTGATTGTAAGAGCCTAATTATAAAATTGGGGGCCTAAACTTTGATTCCAAGGGCCTAAATATAAATTTGAGGGCCTTAGTTTTGACTCTAATGACCTAAATATAAAATTAAGGGCCTAAACATTGATTCTAAGAGCCTAAATATTAAATTCAGGGCCTAATCTTTGATTCTAAGAGCTTAAATATTAAACTGAGGGCCTAAACTTTGATTCTAAAGGACTACATATATAATTGAGGGCCTAAACTTTGATTCTAAGATCCTAATTATAAAATTGGGGGCCTAAACTTTGATTCCAAGAGCCAAAATATAAAATTGAGGGCCTAAACTTTGATTCTAAAGGACTAAATATAAAATTGAGGGCCTAAACCTTGATTCTAAGAGCCTAAATATTTAATTGAGGGCCTAAACTTTGATTCTTAGAGCCTAAATATAAAATTGAGGGCCTAAACTTTGATTCTATGGGCCTAAATATAAAATTGAGGGCCTAAACTTTGATTCTAAGGACCAAAATATAAAATTGAAGGCCTAAACTTTGATTCTAAAGGACTAAATATAAAATTGAGGGCCTAAATTTGATTCTAAGAGCCTAAATATTAAATTCAGGGCCTAAACTTTGATTCTAAGAGATTAAATATAAAATTGTTGGCCTAAACTTTGATTCTAAGAGCCTAAATATTAAATTGAGGGCCTAAACTTTGATTCTTAGAACCTAGATATAAAATTGAGGGCCTAAACTTTTATTTTAAGAGCCTAAATATAAAATTGAGGGCCTAAACTTTTATTTTAAGAGCCTAAATATAAAATTGAGGGCCTAAACTTTGATTCTGAGGGCCTAAATATTAAATTGAGGACCTAAACTTTGATTCTAAAGGCCTAAATATAAAATTGAGGGCCTAAACCTTGATTCTAAGAGCCTAAATATTAAATTCAGGGCCTAATCTTTGATTCTAAGAGCTTAAATATTAAACTGAGGGCCTAAACTTTGATTCTAAAGGACTACATATATAATTGAGGGCCTAAACTTTGATTCTAAGATCCTAATTATAAAATTGGGGGCCTAAACTTTGATTCCAAGAGCCAAAATATAAAATTGAGGGCCTAAACTTTGATTCTAAAGGACTAAATATAAAATTGAGGGCCTAAACCTTGATTCTAAGAGCCTAAATATTTAATTGAGGGCCTAAACTTTGATTCTTAGAGCCTAAATATAAAATTGAGGGCCTAAACTTTGATTCTATGGGCCTAAATATAAAATTGAGGGCCTAAACTTTGATTCTAAGAGCCAAAATATAAAATTGAGGGCCTAAACTTTGATTCTAAAGGACTAAATATAAAATTGAGGGCCTAAACCTTGATTCTAAGAGCCTAAATATTTAATTGAGGGTCTAAACTTTGATTCTTAGAGCCTAAATATAAAATTGAGGGCCTAAACTTTGATTCTATGGGCCTAAATATAAAATTGAGGGCCTAAACCTTGATTCTAAGAGCCTAAATTTTAAATGGAGGGCCTAAACTTTGATTCTTAGAACCTAAATATAAAATTGATGGCCTAAACCTTGAATCTAAGAGCCTAAATATTAAATGGAGGGCCTAAACTTTGATTCTTAGAACCTAAATATAAAATTGATGGCCTAAACTTTTATTCTAAGGACCTAGATATAAAATTGAAGGCCTAAACTTTGATTCTAAGAGCCTATATATAAAATTGAGGGCCTAAACTTTGATTCTAAGGCCTAAATGTAAAATTGAGGGCCTAAACCTTGATTCTAAGAGCCTAAATATTTAATTGAGGACCTAAACTTTGATTCTAAGGGCCTAAATATAAAATTGAGGGCCTAAATTTTGATTGCAAGAGCCTAATTATAAAATTGGCGGCCTAAACTTTGATTCCAAGGGCCTTTATATAAATTTGAGGACCTTAGTTTTGACTCTAATGAGTTAAATATAAAAGTGAGGGCCAAAACCTTGATTATAAGAGCCTAAATATTAAATTCAGGGCCTAATCTTTGATTCTAAGAGCTTAAATATTAAACTGAGGGCCTAAACTTTGATTCTAAAGGACTAAATATAAAATTGAGGGCCTAAACTTTGATTCTAAGAGCATATTTATAAAATTTGGGGCTTAAACTTTGATTCTAAGGGCCTAAATATAAATTTGAGGGCCTAAGTTTTGACTCTAATGACCTAAATATAAAAGTAAGGGCCTCAACCTTGATTCTAAGAGCCTAAATATTAAATTCAGGGCCTATACTTTGATTCTAAGAGCTTAAATATTAAATTGAGGGCCTAAACTTTGATTCTTAGGGCCTAAATACAAAATAGAGGGCCTAAAATTATATTCTAAAAGACTAAATATTAAGTTGAGGGCATAAACCTTGATTCTAAGAGCCTAAATATTAAATTGAGGGCCTAAACTTTGATTCCAAGAGCCTAAATATAAAATTGAGCGCCTAAACTTTGATTTTAAGGTCCTAAATATAAAAAAAGGAGCCTAAACTTTGATTCCAAGGGCCTAAATATAAATTTGAGGGCCTTAGTTTTGACTCTAATGACCTAAATATAAAATTAAGGGCCTAAACATTGATTCTAAGAGCCTAAATATTAAATTCAGGGCCTAATCTTTGATTCTAAAGGACTAAATATAAAATTGAGCGCCTAAACCTTGATTCTAAGAGCCTAAATATTTAAATGGAGGGCCTAAACTTTGATTCTAAGGGCCTAAATATAAAATTGAGGGCCTAAATTTTGATTCTAAGAGCCTAATTATAAAACTGGGTGCCTAAACTTTGATTCCAAGGGCCTAAATATAAATTTGAGGGCCTTAGTTTTGACTCTAATGAGTTAAATATAAAAGTGAGGGCCAAAACCTTGAATATAAGAGCCTAAATATTAAATTCAGGGCCTAAACTTTGATTCTAAGAGATTAAATATAAAATTGTTGGCCTAAACTTTGATTCTAAGAGCCTAAATATTAAATTGAGGGCCTAAACTTTGATTCTTAGAACCTAGATATAAAATTGAGGGCCTAAACTTTTATTTTAAGAGCCTAAATATAAAATTGAGGGCCTAAACTTTTATTTTAAGAGCCTAAATATAAAATTGAGGGCCTAAACTTTGATTCTGAGGGCCTAAATATTAAATTGAGGACCTAAACTTTGATTCTAAAGGCCTAAATATAAAATTGAGGGCCTAAACCTTGATTCTAAGATCCTAATTATAAAATTGGGGGCCTAAACTTTGATTCCAAGAGCCAAAATATAAAATTGAGGGCCTAAACTTTGATTCTAAAGGACTAAATATAAAATTGAGGGCCTAAACCTTGATTCTAAGATCCTAAATATTTAATTGAGGGCCTAAACTTTGATTCTGAGGGCCTAAATATTAAATTGAGGACCTAAACTTTGATTCTAAAGGCCTAAATATAAAATTGAGGGCCTAAACCTTGATTCTAAGAGCCTAAATATTAAATTCAGGGCCTAATCTTTGATTCTAAGAGCTTAAATATTAAACTGAGGGCCTAAACTTTGATTCTAAAGGACTACATATATAATTGAGGGCCTAAACTTTGATTCTAAGATCCTAATTATAAAATTGGGGGCCTAAACTTTGATTCCAAGAGCCAAAATATAAAATTGAGGGCCTAAACTTTGATTCTAAAGGACTAAATATAAAATTGAGGGCCTAAACCTTGATTCTAAGAGCCTAAATATTTAATTGAGGGCCTAAACTTTGATTCTTAGAGCCTAAATATAAAATTGAGGGCCTAAACTTTGATTCTATGGGCCTAAATATAAAATTGAGGGCCTAAACTTTGATTCTAAGAGCCAAAATATAAAATTGAGGGCCTAAACTTTGATTCTAAAGGACTAAATATAAAATTGAGGGCCTAAACCTTGATTCTAAGAGCCTAAATATTTAATTGAGGGTCTAAACTTTGATTCTTAGAGCCTAAATATAAAATTGAGGGCCTAAACTTTGATTCTATGGGCCTAAATATAAAATTGAGGGCCTAAACCTTGATTCTAAGAGCCTAAATTTTAAATGGAGGGCCTAAACTTTGATTCTTAGAACCTAAATATAAAATTGATGGCCTAAACCTTGAATCTAAGAGCCTAAATATTAAATGGAGGGCCTAAACTTTGATTCTTAGAACCTAAATATAAAATTGATGGCCTAAACTTTTATTCTAAGGACCTAGATATAAAATTGAAGGCCTAAACTTTGATTCTAAGAGCCTATATATAAAATTGAGGGCCTAAACTTTGATTCTAAGGCCTAAATGTAAAATTGAGGGCCTAAACCTTGATTCTAAGAGCCTAAATATTTAATTGAGGACCTAAACTTTGATTCTAAGGGCCTAAATATAAAATTGAGGGCCTAAATTTTGATTGCAAGAGCCTAATTATAAAATTGGCGGCCTAAACTTTGATTCCAAGGGCCTTTATATAAATTTGAGGACCTTAGTTTTGACTCTAATGAGTTAAATATAAAAGTGAGGGCCAAAACCTTGATTATAAGAGCCTAAATATTAAATTCAGGGCCTAATCTTTGATTCTAAGAGCTTAAATATTAAACTGAGGGCCTAAACTTTGATTCTAAAGGACTAAATATAAAATTGAGGGCCTAAACTTTGATTCTAAGAGCATATTTATAAAATTTGGGGCTTAAACTTTGATTCTAAGGGCCTAAATATAAATTTGAGGGCCTAAGTTTTGACTCTAATGACCTAAATATAAAAGTAAGGGCCTCAACCTTGATTCTAAGAGCCTAAATATTAAATTCAGGGCCTATACTTTGATTCTAAGAGCTTAAATATTAAATTGAGGGCCTAAACTTTGATTCTTAGGGCCTAAATACAAAATAGAGGGCCTAAAATTATATTCTAAAAGACTAAATATTAAGTTGAGGGCATAAACCTTGATTCTAAGAGCCTAAATATTAAATTGAGGGCCTAAACTTTGATTCCAAGAGCCTAAATATAAAATTGAGCGCCTAAACTTTGATTTTAAGGTCCTAAATATAAAAAAAGGAGCCTAAACTTTGATTCCAAGGGCCTAAATATAAATTTGAGGGCCTTAGTTTTGACTCTAATGAGTTAAATATAAAAGTGAGGGCCAAAACCTTGATTATAAGAGCCTAAATATTAAATTCAGGGCCTAATCTTTGATTCTAAGAGCTTAAATATTAAACTGAGGGCCTAAACTTTGATTCTAAAGGACTAAATATAAAATTGAGGGCCTAAACTTTGATTCTAAGAGCATATTTATAAAATTTGGGGCTTAAACTTTGATTCTAAGGGCCTAAATATAAATTTGAGGGCCTAAGTTTTGACTCTAATGACCTAAATATAAAAGTAAGGGCCTCAACCTTGATTCTAAGAGCCTAAATATTAAATTCAGGGCCTATACTTTGATTCTAAGAGCTTAAATATTAAATTGAGGGCCTAAACTTTGATTCTTAGGGCCTAAATACAAAATAGAGGGCCTAAAATTATATTCTAAAGGACTAAATATTAAATTGAGGGCCTAAACCTTGATTCTAAGAGCCTAAATATTAAATTGAGGGCCTAAACTTTGATTCCAAGAGCCTAAATATAAAATTGAGCGCCTAAACTTTGATTTTAAGGTCCTAAATATAAAAAAAGAGCCTAAACTTTGATTCCAAGAACCTAAATATAAATTTGAGGGCCTTAGTTTTGACTCTAATGACCTAAATATAAAATTAAGGGCCTAAACATTGATTCTAAGAGCCTAAATATTAAATTCAGGGCCTAATCTTTGATTCTAAAGGACTAAATATAAAATTGAGCGCCTAAACCTTGATTCTAAGAGCCTAAATACTTAAATGGAGGGCCTAAACTTTGATTCTTAGAACCTAAATTTAAAATTGATGGCCTAAACTTTTATTCTAAGGACCTAGATATAAAATTGAAGGCCTAAACTTTGATTCTAAGAGCCTATATATAAAATTGAGGGCCTAAACCTTGATTCTAAGAGCCTAAATATTTAATTGAGGGCCTAAACTTTGATTCTTAGAGCCTAAATATAAAATTGAGGGCCTAAACTTTGATTCTAAGGGCCTAAATATAAAATTGAGGGCCTAAACTTTGATTCTAAGGACCTAAATATAAAATTGAAGGCCTAAACTTTGATTCTAAAGGACTAAATATAAAATTGAGGGCCTAAATTTGATTCTAAAGGCCTAAATATAAAATTGAGGGCCTAAACTTTGATTCTTAGGGCCTAAATATGTAATTGAGGGCCTAAACCTTGATTCTAAAGGACTAAATATAAAATTGAGGGCCTAAACCTTGATTCTAAGAGCCTAAATATTTAATTGAGGGCCTAAACTTTGATTCTTAGAGCCTAAATATAAAATTGAGGGCCTAAACTTTGATTCTAAGGGCCTAAATATAAAATTGAGGGCCTAAACTTTGATTCTAAGGACCTAAATATAAAATTGAAGGCCTAAACTTTGATTCTAAAGAACTAAATATAAAATTGAGGGCCTAAATTTGATTCTAAGAGCGTAAATATTAAATTAAGGGCCTAAACTTTGATTCTTAGGGCCTAAATATAAAATTGAGGGCATAAAATTATATTCTAAAAGACTAAATATTAAATTGAGGGCCTAAACCTTGATTCTAAGAGCCTAAATATTAAATGGAGGGCCTAAACTTTCATTCTTAGAACCTAAATATAAAATTGATGGCCTAAACTTTTATTCTAAGGACCTAGATATAAAATTGAAGGCCTAAACTTTGATTCTAAGAGCCTATATATAAAATTGAGGGCCTAAACTTTGATTCTAAGGCCTAAATGTAAAATTGAGGGCCTAAACCTTGATTCTAAGAGCCTAAATATTTAATTGAGGACCTAAACTTTGATTCTAAGGGCCTAAATATAAAATTGAGGGCCTAAATTTTGATTGTAAGAGCCTAATTATAAAATTGGGGGCCTAAACTTTGATTCCAAGGGCCTAAATATAAATTTGAGGGCCTTAGTTTTGACTCTAATGACCAAAATATAAAATTAAGGGCCTAAACATTGATTCTAAGAGCCTAAATATTAAATTCAGGGCCTAATCTTTGATTCTAAGAGCTTAAATATTAAACTGAGGGCCTAAACTTTGATTCTAAAGGACTAAATATAAAATTGAGGGCCTAAATTTGATTCTAAAGGCCTAAATATAAAATTGAGGGCCTAAACTTTGATTCTTAGGGCCTAAATATGTAATTGAGGGTCTAAACTTTGATTCTAAAGGACTAAATATAAAATTGAGGGCCTAAACCTTGATTCTAAGAGCCTAAATATTTAATTGAGGGCCTAAACTTTGATTCTTAGAGCCTAAATATAAAATTGAGGGCCTAAACTTTGATTCTAAGGGCCTAAATATAAAATTGAGGGCTTAACTTTGATTCTAAGGACCTAAATATAAAATTGAAGGCCTAAACTTTGATTCTAAAGGACAAAATATAAAATTGAGGGTATAAACTTTGATTCTGAGGGCCTAAATATTAAATTGAGGACCTAAACTTTGATTTTAAAGGCCTAAATATAAAATTGAGGGCCTAAACTTTGATTCTTAGGGCCTAAATATATAATTGAGGGCCTAAACTTTGATTCTAAAGGACTAAATATAAAATTGAGGGCCTAAACCTTGATTCTAAGATCCTAAATATTTAATTGAGGGCCTAAACTTTGCTTCTTAGAGCCTAAATATAAAATTGAGGGCCTAAACTTTGATTCTAAGGGCCTAAATATAAAATTGAGGGCATAAACTTTGATTCTAAGGACCTAAATATAAAATTGAAGGCCTAAACTTTGATTCTAAAGAACTAAATATAAAATTGAGGGCCTAAATTTGATTCTAAGAGCCTAAATATTAAATTGAGGGCCTAAACTTTGATTCTTAGGGCCTAAATATAAAATTGATGGCCTAAAATTATATTCTAAAGAAGTAAATATAAAATTGAGGGCCTAAACCTTGATTCTAAGAGCCTAAATATTAAATGGAGGGCCTAAACTTTGATTCTTAGAACCTAAATATAAAATTGATGGCCTAAACTTTTATTCTAAGGACCTAGATATAAAATTGAAGGCCTAAACTTTGATTCTAAGAGCCTATATGTAAAATTGAGGGCCTAAACCTTGATTCTAAGAGCCTAAATATTTAATTGAGGGCCTAAACTTTGATTCTTAGAGCCTAAATATAAAATTAAGGGCCTAAACTTTGATTCTAAAGGCCTAAATATAAAATTGAGGGCCTATACCTTGATTCTAAGAGCCTAAATATTAAATTCAGGGCCTAATCTTTGATTCTAAGAGCTTAAATATTAAACTGAGGGCCTAAACTTTGATTCTAAAGGACTACATATATAATTGAGGGCCTAAACTTTGATTCTAAGATCCTAATTATAAAATTGGGGGCCTAAACTTTGATTCCAAGAGCCAAAATATAAAATTGAGGGCCTAAACTTTGATTCTAAAGGACTAAATATAAAATTGAGGGCCTAAACCTTGATTCTAAGAGCCTAAATATTTAATTGAGGGCCTAAACTTTGATTCTTAGAGCCTAAATATAAAATTGAGGGCCTAAACTTTGATTCTATGGGCCTAAATATAAAATTGAGGGCCTAAACTTTGATTCTAAGAGCCAAAATATAAAATTGAGGGCTTAAACTTTGATTCTAAAGGACTAAATATAAAATTGAGGGCCTAAACCTTGATTCTAAGAGCCTAAATATTTAATTGAGGGCCTAAACTTTGATTCTTAGAGCCTAAATATAAAATTGAGGGCCTAAACTTTGATTCTATGGGCCTAAATATAAAATTGAGGGCCTAAACTTTGATTCTAAGGACCAAAATATAAAATTGAAGGCCTAAACTTTGATTCTAAAGGACTAAATATAAAATTGAGGGCCTAAATTTGATTCTAAGAGCCTAAATATTAAATTGAGGGCCTAAACTTTGATTCTTAGGGCCTAAATATAAAATTGAGGGCCTAAAATTATATTCTAAAAGACTAAATATAAAATTGAGGGCCTAAACCTTGATTCTAAGAGCCTAAATATTAAATTGAGGGCCTAAACTTTGATTCTAAAGGACTAAATATAAAATTGAGGGCCTAAACCTTGATTCTAAGAGCCTAAATATTTAATTGAGGGCCGAAACTTTGATTCTAAGGGCCTAAATATAAAATTGAGGGCCTAAATTTTGATTCTAAGAGCCTAATTATAAAACTGGGTGCCTAAACTTTGATTCCAAGGGCCTAAATATAAATTTGAGGGCCTTAGTTTTGACTCTAATGAGTTAAATATAAAAGTGAGGGCCAAAACCTTGATTATAAGAGCCTAAATATTAAATTCAGGGCCTAATCTTTGATTCTAAGAGCTTAAATATTAAACTGAGGGCCTAAACTTTGATTCTAAAGGACTAAATATAAAATTGAGGGCCTAAACTTTGATTCTAAGAGCATATTTATAAAATTTGGGGCTTAAACTTTGATTCTAAGGGCCTAAATATAAATTTGAGGGCCTAAGTTTTGACTCTAATGACCTAAATATAAAAGTAAGGGCCTCAACCTTGATTCTAAGAGCCTAAATATTAAATTCAGGGCCTAAACTTTGGTTCCAAGGGCCTAAATATAAATTTGAGGGCCTTAGTTTTGACTCTAATGACCTAAATATAAAATTAAGGGCCTAAACATTGATTCTAAGAGCCTAAATATTAAATTCAGGGCCTAATCTTTGATTATAAAGGACTAAATATAAAATTGAGCGCCTAAACCTTGATTCTAAGAGCCTAAATATTTAAATGGAGGGCCTAAACTTTGATTCTTAGAACCTAAATTTAAAATTGATGGCCTAAACTTTTATTCTAAGGACCTAGATATAAAATTGAAGGCCTAAACTTTGATTCTAAGAGCCTATATATAAATTGAGGGCCTAAACCTTGATTCTAAGAGCCTAAATATTTAATTGAGGGCCTAAACTTTGATTCTTAGAGCCTAAATATAAAATTGAGGGCCTAAACTTTGATTCTAAGGGCCTAAATATAAAATTGAGGGCCTAAACTTTGATTCTAAGGACCTAAATATAAAATTGAAGGCCTAAACTTTGATTCTAAAGGACTAAATATAAAATTGAGGGCCTAAATTTGATTCTAAAGGCCTAAATATAAAATTGAGGGCCTAAACTTTGATTCTTAGGGCCTAAATATGTAATTGAGGGCCAAAACTTTGATTCTAAGGGACTACATATATAATTGAGGGCCTAAACTTTGATTCTAAGATCCTAATTATAAAATTGGGGGCCTAAACTTTGATTCCAAGAGCCAAAATATAAAATTGAGGGCCTAAACTTTGATTCTAAAGGAATAAATATAAAATTGAGGGCCTAAACCTTGATTCTAAGAGTCTAAATATTTAATTGAGGGCCTAAACTTTGGTTCTTAGAGCCTAAATATAAAATTGAGGGCCTAAACTTTGATTCTATGGGCCTAAATATTTAATTGAGGGCCTAAACTTTGGTTCTTAGAGCCTAAATATAAAATTGAGGGCCTAAACTTTGATTCTATGGGCCTAAATATAAAATTGAGGGCCTAAACTTTGATTCTAAGAGCCAAAATATAAAATTGAGGGCCTAAACTTTGATACTAAAGGACTAAATATAAAATTGAGGGCCTAAACCTTGATTCTAAGAGCCTAAATATTTAATTGATGGTCTAAACTTTGATTCTTAGAGCCTAAATATAAAATTGAGGGCCTAAACTTTGATTCTAAGGACCAAAATATAAAATTGAAGGCCTAAATTTTGATTCTAAAGGACTAAATATAAAATTGAGGGCCTAAATTTGATTCTAAGAGCCTAAATATTAAATTGAGGGCCTAAACTTTGATTCTAAAGGAATAAATATAAAATTGAGGGCCTAAACCTTGATTCTAAGAGTCTAAATATTTAATTGAGGGCCTAAACTTTGGTTCTTAGAGCCTAAATATAAAATTGAGGGCCTAAACTTTGATTCTATGGGCCTAAATATTTAATTGAGGGCCTAAACTTTGGTTCTTAGAGCCTAAATATAAAATTGAGGGCCTAAACTTTGATTCTATGGGCCTAAATATAAAATTGAGGGCCTAAACTTTGATTCTAAGAGCCAAAATATAAAATTGAGGGCCTAAACTTTGATACTAAAGGACTAAATATAAAATTGAGGGCCTAAACCTTGATTCTAAGAGCCTAAATATTTAATTGATGGTCTAAACTTTGATTCTTAGAGCCTAAATATAAAATTGAGGGCCTAAACTTTGATTCTAAGGACCAAAATATAAAATTGAAGGCCTAAATTTTGATTCTAAAGGACTAAATATAAAATTGAGGGCCTAAATTTGATTCTAAGAGCCTAAATATTAAATTGAGGGCCTAAACTTTGATTCTTAGGGCCTAAATATAAAATTGAGGGCCTAAAATTATATTCTAAAAGACTAAATATAAAATTGAGGGCCTAAACCTTGATTCTAAGAGCCTAAATATTAAATTGAGGGCCTAAACTTTGATTCTAAAGGACTAAATATAAAATTGAGGGCCTAAACCTTGATTCTAAGAGCCTAAATATTAAATTGAGGACCTAAACTTTGATTCTAAAGGCCTAAATATAAAATTGAGGGCCTAAACCTTGATTCTAAGAGCCTAAATATTAAATTCAGGGCCTAAACTTTGATTCTTAGGGCCTAAATATAAAATTGAGGGCCTAAAATTATATTCTAAAGGACTAAATATAAAATTGAGGGCCTAAACCTTGATTCTAAGAGCCTAAATATTAAATGGAGGGCTTAAACTTTGATTCTTAGAAGCTAAATATAAAATTGATGGCCTAAACTTTTATTCTAAGGACCTAGATATAAAATTGAAGGCCTAAACTTTGATTCTAAGAGATTAAATATAAAATTGTTGGCCTAAACTTTGATTCTAAGAGCCAAAATATAAAATTGAGGGCCTAAACTTTGATTCTAAGAGCCAAAATATAAAATTGAGGGCCTAAACTTTGATTCTAAAGGACTAAATATAAACTTGAGGGCCTAAACCTTGATTCTAAGAGCCAAAATATAAAATTGAGGGCCTAAACTTTGATTCTAAAGAACTAAATATAAAATTGAGGGCCTAAACCTTGATTCTAAGAGCCTAAAGATTTAATTGAGGGCCTAAACTTTGATTCTTAGAGCCTAAATATAAAATTGAGGGCCTAAATTTGATTCTAAGAGCCTAAATATTAAATTGAGGGCCTAAACTTTGATTCTTAGGGCCTAAATTTAAAATTGAGGGCCTAAAATTATATTCTAAAAGACTAAATATAAAATTGAGGGCCTAAACCTTGATTCTAAGAGCCTAAATATTAAATTGAGGGCCTAAACTTTGATTCTAAGGCCTAAATGTAAAATTGAGGGCCTAAATTTGATTCTAAGGGCCTAAATATTAAATTGAGGACCTAAACTTTGATTCTAAGGGCCTAAATATAAAATTGAGGGCCTGAACTTTGATTCTAAGGGACTGTACTATAATGATTACCTTTTCTTTTGTTGTTTACTTGTTTGCTGATCCAAGCTCTACACCTTCTGCTTTTCCCGTCTTCTGTTTCTAAAACAAAAAACTTGCAAAGATAAAAAATGTCCTAAAAACAATACACCCCTCTTTTTTCTGTGAGCTGCCGCAAGAAATTTGATGCCAACACCTATTGGCTTTAGTTCCAGTCTTCAACCTTAATCTAAAAGTTTTTGGTAAACCATTATGTGAATTAGGACAAGTGCATCATACTTGATTGATGATAAAGCTGTCTACTAAGCCAAAGATGCTTCAAAACGCGGGCTTCTCTCTCGCTTGCTCGCTTTGTCCTCTAAAGAAAAAAAATCATACAAAGACATACATATCGCCTTTACAATTACATACCTTCTCTTCACAGTAATCGGCTTTATTCAGTGATAGCCCAAAACTCATGGACGGCTCCTTCTCTTTCTTTTTCTGTCTCAAAACAAAAACTAGAAAATATCACATTGCCGTTAAATTTAATTAATACCTCCGCCTTGATCATCCACTTGTTTCCAAAAGCAAAGATCCAAATAACGAAGTGTCTTCCTTCCTCTAGTCTATTTCTAGATCAAAAAATGCTTATAGACGCACACCAACGTGCCACAGTGTCAATACCTTATTCTTCAGCGGTGCATCTATCTACTACGCTCCTCCTCCACGGCTTTCCTCTTCCCGCTCTCTACAGTTCATACAACAAAAATCTCACAAGGATACATCAACGTGCTAAAAGTAAATACCTTGTTTTCAGCTCGGAAAAAAGAAATTTCATGCCTTGACTCATTGGCCTTGTTCCATTCAGTCTTTATCTAAAACTGTTAGTACTAATTCACGTAATTTACCATCACGTGAAGTAGTACTAACATACTTCATTGATGATGTCGCTGTCCACTAAGCCAAATCCTCTGAATAATAAAAACACGGGCTCTCACTCGCTCGCTTTTCCCTCTAAACAACAAGTAGATAGGAACACGTGCACATCGACCCTGCCAATTACATACCTTTTCTTCACTGTTTCCACTTTAATCACTGATAGCCCAAGGCAGTCCATCTCAAGACGGCTTTTTTCTCTAAAACGGAAACTGATATAAAGAAACTACATCACAAATTCCCCCCAAACTAATACCTCTTTGTGAGTGGAAGTTGCAATAGAAGCCTTGACATTTTTTCGGAATCTTTATCTACACAAAGAAATTTTAAAATATTAGCTTTAAAACACAAATTGTTCAAATAATACAATTACGCTAAAAGACGGATTAGCTAGAGAATATTAATAACAATCAACCTAAAGTACCTCCAAATCCATTGATCTAAAATGTAATTAATTAAAAACCTACATACTAGATTAACCTAGAGTACTTCTAAATCCATTAACCTAAAATTTAATTAATTAAAAACCTACATACTACATCAACCTAGAGTACCTCTAATTCCATTGACCTGAAATTTAATTAATTAATTAAAAACCTACACACTAAATCAACCTAGATTACCTCCAAATCCATTGACCTAGATAATTATCCTATATTCTACCAACAACCTAGATTACCACCAAATCCATTGACCTACATAGTTATCCTATATTCTAAATCAACCTAGATTACCTCAGAATCCATTGAAATGGTCTAACGTGGCGGCTGCCAGCTAAGCACGTTGGGGAAGGAGCTACAACCTATATCTACTTTGGGAACCGCCCTACCTACTGACAGCCGCCCTAATCCTAATGCATGGCGGTATACGGACCCGCATGAACGTAATGCTTTGTCTATCGTAGTTGCAAAGCGGCACAATGCATAGGATGGTCAGTACATTATGCTTTTTGTTGTCCCCATTTAGGCTCTCGCACGTGCACACGATACAAGCTTCTTGCTGAGATGCCACTGCCCCACTTCAAACCCTCCCTCCCACCCCCTAGGTCGCTGTCAGTGTACATGTTCCGTCTGGCCCAAAGAGGGAACAGTGGCAAAACGTGCAATCAGCTTGGGTGCAGTGCGAGAGCTCTCCGCCCTTATGAGCACGCCTACACCACACGGGCCCAAGGGAAGGACAAACCTCGATCTTCTGCCTCGTCGGTAGTGTCAGGCCATCTTTGCTATGGCCGTCCTCCATCGTTGTCGTCATTGCCGTCGTCGTCATCATCGTTGCCGTCATCGCAGACTAAAATAAGATAATAAATAAACTAATTAATTAATCCACATGACGTCATTACCTTCCAAGTGGGTGCGGTCCGCCGGCAGCTGTTGACAGATGTTTCCTCCGCGTGTCTCCAATCTATGACACATTATATAGAACAATGGAGGATGCGTGAAGAGAAGGCTTAGGTTACCATCGTCGATGTCGCGAGGCGCGACGATCAGCCGTTTTGCTCGGCTTTGACGGGGGATCGCCGTCGCTTTTCTAAAGAAAACGCGTAGACTGTCAATCGCGCGGTCGAGACGACGGAAGTCGCGCGGATTCGGTTCTTACAGGCGAGCGGAGACGCCGCGCTGTGCGATCCCATCTACGCACGTCATCGCGCGCCGAGGCGCGACGATCTGAAAGAAAAAAATCAATCGATCGTGCGTGAAGGCGAAAACGGGCGCGTTGCTGACTTACCGACGTGCCGGCCGCGTTGCGCTGTCTTCGTCGACCCAGGGCGCAATCCTTCGCGAAGGATTGCGGGGATTTCCTGCGAAAATAGGCGCGATTAGGTTCGTGAATGAAATTGGGGGCGTCGCTCGTTCTCACCGGAAGACGCCGTTGTCCCCGCCAGATCGTGTGCTCTGCCGCGAGGCAGAATGCCTTTCTCGGCCGCCCCGGTGTCGACGACGAACGAAAAACGCGGCCGCTGCAGACGTGCGCCTGCTTCGAAGAAAGTTCGGCCGAGAGTTACTGAAACCGGCGAGTCGCACATGCACTCAAACCCGGATTCCAATGACGTAGGCGACGTAAGAACCAATCACAGTTGGGAATTGTGATCACGCACGCCTAACACGCGAAACTGGTTTGGGCAGTTTGAGCAGTTTCCGGACAAAAAACGCGGGAGCCTATCGTTAGTGGCGCCTGCAATCACGTGACGAACAATGGCCGCAACTATTTGGAAGATAATGCACTACTAGCGTACCTCATGTTTTTTTCGAAACGTGGCAGAATTGCGCACTTGCAGCAAAAAAGAAAACAAAAAAAACGCACAAAAAGAGATACGAGGAGTGAAGGCGCGGTCTAAGCACTTGCTTTGCGTTATGGCGCCGCTTTCCTCCAGCCTGCCATGAGCATTTGCTTCAGTTCCGCCTTTGTCTTGGCCATGCTTGACTTATCGGCCAAATTTTCGTTCTCATCATTGAAATGCACGGTGGGGGTAGTATGGTCATAGAGTTCCTCACCCCAGACGTCATCCCAGTAAGGCATTGCCATCGTACTATTGAAGCGGACCCACAGCGTGTAGCGATACTGGTAGAAAATACGTCATAAATCATTTTGATGACAATAGATCCCGTACCGTGTCCGTTCGCATAGTGTATCCCATCACTTGCTCAGGTTTTGATCCATCTTCGAAGGGATGTCCAGGAATGACGTTCAATCCGCTGGCAGGTCTGGCATACTGAGAAAATGCGCCCTGAAAATAACTATTAGTGCTGTATCAGTATCTAAGAAGACCTTTCTAATGTATTACCTTCTTGAAAGGCATCTTCGGATTTGTCAATAGTGGAGCGACGCTGGATCCTTCAACACAAGTCAGCAAACCCTATCGTAAGACTTTTCAAACAAACAGGAAATACGTACCAGTTTCAAACTAACCGGCTTCTTTGACTCGGGGCACACTTGAGGCATTGGCAGTCCTGTGACGTCAGCGAGCGTTGGAAAAATGTCAATCAATTCGACAAGAGCATCAGATCGCATTCCCTTGTCAGTCACGCCAGGAACATGCAGTAGAAACGGCACACGAGTAGCATCTTCAAAATTCTAAATAAAAGATATTTTTTACGAGAAAAGCAAGAGGGAACACGTGAGATATTACGGTGAATTTCGCCCATTCACCAAGCTCTCCCTAAAAAGAGACGTCGACGTTCAAAAAGTAGGCAGAATTTAAAATTTTTCGGTTACCAAATGCCATCCATGGTCTCCCCACAGAACGACTATTGTGTCGTTGGCAAATCCTTGTGCCTCCAACTCTGCAAGTACCTTTCCAACTTGAAAATCGCTATACGTCATGCTTGCATAATAGGCGCGACGAAATTCGCGCGTCGCTGCATCAGGAATGGCGCAGTCGGTCGAGAGGGATTGGGTTGCGTTGGTCGTGCAATTCTTTCCTTCGAAATACATTTTCAAGTTGCCGTATTCGCGCGGGTGAGCCCAAATGGACCACGCAATATCCGGCATTCCGATTGGAGGTCGTGGATTTGCTGGCAGTGAAATTTTAGTTGCTTCTGGATATAGGTCGAAATATGACTTGGGGGCAAATAGAGGAACATGCTAAAGGAGAAGAAAATGGAAGAGTTACATACTAATCTTCCTCTTCTCTCTACGTACTGGCTTGTGAAATCCAACGGCTAAGAAGAACGGTCGTTCTTCGCCTTTTGTACGGTTGACTTTGAGGGCTTTAAGCGTTTTGACTGCTTGGTCACAGATCTGTCCGTCTGGTAACTGATTATCCGCAAAGCCATCAAAGGCCCACCAAAGACCTTACGAATATACAAACTACATAATCTGTTTTTACTGCATACTTGTCAGATTTTTTCCCGGACCGTACTGACCCTCTATAGGAGCTAAAACCCAAATGCCATGAACTAGGGAAAGAAAAGCCACCGCTGCAGCTTACAGTGATAATAAGGCAAACCCTCAGGACTCCACGAATACTTATGATCATCGTTTCCACTGGCCCCTCCCGGATGAAAAACTTTACCCATACCAATAGAAATGTACTGAAAATCAAATGTCAATTCTCAGGCAGACTCTCTAAGACTACTGACTGACTACCCCGTTCTCTTTAAAATATTGAGGTATTGTCGTGGCATTGGTGAAATCTCGCCAGTACTCTTTTCCGCTAATCAACCACACGTGATTGGTGTCAGGTCGGCGACCAGTGAGTAGCGACGCTCTAATAAAATCGTCTAGTAAGGAGCCACAGCACTTTGGACCTACTACTGTACTTATAGTCTACCTTGAGGGCGAGCACAGAGCTACCTGGCAGTAGGCGCGCTCAAAGAGCATTGACTTGGCAGCGAGTTGATCAATGTGCGGAGATAGAGCTTGCGCTGAGCCATAGCAACCCAGTTCAGGACGCAAGTCTGTGGAATGACTAGACTGCCGTAAATGCCTACTATGTGACGCGATTGGGAACCATCTATAGCAAAGAACAGAACGTTTTTCCGTTCAGCTGCCGCCACAAGACCAAGAGAGACGAGTGAAAGAAGAGCAAACGAAATCATAAACAGAGAGCCGTTCTCACGTGACGCGACGCGACGGGTGTCCCACGTGACCTCTCCAAGGGGTACCTACCTCGTGCGTTTCCGCGCTATCAGCTAACTGGTAGCAAAAGAAGGCCACTCACTGTCACAGTGTGAAAGAAAAAGCTCTTTATTACTAGCCAGGATTCATTCACATAACGGCACAGTACATATTTATTTCTTCTTTTTACCCGGCAATATGATTCCATCGAACTAGTAGAAAGAACATAAAGAATGCGAAAAAGGTCTTTATATCTGTCCTCACCTTCTGCTGAAACCACTTGATGGACTCCTCTTTGGTCACCTGATGCGCGCAGCCAATGCGACTGCGTTTGCGTCTGCGATACCTCACGTTGTATCCAGGTCGTTTCAGCACGACGTAGAAATCCATTCCATAGATACCGATGCTGGGATCGTACTTGATGCCCAGATCGATGTGCTCTTGGATGCCGAAGCCGAAATTTCCGGTATCGGAAAAGCAGTCCTTTCTCAACTCATATTCTCTCACCTAGAGCAAAGAAATAAATAAATGAAGAAAATAAAATATAGGGTCTCAAACCTTGAGTCCTTTCTCAAGGATTTCCTCTGCTTTGCTTCCACGCACTGTGCAGTGAACGGCTATTTTCTCGTTTCGGCGTATTCCGAATGATCGAACGGTGTAACGGGCTGCCAAGAGAAGCGCACGATTGGAAAGGGGCCCCACCGCTCCGTTTAGGTCCTTGCCTTTCGAGAAGACCGGATCCTGGCCTGTCAGCGCTTGAAGCACTTTCGCTGCGCGCGTCAGACGATCGCCGCTCTCGCCGACGCAGATGTTTAGGCACAGTTTCTCGATGCTGACTTCTCGCATCGGGTTCGTGCGCTCTTTCTTGTCGTCGTCCGTCTACGAACGACAGGATGCGCATTCAAATAAGTCTTAGACCGACGAAAATCGCCGCGGACGCGTATGGAAGACGCGATTCGCAGTGATTCGATGGATTCACGCTCACCATTTTTCCTTGCACGGTGGAACATGCGCACGGGGTTAATCTTCATCTATAGTATTGCTGTTCGTTCCATAGAGATTCTTTCCCTAATGCAAGCGCTGACACGCGTTATTCGCCTCGAATCTGGCATAAGAAACATAATCTTATCGAATCCGTCAAAGCGGTACGTGCAATCTTGCTTCGAAACCTACCCTGCTTCATAAACACATCTCAGTAACGCGCTTTCACTCGCCATGCTCGAGTCGCTGCACAAAGACATCCAACGAGAAAAAGAGGACGCACGAGTTATTATCCTCTCGGCGGAGGGAGACGTCTTTTCATCAGGCCACAACCTCAAAGAACTGGTTTGATATATCACCATTAAATAATTTTAATTTAATAATTAAAATCAGACGAGCACTGAAGGGAGTTCGCATCATACACGCGTCTTTGAAATGTGCAACGAGCTGATGGGTCTCGTGCAAAACGTTCCTGTGCCTGTTTTGGCCCAAGTTCGAGGCTTGGCTACAGCGGCTGGATGTCAGCTCGTTGCCAGCTGCGATATTGCCGTTGCAGCTGATACGGCTCGTTTTGCTACTCCTGGGTTGAAAATTTATTTATCAAAGAAATTACTGATTAATTACCCATTGTTTCTCCTCAAGTGTTAAGGTGGGATTATTTTGTTCGACTCCCGGCGTTGCGTTAGGGCGTTCTGTTCCAAGAAAAATTGCCATGAAAATGCTCCTTACCGGAGAACCAATATCAGCTCAAGGCAAGTCCTTCTCTTCATGATAAGGCGTTTTTAGACATTGCCGTGTAGAGGCTTATCTACATGGATTAGTGAGCGCAGTTGTTCCTGAGGCGGACTTGGAGAAAGAGGTACATAATAAACGCAGTATTTAATCTACATATGCAACACTTACCGGTAACATTGTTCTCCTTAGACCGTGGCTCTTGCACGGAAAATATCCGATTCGAGCCACTCTGTTCTTTCTTTTGGAAAGGCTTGCTTTAATAAGCAGATGAAACTAGACCGAGAAGAAGCGTACAGGTCAGAAGCAAGTGGATTTGCTTTTACTGTCTCACCTTTCTTTGCTATGCAGACTCGCAGGCAATGCAATGGTCGATAACCTTCGTTTTCACGACGCCCAGGAAGGCATACAGGCCTTTGTCGAGAAACGAAAACCAAAATGGAGTCACACAACAAACACGGTGCACGGTTAGATAACGATAATGATACCTACCTTTATTTACGTACGGTCAGCTGCTAGTAACATGTGATTTTGTACAAAAGGAGCTAGGTTATACTGCCTTTAGTCTCTTACTCAACACTTTCACATTAAAACTTTACGCTACTCTCTCTATGCTTCTTTGTCATCCGTATCCTTCTGCTGAAACTCCTCAATCCGTTTACGAAAATCGTCATCTATCTCATCATAGTTTGGATCAATAGGTGACAACGGCAGAGACGCCGCCTCCCGTTTTCCCGCCGGCGCCGGCGGCACCGCGTCGTCGCCGTCGTCGTCATCATCCCGATCCAATGACACGGCTCTCTGTCTCACCTCTCCAACGTCTTCATAGTTTGGATCAACAGGTGACGAGGCATTTGTGTTATTACCACCCCCACCCCCACTGCCACTACCCAGCTTTTCATATCCTGGATCAGGCACGTCCTTCTCGCTTTTACCTTTCATCAATTTTGAGTCAGGGCCCACTTTTTCGTAATCCGGCTCCTTGCCTTCTTTTCCCCTCGCCATAACGTCTGAATTGGGGCCCACCTTTTCATATCCAGGATCGGGGATGTCGCCTTTCTTTTTCTTAATGTTCTCTGCTATGTTGACCTTCTCATAATCCGGATCGTCTCCCTTCATGACTCCAGAATCGGGTCCCACTTTCTCGTATCCTGGATCAGGTACATCCGCCTTCTTAGCGCTTCCGCTTCCTTCCCCAAAGGCCACCTTTTCGTAATCCGGATCGTCTTCAGATCCAATCTTCTTGTCCACCACCGCATAGCCAAGTTCATCGTGTTGCACTTTACCGGCAGCTGCAGGTGGCCCTACCTTTGAATACCCATGCGCCTCCTTAGGTTTGAGTTTGACATGTGAATAGCCGTCCTCTCCAAGACTGGCAGTCGCGTGATGATCAAGCTGCACTCCCTTACCGTGCTTGTGCGGCTGCGCATATAGATCCGACTTTGGCGACGAAGAAGTCTTCTTCTCCTTATCGACTTTTGCGTATAATTTATCTACATCCGCGGGTGGCGCCGGGGAAGTGTGAGGACGCTTTGACGGCTGCGCATAGACCACAGCACCGCCGCTGGCGTCCTCTTCCTCTTCTTCCTTCTTCTCTTTCTCCTCTTCCTGTTTCTTTGGTTCCAACGTCGGCGTCGCGTACATGGAATCTGTATCCGCATCTGGGTCCGATTCATACGCGGTCAGATCGAAGCTGACGCCGCCGCCGCCGCCGCCACTACTCCGTCCCTTCGCAGGCAATGTAAATGCCTTGCGGGTTGACGGCACTTCTGGCTCAGCGTAGGTGACGTCGTCGAGCGTTACAGCACGCGGACGATGTTGATGCTGATTGGTTACCTTAGCATAGAGCGTATCGTCGTCCTCATCATCTTCAACTGCAGCTGCAGCGGGCGGCGTCGCTTCTCGTTCACGCGGCAACGGCCTCTTCGCGTTGCTTTCGGGCAAGGGAGGCCCCATTTCCTTAGTCGGCGTGTGAGGAGACGCCTTAGATCGAGAGAAAAGCCGTTGCGGTGGCAACCGAGGCGAATCTCCCCCGCCTCCTCCTCTCCCTCTAGCGTCTTTGTGACCTGTAAGCGGCGATCCTCGTACGGCACTGTCTCCAGGAGAGAGAGGTCTGCGATCAGGAAGTGCCGGCTCGTCACTTTTGGTCGTTGCTGTTGAGGAATGTCTGGCAGCCTCATTTTCCTTATCACCATCCTTCTTATTCTCCTCCTCCTCCTCCTCCTTCGCCTCTTCAGCCTTCTTCTCCCCATTCCCAATAACCTCAACGGGTTTCAAGGCTTTCGACTCGCTCGCCTTCAAACAATCTCCATTCTCGTCCTCCTTGTCACTCCCGCTCTCAGCGTCGCCGCCCTTCCTAAAAACCGACCAATCAGCGCGTCGCACACAAACTAACATCCGGGTGCTCACCTCTTTTCTTTTCCCAAGCACAAAACGAGCACATATGACAGCAAGACGATTCCGGCAACCACGCCCACACACGCGAAACCCGTCGCCGTCGCCGCCGTCGACCGGAGATCGCCGAGCGCCGGCTTTGCAATCGAAATCGTTCGTCGAACGCGTCGCGTCGCGTCCGTGCACGCCTTCAGCGCGACGACGCCGACGTTCGTCGTGCAATTCAGCCAAAACGCCGGGTCGGCGCGCGCGCGATGGCTGAACGCGATCTGGATCTGAAAAGGAATGCAAAACTAGCCTATAAAAGCCTAACAGCAGTTTGGGCGTCGGCCACCTCCAGTTGCGACGATCGTTTCGCGACGATTCGCACTCGCGA
Organism: Oscarella lobularis; assembly: GCF_947507565.1. Lineage (NCBI taxonomy): Eukaryota > Metazoa > Porifera > Homoscleromorpha > Homosclerophorida > Oscarellidae > Oscarella > Oscarella lobularis. The sequence continues at coordinate 953,412 of NC_089192.1, read as the reverse complement.
TGACGCCTTGTCGGCTCGTTCGGTCTCCAATAGTCGACAATCAATCGGAGCGACTCCGTCGCGAAATTTCGTTCTGTAGCGAATCGATTGGCGCCGTTGCGCGACTCGTTCGAGATCGAAGTCGCAGTCGGCGCTGTCTACGAGAGAAGCCTGCACGGAGACGACGAGCGCGAGCAAAACTATTCGCTTCATAGCCTGCGAAGAATCCGCATAACATTGCGACTCTTGACGTAGATTTGCGTACATTAGGGCATGTGTACATACGGGGGGGCATTCGTGATTGGAAAACCTTATCGCGATGAGTTCTAAAGGATTTCTGGGCCGTCTGAAGCAGTTCGACGCGTATCCTAAGACGCTAGAGGACTTTCGAATTAAAACCTTTGGAGGAGCGACAGGTAAACAAACAGAAACGATCATTTTATCGCTTCGCTAGCGTTTTCTGCCAGTTACGATCGTCAGCGGAATAATCATGCTAGTTCTATTCGTTTCGGAGCTTCATTACTTCTTGCAAACGGAGGTAGGAAAGAGAACGAGGTCTCGATCGCGAAATAACGCCGAAACGCGCCACGCCCCTACTTTTCTAAAGGTTAATCCCGAACTTTTTGTCGATACGTCGAAAGGACAGAAAATACGAATCAATCTCGACGTCAGCTTTCCTCGTCTAGCATGCGCCTGTAAGAAAACGGATATTATTTTTTGATATTTACAAAAAAATCCAGTCAGTGTTAGTGTTAGCTCACTTTAGTACGTAGATCAAAATATTTTTATATTTGATGCCTTCCTGTATATCTAGATCTTAGCATTGATGCCATGGACATATCTGGAGAGCATCAGGTGAGCGAGAACCCATACTATATCAGTCGACGGCTCTGATTCGTCGATTTCCAGTTGGACGTGGATCATCACATAGTCAAAGTTCGGCTCGATAAAGAGGGAAAGGCGGTGGCAGAGCCAGAAAAACATACAGGTCATTTCTAATATATTTTCTCTATATTATGATTCCATGGATTTCGTTTTAGATCTCGGTGAGCACGGCGATAGCGCAGAGAAGAAGTTCCTCAAGGCAGTATCAAAAGACGGTGAAAACGAGAAAAAAGAAGAAGAGAAGTGCAAGAGTTGCTACGGTGCAGAAACAGAACACCTCAAGTAAGACTATCACTCAGTTGTCCTATAGTGCGTGACCTCGCCTTTCGTTTCGAATCAGATGTTGTAATACTTGCGAAGACGTTCGGGAGGCATATCGACGCAAGGGCTGGGCTTTTGTCAATCCGGATGGCATTGAACAGGTGCGGAGCCGGCGTGGGCGCTTCTCGTACTTACGTGTCGTTCTAGTGTGAGAAAGAGGGCTGGAGTGATAAAATCAAAGCGCAGAAAAACGAAGGCTGCAGAGTATCGGGATATCTTGAAGTTGCAAAAGTAGAGTCGGCGGTCAAAGGGACGTTCCTTTGATAGAATGAGGAACTTCTTTTCTTTAGGTGGCTGGAAATTTCCACTTTGCTCCTGGGAAGAGCTTTCAGCAGAGCCACGTCCACGGTAATGACGTCGTCCCTTTGATGAATAAACAGTCCATCTTTGCTATTCTTCTAGTACATGATCTTCAGCCGTTTGGCGTGTCTTCGGTAAGAGTAGATACTAGAAAAAGCATTAGTGTTGGTGTATTTGATCTCAATACCCAGTTTAACATATCTCACACATTCCATCGTCTCTCCTTTGGCACCGACTACCCTGGAATACAAAATCCTCTAGATGGAAGATCAGCAATTGACAACGCAGGTTCAAAATACTATGAATTATTTACTACAAACTTGATCAACGCTTTCTTCTTCTTCTTCTTCTTAGGATCTATGATGTATCAGTATTTCGTCAAGGTCGTTCCCACCGTATACAAGAAACTCAGCGGTAAAGTGATTCGAACGAATCAGTACTCGGTCACGAAGCACGAGAAGGGAATCAAATTGGCGGGCGGGCTCGGCGAGCAAGGCCTTCCCGGCCTCTTCGTCTTGTACGACTTGTCGCCCATGATGGTTCAGATAACAGAATCGAGAAGGTAAGGAGAGACAGAAGAGACACGTGGGATTTATAAAACGCACCGGGGGTCCTTATATAGATCGTTTATGCATTTTCTAACGGGCGTCTGTGCCATCATTGGCGGTGTTTTTACAGGTACGTTCTCTCTCTCGAATCCCCTCCTCCCATTCCCATATGCAACGTCTCTTTCTTTACTAGTGGCTGGTCTCATTGATTCTATGATCTACCATTCGATGCGTTCTCTACAAAAGAAGATGGAACTGGGAAAACATACATGATGATGATGATGGGGGTCATTTCGTATAAGCAATCCAATTCGATTAACTTCAAATGAAATGCCAACTTCCCTCGACGTCACATTCTAGTCGCTTCCGAGTTTAGCACAAGAGCGAGATATTCCACTAAACAAGAGGGCCAAGTTAAGTCTAGTTAGGGAACGCGTGTCAGCATTCGTAGCATTTCTCATTACAATGAGGGTAGGCTCCTCGCTTGGCTAGGTTCGATAGAAAATTGCTGAGAAAACGATGCCATTTGTTGTAGTAACCGTCTATTCTGGTGATGTCATCTTCCCTGATGCTCTCATAGAAAGGTGTGATTAATTTAAGGTTATGCACTTGCCTTATTTCTTTGTTTTTGCTATGCCACATGTTGCCTAGTTGAATTGCTAGACTCAGCGTTTTCTGTATCGCGTCTCTGACCAGTGCAGCCTACAGAAACGAATGATGAACGTATAGCTTACACCTGTAAGATAATTTGCTTACCTTCTCATTCAGGAGACACCGATTGTAAATCTTGGTTATGTAGGCCTGGTAGAGAGTGATTATTTCGTCGAGATCAGACGCCTGGTCAATGATAGCGACGTAGCAAACGCTTGACGTGATCAAAGGGATTCATACTTTCTCTATAGCCGCTTGGAATTCGACTCCAGTGCTATGCAGTATCTATAGAAATACAGGCCTATTAAATAATAGCCCGTTTACACTAGGAATTTCAGGTTAGCAGTCCAAGTGCAAACAAGCTATACTGTCGTACAGATTTTAGGTATGCTTTTTACCCTCGTCATAATGTACGTGCTGAGGCTGTTGATGAAATGAAGAAGCTTCGCTCGAAGGAGGTAAAGTTTGTGTACGACGCGAGTGTAAGGTATTTGGCTTCCTTTGGTGAGAAATATTTTAGCTGTGACGTAAAATTGATGACCACTGATGTATTACCTCTGTACTGTATTTCGTCCATTGACCACTTGGCCCATTTGATTTGGAGAAGAAACGCGAAAATGTTGCTGCACGTAGCGAGGGAAGAGTCATCTATGACGAGATCGACCGGCCAGGGAACCTAAAAACACCCGCCTGGAAGAGAATGTTCTTCAAATAATTAGAAGACTAACACCCAGTGAGATTTTGATGCGTTTCATTTGAGCAATACGACTGCGTGGTGCAGGAGAGTCGTCTTCCTTTACGTTCACAGTCAATCTAGAGACACCACTGAAAGTTCGGTTTCTAGAGGCTCTGATAATCTTACGTTTCTCCGCCTTCAATATCTGACAGACAATCTTGGAGAAGGTCAGTGAGTCGCGCCGAGTCTGCCCACTGTTCGCCATTTCTAATCTATGTCAATCATAAATCAACACTCCTTTTTTTAATTAACTAATTAATTGCACCGCGGTAAAGAGTGACGTTGCAAAGAGATGCAAACCATCGCCAGCTTCCATAAAGTAAAATCTCTACACAACGTATTCCAAAAGAGACGCCACCAATAGACCGTTTGCACCAGGGACTGTCTAACCATGGCCAACTTGGCTTTCAAAAGGAACTGATTTCTTTGCCACACAGTCCCCAGTGCAAACGGGCTCTATAAGCTTTTCACAAGTACCCTTAGTCGTGCAAAATAGCTAAGCAGATTGCATCCGGAAACAAACCATTCAAGAAAGACTGCAGAAATCTTAAATAAAAATTAACTGATACATAAAATTCGCTTTATCTGAGCGCTACATCGCTCGATCACCTTGCCATATCGATCACTGAGCAACCGACGAAGGCTATTCTTCATTAGAAGAGAAAGGGAAAGACACGCGAATGGGCTTTTCTTTCTCACTGCTTCCACGACGCCAGCAACTGTTTCCCTATTTGGGGCGTCCAAATACTTATATAATCCATAGAGTACGACTCACTCAGACTTTTTCTGATGTCGTGCTTGTGCACGTTGAAAAATGGTTTGAAAATTAAGCTTCAGAAGAGGGTCTGTACAGTTGCAAAAGGGGTCCATCCGGAGTGGTATAGCAGAGGAAGAAGCTGACGTTTCGACCAAGTCTAAATTGACGTATGTGACAGGCATGACTACGTGTATCAATTAATTAATTAATAATTACCTCCACCAAGTTCTATACGTAACGAGTGCAAAAATTGGCTATGCAATTGGGAGGGCTGGGAAAGTTCTACGGTCACAGTGACTAGAGAACTCACATCAGTAGACAGACTCTATGTTTACCTGGGAGTGCGGCTCTCAGTTGCTTGCGAAGCTATAGAAAGAGAATCAGAAGACAGGAACTAGTCGTTGGATATCAAGCCTACCTTCTCCACGTTCATCATCAAATTGACGGACTTACCGCAAAGGACCACCTAATATTAGCTGCATTAGAAAGCGTTTTGCTTGGGTTATTCTTACATTATGAAGGCAGTCCCTCAGAAAAACGGGAACACAGGCGTCAGGGTTTCCTGAAAACGCTCATCGCGTCAATGACTATGAAAAACAGAGTAGTTGCAAACCGGGAAGTGATACAGTAAAGGCTAATTTCCAGTATTGGCGACTGTTTCTCATTTCAGAGAAATCTGCCTGTCTGCAGAGCGCATAGAAATATAAGTACAGGTAAAACCACTTGCAAGCACTGACTTGGTAATGAAAAACTCGCTTTGCGAATCGACGAAATCGCCGTGGAGAAGCCACGAATCGAGAATAAATAAATATGGTCGAAGGGCGTTGAGAAAGAGAGCGGATACAAGCGGCAACTACGATAGTTCACGTCGAGGGGGGAAGGAGATAGAATTTAATAAATTGAAAGATTTACTGCATTGGTCGAGGCGTCGGTCAATCCAAGCGCATCAAAAGCGGTCACTGCCTCATAGAGAGACGACAAAAGATGCGATGATTTCTAAACAACATCTCTCATACATGTGTATGCAATCTGATCACGTATTTACCCTGGCTGGCGAGCCTTTGTGCAGTAAAGAACCATTCAGTACGAAATCTATTGCTTCGATCTGAAAGTATGAATTTATAGGGAACCCAAGTGACCGTCCTGCGCGATCAGTTGCGTCTCACCTGACGGAATGTGTCGTGCAGTCGAGAAGAAAGCGCAGTAATACTCTCAATTTCTGTACCAATACAAATATCCAGTGATTTCACCCTGGCAACCTCCCCCTGTACCTTGCTCGTTCACACATTGCTCTATTTCGGAAATTTTCGCTGATATTTCCTATGAAAACAAAAGCTGCTTCCTTATGTAAGGCACTTAGTCTTCACTTGCTTGCAAAATTTCTGCGAGTCCATCTGCAAGTCCCTGATAGGTGCGCAGCGCGCTGTCATCTGCTCCGCATCGGCTAACGAAGTCGCGCATTCGAGTCAGAACGTTGCCAGCGCGAACAAACGGCTCTAGACTCGATCGAAACGATCCCTTGATATAATGCTATTCGCAATGAGTTTGTGAAAAAAGACTGGTTACTGGAGTGAGATGTGCCAGCTGAATATTCTCCCGCACGGAAAATCCACCAGAGGTATTGAACTCGTACACAAACAAATCTCGCACGCCAGACAAAAGCCTTTAGAAAGACCGATAAAATCAATGCAACCTCTTCTATATCATCAGGAACGCGCGTCTATCTAGGTTATTACCAGCAGGTTTCTCTTAGAACGTGGTATTCTGTAAGTATTTTATTCGTCGATGACTGGCCTATGCTGATCTGATAGTCTCTCCTTTCAATAGAGATTATTTGAGTTGCCTCAGGTGGATTTCTCCTAACCATTTTGCGGCCAAACTATTGCAATCAGCAGAACTGCTATCATCGCCTTCTCTCCAGTATGGAACCACAAAGCGGTTATCGAGCGACAGCTTCAGAAAGAGTAAGAACAAGTTTTAGTTTGGAAAAATGTCTCGGTTTGTCTTGCATGAAATTGCAGGTGTAACAGTAAAATATAAAGCAGAGTGCAACGTGAAGGAAAAAAGAGAAGGGTACTTGATGGTGATGATGATGAATATTATCATCGATGATCAAGTATTATTCTCTTCCTCAATCATAAAGAATAATTACAAGGGACTGGCCAACTGTTCTCTAGTGTAATAAATTACAGAAAAATTACAAGGGACTGGCCAACTGTTCTTTCCTGTAATAAATTACAGTCAAACTACAACGGACTGGCCAATTGTTCTTTCCTGTAATAAATTACAGAAACATTACAAGGGACTGCCCAACTGTTCTCGCCTGTAATAAAATACAGGAAAATTACAAGGGACTGGCCTACTGTTCTCTAGTGTAATAAATTACAGTGAAATTACAAGGGGCTGGCCAACTGTTCTCTCCTGTAATAAATTACACAAAAATTACAAGGGACTGGCCAACTGTTCTCTCCTGTAATAAATTACAGAAAAATTACAAGGGACTAGCCAACTGTTCTCTCCTGTAATAAATTACAGAAAAATTACAAGGGACTGGCCAACTCTTCTCTCCTGTAATAAATTACAGTGAAATTACAAGGGGCTGGCCAACTGTTCTCTCCTGTAATAAATTACAGTGAAATTACAAGGGACTGGCCAACTGTTCTCTCCTGTAATAAATTACAGAAAAATCACAAGGGACTGGCCAACTCTTCTCTCCTGTAATAAATTACAGAAAAATTACAAGGGACTGGCCAACTGTTCTCTAGTGTAATAAATTACAGTGAAATTACAAGGGACTGGCCAACTGTCCTTTCCTGTAATAAATTACAGTCAAATTACAACGGACTGGCCAATTGTTCTTTCCTGTAATAAATTACAGAAAAATTACAAGAGACTGGCCAACTGTTCTTTCCTGTAATAAATTACAGGAAAATTACAAGGGGCTGGCCAACTGTTCTCTAGTGTAATAAATTACAGTGAAATTACAAGGGGCTAGCCAACTGTTCTCTCCTGTAATAAATTACAGAAAAATTAAAAGGGACTGGCCAACTGTTCTCTCCTGTAATAAATTACAGGAAAATTACAAGGGACTGGCCAACTCTTCTCTCCTGTAATAAATTACAGAGAAATTACAAGGGGCTGGCCAACTGTTCTCTCCTGTAATAAATTACAGGAAAATTACAAGAGACTGGCCAACTGTTCTCTAGTGTAATAAATTACAGGAAAATTACAACGGACTGGCCAACTGTTCTCTAGTGTAATAAATTACAGAAAAATCACAAGGGACTGGCCAACTCTTCTCTCCTGTAATAAATTACAGAAAAATTACAAGGGACTGGCCAACTGTTCTCTAGTGTAATAAATTACAGTGAAATTACAAGGGACTGGCCAACTGTCCTTTCCTGTAATAAATTACAGTCAAATTACAACGGACTGGCCAATTGTTCTTTCCTGTAATAAATTACAGGAAAATTACAAGGGACTGGCCAACTGTTCTCTAGTGTAATAAATTACAGAAAAACTACAAGGGACTGGCCAACTGTTCTCTCCTGTAATAAATTACAGAAAAATTACAAGGGACTGGCCAACTGTTCTCTCCTGTAATAAATTACAGGAAAATTACAAGGGGCTGGCCAACTGTTCTCTAGTGTAATAAATTACAGTGAAATTACAAGGGGCTAGCCAACTGTTCTCTCCTGTAATAAATTACAGAAAAATTAAAAGGGACTGGCCAACTGTTCTCTCCTGTAATAAATTACAGGAAAATTACAAGGGACTGGCCAACTCTTCTCTCCTGTAATAAATTACAGAGAAATTACAAGGGGCTGGCCAACTGTTCTCTCCTGTAATAAATTACAGGAAAATTACAAGAGACTGGCCAACTGTTCTCTAGTGTAATAAATTACAGGAAAATTACAACGGACTGGCCAACTGTTCTCTAGTGTAATAAATTACAGAAAAATCACAAGGGACTGGCCAACTCTTCTCTCCTGTAATAAATTACAGAAAAATTACAAGGGACTGGCCAACTGTTCTCTAGTGTAATAAATTACAGTGAAATTACAAGGGACTGGCCAACTGTCCTTTCCTGTAATAAATTACAGTCAAATTACAACGGACTGGCCAATTGTTCTTTCCTGTAATAAATTACAGGAAAATTACAAGGGACTGGCCAACTGTTCTCTAGTGTAATAAATTACAGAAAAACTACAAGGGACTGGCCAACTGTTCTCTCCTGTAATAAATTACAGAAAAATTACAAGGGACTGGCCAAATGTTCTCTCCTGTAATAAATTACAGAAAAATTACAAAGGACTGGCCAACTGTTCTCTAGTGTAATAAATTACAGTGAAATTACAAGGGACTGGCCAACTGTTCTCTCCTGTAATAAATTACATTGAAATTACAAGGGACTGGCCAACTGTTCTTTCCTGTAATAAATTACAGGAAAATTACAAGAGACTGGCCAACTGTTCTCTAGTGTAATAAATTACAGGAAAATTACAAGAGACTGGCCAACTGTTCTCTCCTGTAATAAATTACAGTCAAATTACAAGGGACTGGCCAACTGTTCTCGCCTGTAATAAAATACAGGAAAATTACAAGGGACTGGCCTACTGTTCTCTAGTGTAATAAATTACAGTGAAATTACAAGGGGCTGGCCAACTGTTCTCTCCTGTAATAAATTACATTGAAATTACAAGGGACTGGCCAACTGTTCTTTCCTGTAATAAATTACAGGAAAATTACAAGAGACTGGCCAACTGTTCTCTAGTGTAATAAATTACAGGAAAATTACAACGGACTGGCCAACTGTTCTCTAGTGTAATAAATTACAGGAAAATTACAAGGGACTGGCCAACTGTTCTCTCCTGTAATAAATTACAGAAAAATCACAAGGGACTGGCCAACTCTTCTCTCCTGTAATAAATTACAGAAAAATTACAAGGGACTGGCCAACTGTTCTCTAGTGTAATAAATTACAGTGAAATTACAAGGGACTGGCCAACTGTCCTTTCCTGTAATAAATTACAGTCAAATTACAACGGACTGGCCAATTGTTCTTTCCTGTAATAAATTACAGAAAAATTACAAGGGACTGGCCAACTGTTCTTTCCTGTAATAAATTACAGGAAAATTACAAGAGACTGGCCAACTGTTCTCTAGTGTAATAAATTACAGAAAAATTACAAGGGACTGGCCAACTCTTCTCTCCCGTAATAAATTACAGAAAAATTACAAGGGACTGGCCAAATGTTCTCTCCTGTAATAAATTACAGAAAAATTACAAAGGACTGGCCAACTGTTCTCTAGTGTAATAAATTACAGTGAAATTACAAGGGCCTGGCCAACTGTTCTCTCCTGTAATAAATTACATTGAAATTACAAGGGACTGGCCAACTGTTCTTTCCTGTAATAAATTACAGGAAAATTACAAGAGACTGGCCAACTGTTCTCTAGTGTAATAAATTACAGGAAAATTACAACGGACTGGCCAACTGTTCTCTAGTGTAATAAATTACAGGAAAATTACAAGGGACTGGCCAACTGTTCTCTCCTGTAATAAATTACAGTGAAATTACAAGGGACTGGCCAACTGTTCTCTCCTGTAATAAATTACAGAAAAATCACAAGGGACTGGCCAACTCTTCTCTCCTGTAATAAATTACAGAAAAATTACAAGGGACTGGCCAACTGTTCTCTAGTGTAATAAATTACAGTGAAATTACAAGGGACTGGCCAACTGTCCTTTCCTGTAATAAATTACAGTCAAATTACAACGGACTGGCCAATTGTTCTTTCCTGTAATAAATTACAGGAAAATTACAAGGGACTGGCCAACTGTTCTCTAGTGTAATAAATTACAGAAAAACTACAAGGGACTGGCCAACTGTTCTCTCCTGTAATAAATTACAGAAAAATTACAAGGGACTGGCCAAATGTTCTCTCCTGTAATAAATTACAGAAAAATTACAAAGGACTGGCCAACTGTTCTCTAGTGTAATAAATTACAGGAAAATTACAACGGACTGGCCAACTGTTCTCTAGTGTAATAAATTACAGGAAAATTACAAGGGACTGGCCAACTGTTCTCTCCTGTAATAAATTACAGTGAAATTACAAGGGACTGGCCAACTGTTCTTTCCTGTAATAAATTACAGGAAAATTACAAGAGACTGGCCAACTGTTCTCTAGTGTAATAAATTACAAGAAAATTACAACGGACTGGCCAACTGTTCTCTAGTGTAATAAATTACAGAAAAATCACAAGGGACTGGCCAACTCTTCTCTCCTGTAATAAATTACAGAAAAATCACAAGGAACTGGCCAACTCTTCTCTTCTGTAATAAATTACAGTGAAATTACAAGGGACTGGCCAACTGTTCTTTCCTGTAATAAATTACAGGAAAATTACAAGAGACTGGCCAACTGTTCTCTAGTGTAATAAATTACAAGAAAATTACAACGGACTGGCCAACTGTTCTCTAGTGTAATAAATTACAGAAAAATCACAAGGGACTGGCCAACTGTTCTCTCCTGTAATAAATTACATTGAAATTACAAGGGACTGGCCAACTGTTCTCTCCTGTAATAAATTACAGAAAAATTACAAGGGACTGGCCAACTGTTCTCTAGTGTAATAAATTAGAGTGAAATTACATGGGACTGGCCAACTGTTCTTTCCTGTAATACATTACAGGAAAATTACAAGAGACTGGCCAACTGTTCTCTAGTGTAAAAAATTACAAGGGACTGGCCAACTGTTCTCTCCTGTAATAAATTACAGGAAAATTACAAGAGACTGGCCAACTGTTCTCTCCTGTAATAAATTACAGGAAATTACAAAGGACTGGCCAACTTTTCTCTCCTGTAATAAATTACAGGAAAATTACAAAGGGCTGGCCAACTGTTCTCTAGTGTAATAAATTACAGTGAAATTACAAGGGACTGGCCAACTGTTCTCTCCTGTAATAAATTACACAAAAATTACAAGGGACTGGCCAACTGTTCTCTCCTGTAATAAATTACAGAAAAATTACAAGGGACTGGCCAACTGTTCTCTAGTGTAATAAATTACAGTGAAATTACAAGGGACTGGCCAACTGTTCTTCCCTGTAATAAATTACAGTGAAATTACAAGGGACTGGCCAACTGTTCTCTCCTGTAATAAATTACAGAAAAATTACAAGGGACTGGCCAACTGTTCTCTCCTGTAATAAATTACAGAAAAATCACAAGGGACTGGCCAACTCTTCTCTCTTGTAATAAATTACAGAAAAATTACAAGGGACTGGCCAACTGTTCTATAAGTGTAATAAATTACAGTGAAATTACAAGGGGCTGGCCAACTGTTCTCTCCTGTAATAATTTACAGTGAAATTACAAGGGGCTGGCCAACTGTTCTCTAGTGTAATAAATTACAGTGAAATTACAAGGGACTGGCCAACTGTTCTCTCCTGTAATAAATTACAGAAAAATTACAAGGGACTGGCCAACTCTTTTCTCCTGTAATGTAATAGTTAGTGCCGGTCTCGCTCTTTTCAAAAATGTCACAGACGTTTGGAACTATACCTTTCAGTTCTTATGCGCTTATCGTTTGCAGCATTGGGTTCTTTCTAGGGCATGGGCGAAGTGGCGGCAACTGAAATAATGTATATGGCAGAGATTTTTGTGTCTGTCGAGGGCTTGGTTGGTTAGGTACTTCAGGTTGCTCAAAAATTCTATCATGGGCGATGGCGGCGCGTTCATTTCTGCAGCAGCAGAGGCTATGATAAGCAGTACAGCATGCGTGACTAGCTTACTCTGAATGAGCGGCAAATGAGGCGCGTGGTATTTTGACTACGGTGGAGAGGCGCTTCGCTTATTTTGACTGGTACCATGGTGAGTGTTTAGGCGACTCACCACGCTCCCACGAGAAATGGTGGTGGTAATCGATCTCAAAATTGATACCGTCACGCCTCCCTACCACGTCTAGACAAAATACCGCACGCACCTCATTCACATCGCTCATTTCAGCGAGTCACAATGCTGAGCTCCTTAGCGTCGCTTCAACTGCTGCAGCGACGGACACAACGCCATCTCGCCCGTATAGAATTAAATGATGAAGAGCGATACTGACCTAACCAAGCCCGACAGACACGGGCACATATCCCTTACATATTTCTTATGTCAGTTTTCACCACTTTGCCCAAGCTCCGGAACAACAAACTGAACGCCGCAAACGGTAAGTGCACATCGGCACGACCTTGAAAAAACCGAAAGGTAAGCGCATTTTCACAACGGGTGTACCGAAAAACATGACACCATCCGTTCTGACCGCAGCATTCCAAACTTCTGTGACGTCACATCCTGTTTCACGAAAAGATCCAAATTTCTCCGAAACGAAAAGAGAAGGACCTTAACAAATACCCAGGTGCACAACTACAATGTATCGGACACCTGAGGGACCCAGTCGCGAGAGCCTACTACCCACCACTTTTCCGGTACGCCCGTTAGTAATTTTTTACATCCCGAAAACTATGTCTCGGTACTCAGAGACAAAACTTAGACAGGGTTCTGCCGCGAAGAGAGTCTGGAAGCATGTGTATGCTGTAGCATAAGTATCTGCGGAGGCTCAGAAGCCAGTTTCCAGGACAAACTTTGAAACTGGGGCCTCTTTTGAACTGAGGCCCCTTTTGGGGGCTCAGACGCGTTTTTTCGCCTTAAAAAGGCCAAAAACGCGTCTTCTCGCTTAAAGAACTTTAAAAAAGTAAAAAAAAGTCCAAAAAACATCGACACTTGACACAAACCCCGCGGAAGACGGTGCTATGGAGGTTTATCCGGTGACAGAGGTGCCCAGGAGCTGGGAGAGAGATGCGAGAACTAGGAAGGCGTGCCAAGTTACACCCTTGTCAAGTGAGGAATGAGGCGACCACCGGGTCATCGATGCACTCAAACCTTGGGGAGAGTTACCATCCTCCCTTCTATCCTAGCCACGAGCTCTGCTCTGCTCCATCTGATTAGTACTTGTAAACGCTGGGTATTTATACTCAGGCGCGATTAGGGACGAATGACTGCAGCTATTCACGATCAAAAACTGACAAAAAGTGCCTCGTTTGAGCCGAAACCTCTGCCAATCGGCCGCAAATGCATTTCTGACGACAAAAACAAACGAAATTCTGCCGCAAATCAATTTAAAACCGAAAAAACGACAAAGAATGTGTTCTACGTACGCAAGACACGCCCTGTCACGCTACATTGAGCAACGCATGACGTCAATCATCACGTAGCTACGAAATGGCCTAATACGAGAAGTAGAAGCGATGAATCGGTCGCAAAATGCATTGTGGGTCTATTCTAAAGACATTCAGTCGCTATTTGGACGCGAAGAGCGAACGCAAACGCAGTTACGGCAATACGCTTGGTCAGCAAAATCAAGGTGCTACGTACAACGGGCAAGTCAAACGTGCGTTGCACGTGGCACGTGATACGCAAACAATCCGACGAAAACGCTACGTAGCTAGACTATTCGACCCGTTTCTCGTCAAATTACCTAACCAATGTGGACAGGGTATGATAAAAACCGGTACTGTGCACGTTTCACAGTACAATCACTCAACTAGACTTTGTAGTAATTGCAAAGCCCGCCCACTCACCGTCTCAGTGTTCGTTTCGACTCTCGACTCGTCTTTACGCCTCTCTTCTTGTCTCCGTAGATGTTCAGAGGCCATGAGATGAATGCTGGAAGCCAGCTCAGCTCGACTGATTTCTTCAGTCATTTCCTACAGTACGTGTTAGACTAGGAAGATAATCTCACACTATTGCAATGCCTACAGGGTCCGAGTCTGACCAATCCTGTAATAAATAATTCAGATTTACACGTTGATAAAAGCTGGAACTGACCTCGCCATTATCTGCGTGATCAAATAGGTTCCAGTCAGCTGTATTGACGGCAAGCTCTTTAGCCCAATCAATGGTAGGCGATTCACTATCTTTCTCTTCCACAACATCTAATAATGTGCATCTTTCTATTTCTTTATAGAATATATTGTTTACTTACCCAACTTCTCTTTATATTCGGCGTGAATCGGCGAATTAGAGAGGAGGAGGAGAAGAGACAGAATTGCGTAGTGAGAATCGGTCTAGAAAACGCAAAGACTTTGACCAGATACGACTCGTACTTGTACGCAAATTCACGTTGGGAAATTTTTCTGTTAGAATTTCTGACGTCAGGAACGAGTTGGTGAGACATTCGAATTTTCGACGTTTTTCGTCTTGAGCGTGAACAGAAAACTTCTCGCAAATTCTGAATATAACGAGGTGAACGCAGTTTGTTTATATTACTACTGTCGTACCCTTCGATCGTTCTCTTCACTTTCGTGCTATCAACGGTCAAAAACCGATGAAATCTAGAGCAGAAAGACGTTCTCGTGCATTTAGTATCAATATCTCTGGCAGAAGACCTCAAATTGGACTTGGCGTGATGAAGAAGTCTGCCAAACTTGGGATCGATCTCCTGCAAAGACCTATTCAGCTCCACAATTCCACAGGCTGAATAACTCACGTCTAAGCCAGTAATCTGGTTTACTAACGTCGACGTTAGCAGTTGGATTTCCGCAGAAAGACGAGCCATCGCCTTCGAGGCGCGCTAAAGTTATTTTTACGGCGGTCACTCACGCTGATAAAAAGCCATCCAATAAAGACTATCATATGACCTATAGGTCTCTTTGTTTTAGAGAAGCCCTTCTTACAGGCTATCGGTATGCTACTTAGGCCCGTGGATCTGGCACTGGCGCAAAATAGCAACGCCGTAAACTTTCATTAAGCTTCCCCGGATATTTACACGAGTTACCACAGTAACTCTTCACTCGTTTCGCTCTAGCTAGCCGAAAGTCGCTTCGATATTGCCATGGACGGTAACAGAAAGCGTGTAGAAGCGTATCGCCTACGCAGATTTCCTAGATGACATGGAACAGACGGACTACACCGATTTTCAACCGTGCGCATCGTGTGGTCGCACCTTTCGTCCGGACGTGCTAGTAAGGAAGAAGAAATCTGGCCTTTTTCAACGACCTGACAATCGAGTGGACTTCATTTAGGAAAGGCACGCGAGAATTTGCACCAAAGTACAGCAAAAGCGCCGAGTATTCGATTCGTCGAAGCAGCGCGCCGCCCTCGTCGGCGGAGATGCCGTTGGCTTGCCGACGAAGGTTAAACCGCCGCCTCCGTCCACCGCAGCCGCGCGCAAAGCCAAGCTAAACGTAGGAAGACGTTTGTGGTGACGTAGGAGTTTTATTTGTGTGTACATGATTGCATAGACAGGTCTTGGATTTTTAGGCTTTTTTTCATTAATACTTTCTTTTGCGCAGAAGGTGAACTCTTCAGCTGGTGGCGCTGTCCCATCCTCCTCTTTGGCTGGCGGCGCTGTCCGATCCTCTTCGACTTCGAATTCGAATTCAAATTCGAATTCAAGCAACTGGAGAAAGAAACACGAAGACTTCATTGCCGCTATTCGCGCCGGTCGAGAAGTGACGCGCGCTCTCCAATCGGGCGCTCCGCTTCCGCCGCCGCCGCCGCCCGCCGAGAATCCCGACTACGTTCAGTGTCCCTTCTGCACGAGACGATTCAACGAGGAGGCGGCGAAACGGCACATGCCCTTCTGCAAAGAACAGCAGGCGAGAGTGAGACCGACTCCAAAGAAAAACGCAAAGGACGTTCTGGATCGAAGAAAACAGGTAGACAGGATCCCTAGTAGAATCCTCTTAGTCTATAGAGAGCAGTCTCAATAAGCCTTCGCCTATTTTGCAGTATAAACCACCCATGCTTCGAAATCGATCGAATTCAATGACGTCGCAGTCGCCGGCGGCGGCGTCGGGGATCAGGCAACCGCAGCAGTATTCATCACAGAGAGAAACGTCGGCAAATCGTCCGCCAACGAGTCGAGGAGTCCCAAGGGAATCGTCTCAGCGCACCCTAACGTCGAGCCATCGTCTGACAGGTATGCACCGAGAACAGCAGCAGCCGAAACGCGTCGCGACGCCGTCCGGCGGAAGCAACGGCATGCGAGTGGCGCTGAATTACATGCGAGCGTCGATCGACGACGGGAGAATGAGTGGGGGCAGTTCGAGTGGGTCGGACGGGACGGGACGGCGATTCGAGCCGCGTCCGCCCGCCGGGGGTCCTCGCGTCGGCGAGACGCGACGTCGGATACCGGTTCGGCAAGCGACGTCGAATCCGGTGCTGGGCGCGAGCGGGAGCGGCGGTGACGGGGGTCGGTGGATGTCGAAGTTTTGCTATGAGTGCGGGACGCAGTATCCCGTGCCCAATGCGAAATATTGTTGCGAGTGCGGTACGAAGAGGATTTGATTTTTTTGTGCTTCGGTCGGAATGATGACGGTAATGCGTTGAGAATCATCAGATCTGATCATATTTTGATAATGATAATACATAATGACGTACAATTATTAGGCTCGGTCGCTGATAGGCTATCTGCCAAGCGAGCACAAGAAGCCGGGTTGATGGCAGATTATCTCTGATGGCAGTCAACTGAATATGGAGCCTCCTCCTGTGCGATTGCAAATAAATGTAGTCATCTTATTGAAAGACACGTGACATTCTTCAAGGTTCTGGACGGACCGTGGGATCTGGTGGGATTTACCTGGCTTCAGCGGCCAGGCGGCAAAGAAGAGGGCTCAATTGACGGTGAGGGAACGTTTCCTCGTTTTCTACGGCCCATTTCTCCTTTTGGCCGGGTAGATTTACGACCCATTGGGTAACTTGGGTTGCTACGGCTTTCTTCAGGTCTAATCGCGCACATAGACGCATTCTAAAGTCACTATCACGCTTAATTAGCGTTGGGGTCCCCTTTGGGGCACCCAATCAGATGTGCTAACGTTAGTCTGTGGCGTAATTACGTGAAACTCCTGCGCTAGTCAAGCAATACTAAAGCATCTCTATGACTAAAGTTCGAGAACGGGCTAATTCCTCCACCTCTTCCCGTAAAGCAGTCAAAGTTAGTTGCAACGGTTTTTATATTTATAGGAGAAGCTGGTGTTTCAGTTGAAACTAGAACATACGTGAATGATCCGTCTCAAATCCATCAAGTTCAGCCATCATGGATTCCAATTTGTCAACAACTTCCTTCGCCTTCGGACGATCATCTTCATTTTCATTCAAGCACCAATTCACGAGACTCGCGTAGTCGTCAGGACAGAATTGATCGACGCGCGGTCTCAGCCCCTTGATGATTTTCCTAACCAAGAGGTGACGAGATACCTTGTTCTCTATCTCGTTCTGATAGGGAAGTTTTCGTGTCCACACTTCGACCATCACCATGCCCAAACTAAAACGTAAGTATTACGGAGAGTAATGCTTTTGTTCAATACTTGCTCTCACCTATAAATGTCAGATGCCGTTCCGCAACTTTTGCAAGTCAATACTTCTGGAGAATTCCACAGTGTCGTTCCTATTCCTTTGCTCATCATCTTCATTTCTTGTCCCATCAGATCGCTGTTTTTGAACCATCCTTCCGCCTTTGTCCTACTTTTTCTGTCGTTCATAAACTTCTGCCCGACGCCTTCCTTCTGCACCAATCTAGCAAAGCCAAAATCGGCCAATTTTATGACCCAATTCTCCGACACTAGCAGATTGTCGGCCTTCACGTCTCGATGAGTGCTGGGCGGGTCTAGCTCTCGATGGAGATAATTGAGAGCTTTTGCAGCTTGATAGACGCACTGTAGCTTTCTCATGTAGTTCATAGGCTCGATGTCGTCGCGAAGAATTTTCCCTAGCGATCCCTGAGCAACGAATTCGAGCAGAAGAAAGGGGCAACCGTCCATGGGCATTTTTCCGGCTCCCAGAAAGAGGACGATGTTCGGATGTCTGACCGTTTTGAGAAATTCGATTTCTCTGAGAAAATCCCGTTCTATTTCGTCGAGACCCAAGTGAATAGTCGATAGTTTTTTGACTGCGACGAGCATCGATTCTCTGTATATGGCACGATGTACGTCTCCGAATCCTCCGTTGCCTATCACTTCTTCTAGGACGACTTCTTTCAGGGAAACATTCCATGCTTTGTTTAGAAGGTCCTTTTCTTTGTTTGCCTGTTCCAATAGCAGAAGTCTCCTTCTACGCGAATTTATGACGCCAAAAATCGCCGCCGTGATCAAAACAACTAGAAGGCAGCAAAAGAAGGACGCAAGACTTGCTCTCAAAGTGACGTTATAACGGCATCTTGATCCCGAAAAACCGCTATAACACGTGCATTGTCGAATCGTGCGAGTTGAAGCGAACATAACGAAGCAGTCTCCTTTGAAACAGTAGCCGTCATTTTTGCAGACAGCACAATCTCGCTTGCTCGTTGCTCCAGTACCACTTGTAGTCGTTCCTTCAGGACAAGATGTGCAATTCTTGCTGCCTTCTACGCTAGAAAAAGTTCCCTTTTTGCATGGCGTACATGGCATTGTGAGAGCGTTCAGTGACGTATACCCGACCTTGCAGCCGGGCGTGATGTAAACCGACGACAGTGTTGCTTGCGTTTTCTTTGATTGGTAAGACGTAAATGCTAAGCGAGTAAAACCGACGGAGAAGAGCGAATAGGAAATCGATGCTGGTCCTTTTGGTGTGGTCACGACAAAATCTTGGACCAGTGTTGCCACTTTGCTCCAAATGCGTTCTTTGATGAAGTACACGTATAAGCAGAAAGATGCGTCGATCATCGTATATCCGTTCGCAGCGTGGCGAGAATAGTTAGAATTGAAAACGTCTGTGAGTGTGGTAAATTTGTTGCACAATCCATAAATTGCAAAGGAGTCGCTTGTTTTGGCGACAAAATGATGCGCCAACTTCACGTCGCACTTCTGTTCTGCCCAGACCTTGCTTGTGAAGTTATAAATCCAGAAATCGAACAAAATTCTCACTTTCTTCCGATAAACGAGTTCGCTACGAATGGTGTCGTTAGCGATGTGCGTTAGACCTCCATAGACAAAAAGAACGTCGCCGTAAGCGGATATTGACGCACTTGCTCTGGGCACTGGGTTGGTACGATCTATTTGTCGACATTTCGCCGCCGTTGGAATCAGAACGTCGCTACACTTCTGCAGCGAAGACACAAATTTTGCAGAAGTGACATTGAAGCCTCCGAACGCAATCAAGTTATGTGAATTTGATTTGCTCATGTGGTAGTCGTAAGAAAGAGATTCCACACTGTTGTCTTGCAGCACCAAATCTCGTAACTTATACGTTGACCAGTCGCCGGTGTAGTAGTTGTACTGATCGAGCGAATTTTCAGTCAGAATGAAACAGGAGTTCTTTGCTGAGCTGTGAACAACGCTGATTGGCTTATAAAGCGACGAGAAACGAGATTTCGAATTGCTTAGGAGCTTTTGATGCCACGTGAGCTGTTTGCTGTCTAAAACAGAAATTCTGTTGAGTGGTATTTCAAAAGTTAACGTGGCGTGCGGACCACTGCAAGGAATTGGTTTGATGTTTTCACTAGTAGTCATCTTTGCTTGAGTGGAACTATTTGTAATCTCCCAAGTGTCAACGCCAATTTGTTGAATGACGTAAACAACGTAGCTAAAATTCGCTGCTGTTTGAACAATGAAAAACCGACTTTCTTCACCGTTTGAAATGATCTGACATTTCGTTCTTTTTTCTAGACAGTCCGTTGGAGTTTTTGAATTATTAGCGAGAATCACTTTTACTGGCTGAAATAGCTGTGTTTTCAGATTGAGGGAAAAAGCACACTTCAGAGTCTGAAAAAAATTTTCGAATAGAAAAATGATTTTGCTCTTTGTTAGTTTGTCGTAGGTTGGTACGTAGTGAGCATTTGAAGGATGGCAAGTGTCAGGAACTTTTAATTTTGAAAATTGATTCGAAAAGTAATGATACTGGATTAGGCTTGTATTCCTTACGAAAACAGTAAAAGTTCTTCTGCGAAAAGACGCTGCTTGATAGTCTAAAGACATATTTTGCGAAAGCGTGTGGTCCGCTATTCTTTTGACGGAGTAAACTTTATCTTGACACATGAATTCGTAAAATATCTCTTCATCTTTACTTAGAAAGAGAATCGTTTCGTGGCATTTACAGTTTGTCGCGTTTGATAGAACGACTGAAAAGGAGCCTTGGAACGAACCAGTCACTCGAGAAGAGTTCCACGTCTTTGTAGCGGAAGCAAAGTGATGAAGGGCAACGGAATCAGTAAACGTTTCAATCAAAACAGCCTGGTGTAGGCAGAGACTCAAAAACGTGGTATGCAAAGATCGACCAGGATTGACTTTCAGATGAGGAAAGTTCAATTGATGACTCTCCCACGAAGCCGTCTGATGGGAGTAAAGCCAAGAGGTACTTGAATAGAGATCTTGATACCAGACGAACTCTCTAACATAGCCCAGATGATCCTTCATTTCAATTCCTGTCGTTGCAAATTTAGAACTCGACGGAAATTTATCGCGAGACGCTGGTATTCCTGAAAACGTGTTATACTTGGAACTGGCGCAAGAGAGTACAATCCAGCAGGAGAACAGCGTGATAAAAAATATCATTGTTCTAAATATATATATCAGATCTAATCATTACTAGCTGAATATGCATGAAGGGTTGGTATGCCATGCACTCGCACGGCCCGACCCCTGACGTACAGTAGCCCATGGCATGTATTGAGAGAATAATCGCAAGACTTCTATATGATTTAGGAACTACTCGGTCTACTGAAACTCCTGACTCGCTTACAACAACTAACTGCGAACATCGATACTGATCGGACTCAACACAACGTTGATTACGTAATAAAAACTCTCACAAGAAGATGACCAATTGATATCCTTGTCTCTAATGTTCTTCTCACCTTCAATAGGCTAGTCACGGGCTGTCAGGTCAAAGGACTGAAACGCACGGATGTTTCTTTAGGATCCTAAGGCAATACATATGAGGTTTGCTAAGCGTCCCCGGATAGACCCACCAGCTAATTAAGATGCACCCAGATAGAGGGCAAAACAAGCAAATTACGTACGAACTGCGTGAAAAGCAAGTGTAGATTCAAACACATGCACACACTGAAATGAATTTTAAAAAGGAGGTAGATGAGCTCTCCATCCTGATCGCAATTCTTGCGCCAACTGGGAAAGGAGAGACTTGTTCGCTGAGGACTATATACGGAAAAAATTATTAACAAAACACCCTTCTTTTTTATCATAAAAGGTACCGCAATGTTATCATTTTCTCCTTCATCCGATTGATGGTCATACAATTCGACAGCGCGCGGGTGATCCCAGTGGACAGATCCTGTTGTTGCATTGAATGGAATCCACTAAATAAAAATCGATGCATGTACATCAAAGTTATTAGCAAAGCCAATATGTATACTTCTGTGTAACGATATTGATATGTTCTCATTGTGTATCCCATTGTGTCACAGTAGCTCGGGTTGCAACTCGCCCCGCAGTATCTCCTTTCAGCCAGCGTTCCCCTTACACTTGGTCTAGGATATTGGCTGAAAGCTAAACAGTGACGCTTTGTTTTAAAAGCAAAAGCGTTAGAGGATATGTGATTTATATACAATACCAGCAGTTTTCCATTTTCTTGTCGAATTTTCTGTCAGTGGTAGAAAGCTAACACCTTCTGTACACGTTGCTTCTTGCATATTAGGTTGACACTGAGGTGGTACAGGTAGGCCTTTAATTAATAATTAATTAATAGTTCGTCAGGCCAACTCCCTGTTTGTGTGCATAGCCTTACCAGCGGCATCAGCGAGAGAAGGGAAAATATCGACGTATTCTACGAATGCACTCGTTCGCTGACCCGCCGTTTTCATGCCGGGTACGCGGAAGAACAAGGGCACGTGGGTCCCCATCTCCCAATTGGTATATTTCCCTTCAGTTTGAAGTAATGCCACGTCAGAGCGTATGTCAATAGAATTTACTGACCCCACTCTCCGTGCTCTCCCAGCTGCCATCCTGAGAAAATAATTGATACGCAGTTACACGCATCTAATAGAGTATGTACCGTGATCTCCCCAAAATATGACAATGGTGTCGTTTTCAAGTCCAAGCGATTCCAACTCAGACAGAACTTTTCCAACCTAATATAAATGCATGCGTGATCATTTGTCTCCGCGCAGATTTTGAGCTGACCTGAGCGTCCATGTACGACACGCAAGCGTAATATGCTCTTCTCAATTTAAGCTGCTCCTCGTCGGGACAAAGTCCGTCGGGATAGGAAACGTTCAACGAGTTGAAATCGTTCCAAAATCGAAGTCCTTCCAAGGGATTCCACGCAACTTCGGGCATGTTCTGCAAACGAGGTAAATACGTATAAAAATTAGACGGTTCTCCGCTTTATCATGCACCTTGGGTCGATATCTATTAGGCACAAGCGGCACGGATCCTTCAGGATACAAGTCGTAGAACTTCTGAGGAGCAAAAAAGGGCAAGTGGGGTTTACGACTAAAAGGGCTGTATAGTAAAACCGATCTTCGTCTTAGAGTTTTTTCTTCTTACAAGCCAACTGCAACAAAGAAGGGTTTTGTTTCATTTTTTGAATTTTGAGCGTTCTTCAGCATCTGCAACGTCTCGACTGCGTGTTGGGCAATCTAGAAGTATAACTCATTCAAATTTATAGCAAAATCTTATTTATTTTCGACTTGTTCATCTGGAAGTTCAACGCTGTTGTCTACTGCCCACCAACTGCTAGTACGATTTCCGCAGCAACCGTACCTTCCTAGAGTTCGCGTTCTATAAACGACGTACAGCAACCTAATTCAGTTTTATAGACTTTGTGCTGGAGCGTGAAAGTATGGCTCAGTCCACGAATAAGGAACATCTTCACGAATCTGGTTATCATGATAAACCTTAAATAAGGCTATAGGTATATATTTGATGCTTTAGTTATGTAAGTGGTATCGACTTTGCCCATTCCAGCTGTTCGGTATCCGTTTGATTTAAAATATTCCGGAAGCGACGTAAAATTTCCACCCAAATGCCTCCAGTATCCGGCGAGGTCCCATACCTTGGTGGAATCAGGACGTCGAGACGTTAGCAAGCTTGTTCTGGGTTGCAACTATTTTAATTTTTTTGATATGCCAAGCCAGGAAATTCTAACCGTGTAGGATTGCAGATAGCCTGTTGACAGTAAGCCCGGTCAAATTGCAAGCCTAGATAAAACTAGTAGAACTTGTCTGATAATTCTTTTTGCAGGAATGCACTTGTGCTTGCCAGCTTGTTGATGTCTATTAGAGGCACAATAGGTAGAGAGACATGAACACGGCAAGTCTTGAATTGTTGTACTTGGAGTCAAAATTCCTTTGATTCCGTAGCTGTGCAATTCGGGACGCAGATCGTCGACAGCTATCATTAGAACGTTGAACTTTGCATCGCCAAACGAAACGAGCGTCAAAAGATAGATAGAAACGAAACGCACGGAGAACTCCATCTCGTGAGATTGAGACAGCAGCACGTGATCGTTGTACGTAAGACATTTGCATTGCACACTTTACAAAACAACAACGCTACAATTCCGAAACAATGGCATTATTAATTTTTTAAAAGGATGATCTATAAAGGTTTATCTGGCTAACGCACGCTGGACTAATTAATTTCCTCAAAATTCAAATTGATTTGACTTTCAGTGTATTTTGCAACGATAATGTTTTCGTAGTACACAGTAACAACTACCAGGTAAATATTTCCATCTCGATATCAACGCACAGAACGGTCGGAATGATGACGGTAATGCGTTGAGAATCATCAGATCTGATCATATTTTGATAATGATAATACATAATGATGTACAATTATTAGGCTCGGCCGCTGATAAGATTATCTCTGATAGCAGTCAACTGAATATGCAGCCTTCTCCTATGCGATTGCAAATAAATGTAGTCATTTTATTGAAAGACACGTGACGTTCTTCAAGTTTCTGGTCTGGTGGGATTTACTTGGCTTCAGCGGCCAGGCGACAAAGAAGAGGGCTCAATTGACGGTGTGAGGGAACGTTTCCTCGTTTTGTACGGCCCATTTCTCCTTTTGGCCGGGTAGATTTACGACCCATTGGGTAACTTGGGTTGCTACGACTTTCTTCAGGTCTAATCGCGCACATAGATGCATTATAATTTCTCTATCACGCTTAATTAGCGTTGGGGTCCCCTTTGGGGCACCCAATGTGCATCGATGGCATCGGTGCTAATCGGCGACCAACAACTCCTGCGCTAGTCGAGCAATACTAAAGCATCTCTATGACTAAAGTTCGAGAACGGGCTATATAATTCCCCCACCTCTTCCCGTAAAGCAGTCAACAGTTTCAACGGTTTTGATCTTTATAGGACGAGCTGGTGTTTCAGTTGAAACTAGAACATACGTGAATGATCCGTCTCAAATCCATCAAGTTTAGCTATCATGGATTCCAATTTGTCAACAACTTCCTTCGCCTTCGGACGATCATCTTCATTTTCATTCAAGCACCAATTCACGACACTCGAGTAGTCGTCAGGACAGAACTGATCAACGCTCGGCCTTAGTCCCTTGATAATTTTACTGACCAAGAGGCTACGAGATACCCTCTTCTCCATCTCGCTCTGATAGGGAATTTTTCGTGTCCACACTTCAACCATCACTATGCCCAGACTAAAACGTAAGTATTACTGCGAGTAAGGCTTTTGTTCAATACTTGCTCTCACCTATAAATGTCAGATGCCGTTCCGCAACTTTTGCAAGTCAATACTTCTGGAGAATTCCACAGTGTCGTGCCTATCCCTTTGCTCATCATCTTCATTTCTTGTCCCATCAGATTGCTGTTTTTGAACCATCCTTCCGACCTCCTCATTTCTTTGTTGTTCCTAAACTTCTGTCCGACGCCTTCCTTCTGTACCAATCTAGCGAAACCAAAATCGGCCAATTTTATGACCCAACTCTGCGACACTAGCAGATTGTCAGCCTTCACGTCTCGATGAGTGCTGGGCGGGTCTAACTCTCGATGGAGATAATTGAGAGCTTTTGCAGCTTGATAGACGCACTGTAGCTTTCTCATGTAGTTCATAGGCTCGATGTCGTCGCGAAGAATTTTCCCTAGCGATCCGCGAGCGACGAATTCGAGCAGAAGAAAAGGGCAACCGTCTATGGGCATTTTTCCGGCTCCCAGAAAGAGGACGATATTCGGATGTCTGACCGTTTTGAGAAATTCGATTTCTCTGAGAAAATCTCGTTCTATTTCGTCGAGACCCAAGTGAATAGTCGATAGTTTTTTGACCGCAACGAGCATCGATTCTCTGTATATGGCACGATGTACGTCTCCGAATCCTCCGTTGCCTATCACTTCTTTGAGGACGACCTCTTTTAGGCAAACATTCCAAGCTTTGTTCAAGAGCTCTTTTTCTTTGCTAGTCTGCTCCAATAGCAGACGCTTCTTTTTACTCGAATTTTTGAGGCAAGAAACCGCCGCCATGATCAAACCGACTAGAACGCAGCAAAACGTCGAAGCCAGACTTGCTGTCAAAGTGACATTATGACGGCATTTTGATCCCGAGAAACCGCTATGACACATGCATTCTCGGATCATTTCAGTTGAATTGAATATGACGAAACAGTCTCCGTTGGAACAGTGACCATCGTCATTGCAAACAGCACAGTCTCGCTTACTAGCTGCCCCAGTACCACTTGTAGTCGTTCCTTCAGGACAAGACGTGCATTTCTGGCTGCCTTCTACGCTAGAAAAGGTTCCCTTTTTGCATGGCGTACATGGAATTCTAAGAGCGTTCGATGACGAATACCCGACCTTGCAGCCAGGCGTGATAGAAACCGACGAAAGCGTTTCTTTCCCTTTCTTTGAACGGTAAGACGTAAATGCTAAACGAGTATAGCCCACA
This sequence comes from Oscarella lobularis, assembly GCF_947507565.1. NCBI lineage: Eukaryota > Metazoa > Porifera > Homoscleromorpha > Homosclerophorida > Oscarellidae > Oscarella > Oscarella lobularis. Next base: position 927,400 of record NC_089192.1, on the reverse strand, counting down.
GAAAAGAGTGAGTGGGAAATTGATGCTGGTCCTTTCGGTGTCGTTACGACGAAATCTTGGACCATTGTTCCTACTTTGCTCCAAACGCGTTGTTTGATGAAGTACACGTATAAACAGAAAGGTGCGTCAATCATTGTATATCCACTTGCAGCATGGCGAGAATAGTTAGAATTGAAAACGTCTGTAAGTTCGTTAAATTTGTTGCACAATCCATAAATTGCAAACGAGTCGCCTGTTTTGGCGACAAAATGATGCGCCAACTTCACATCGCACTTCTGTTCTGTCCATACGTTGCTTGTGAAGTTGTAAACCCAGAAATCGAACAAAATTGTCACTTTCTTCCGATAAACGAGTTCGTTACGAATGGTGTCGGTAGCAATGTGCGTTAGACCCCCATAGACGAAAAGAACGTCACTATAAACAGATATTGACGCACTTGCTCTGGGTACTGGCGTGGTATGATCTATTTGTCGACATTTCAACGCCGTTGGACTTAGAACGTCGCTACATTTCTTCAGCGAAGACACAAACTTTGCAGAGGCGTCATTGAAGCCTCCGAACACAATAAAATTATGTGAATTCGATTTGGTCATGTGATAGTCGTACGAAGAAGATCCCACCGTGTTGTCTCGCAGTTCTCTTAAACTATACGTTGACCAGTCGCCGGAGTAGTAGTTGTACTGATCAAGTGACGTTTCAGTCAGAATAAAACAGGAGTTTTTCGCTGAGCTGTGAACAGCGCTGATTGGCTTATAAAACGATGGGAAACGGTATTTCGAATTGCTTAGGAGCCTTCGATGCCACGTGAGCTGCTTGCTGTCCAAAATAGAAATTCTATTGAGTGGTATTTCAAAATTTAACGTGACGTGCGGACCACTGCAAGGAATTGGTTTCATGTTTTCACTGAACTGCTTTGCTTGAGTGGAACTATTTGTAATCTGCCAAGTGTCAGCGCCAGTTTGTCGAATGACGTAAACAACGTAGGTACGATTCGCTACTGTTTGAACAATGAAAAACTGACTTTCTTCGCCGTTCGAAATAATCTGACATTTAGTTCCCTCTTCTAAGCAGTCTTTTGGACTTTTTGAATTATTAGGAAGAAGCACTTTTACTCGTCGAAATAGCTGTGTTTTGAGATTGAGGGCAAAAGCACACTTCCGAGTCTGAAGAAAATTTTCAAATTCAAATAGAAAAATGATTTTGCTCTTTGTTATTCTGTCGTAGGTTGGCACGTGCTGGGCATTTGAAGGATGGCAAGTATTAGGAACTTTTAATTTTGAAAATTGATTAGAAAAGTAATGATATTGGAGTAGGCTAGTATTCCTTATGAAAGCTGTAAAAGTTCTGCGAAAAGACGCTGCTTGATAGTCCAAAGACAAATTTTGAGAAAGCTTGTAGTCTGCTATTTTTTTGTTAGAGTAAGTTCTATTTTGATGACAAATGAATTCGTAAAATGTCTCTGCATCTTTACTCAGAAAGAGAATCGTTTCGTGGCATTTACAGTTTGTCGTGTTTGATCGAACGACTGAAAAAGAGCCTTGGAACGAACCAAGCAGTTTAGAAGAGTTCCACGTCTTGGTAGCGGAAGCAAAGTGATGAAAAGCAACGGAATCAGTAAATGTTTCAATTAAAACAGCCTGGCGTAAGCAGAGACTCAAAAACGTGGCATGCAGGGCTCGATCAGGATTGACTCTTAGATGAGGAAAGTTCAATTGATAACTGTCCCACGAAGCCGTGTGATCAGAGTAAAGCCAAGAGGTACTTGAATAGAGATCTTGATACCACACGAACTCTCTATAATAACCAAAATGATCCTTCATTTCAATGTCTGTCGTTGCAAATGTAGAACTTGAGGGAAAGCTATCGTGAGTCGCTGATATTCCTGAAAACGTGTTATAAATCTCTGAACTGACGCAAGAGAGTAAGATCCAGAAGAACAGCGTCAAAAGAATTTTCATCGTTCTCTAAATGCGATACGTGAAGTCAATTCGCTGGACATGCCCGCGCTACTCGTCCCCAGGCCCTTCCCCCGCATGCGAGTCCCGTATGAACTACGGGACATGCGGGGGAAGGGCCTGGGTATACGTATTAGCATGAATTACTAAGGTTCGGTACGTATGCCGGATCTAACGTACAGAGCTGGCGTACATAGGGCAGGATAATCGAGAGACTGCCGTAAATGGTTAGGAAGTAAACAGTACTAAACTCCTAGCTGGCTTGGCTCACTTACAACATATCTGCGGACATCGCTACATGCACTACTAGTATACTTAGCTATACGCGTTGATCGAGGACTCGACGCAACGTCGATTATATACATAAAACTCTTACAAGAAGAGGACCAATTGATGCCCTTTTCTCTGATGTTCTTTTACCTTCAATAGGCTAGTCCACTGGCTAGTCACGGTTGGCTGGAGTGCGCGGATGTTCGTTCAGGATCCCAAGAAAATAAGACGTTTCCTAAGCGTTCCCGGATTGCATCACGACTCGGAGAATCAATAGAAACGCAAGGAGAACTCCATCTCGTGAGCTGAGACAACTGCACGTGATCGTTGTACGTAAGACATTTGCATTGCACATTTCATAAAACAACGCTACAATTCCGAAACAACGGCATTATTAATTTTTTAAAAATATGATCTATAAGGCTTCCTGGCGCCAAGGGTACAGTACAGTATGTCTTCCTAACGCACGCTGGACTAATTAATTTCCCCAAAATTCAAATTGATTTGACTTTCAGTGTATTTTGCAACGATAATGTTTTCGTAGTACACAGTAACAACTACCAGGTAAATATAGAGCGGGCACCACAATCTTACGGACTGTCGTAAAAATAGTGTAGCCAACCAACGTTCCATCTCGATATCAACGCACAGAACTGCTTCTTACGTCGTGACATGGCGTCTGGCAACGCATCCGACGGCGTCAGGCTGACGAGTTACACGCTCAATCGCGCTCAGACGGTCCACGGCACGGTATAATAAGAAAGGACACTCCCCGCTTTCCCGCTTGCGCTATTCTTAGCTCCTTTCTTCTTTTCCGATGTATATTTCCCTTCTCGCCAACCCGATGACTCGCGAGCGGAAACGACGCTTTCATATAGTTCGCGAACCCGCGAACTCTAGCGCCCCCAGGTCGCCCTTCCCCAGATAACCCAAATAGGATAAGGGCGTGGTCGCGCTCTAAACGCAGGCCCGCCCTCTTTTTTCTTCTACGCACGTACGCGGCCCGAGATCCGCCTTTTTCCGAAACCCGCGCGCACTCTCGAAATATATTTCGTTTTCTCGTAGCCGTCGTCTCACGTCAAGGCGAAGGCTCGGCAATCGATCGCCGATTTCGAATTTGAAGTTTTCTTGGAAGAATTCAAGCGGATGAAGGAGGCGCTTGCCGCCCGTCGAAACGACGCCCGTTCGGGCGACGAGGAGGAGGAGGAAGAGGAGGAGGAAGAGGAGAAGGCGAAAAAGGGCAAGGAAAAATTTTAGAATTCGCGTTGGGTATACGGGAAACCGCGTTTTTTTTAAAAAGAGGGCGAAGAGGAGGCCGAGTGGTTAAAACAGGCCGGTCTCAAGTCTCTTGTGACTGATTTTGAAGGTAAAGGAAGGGGGGGACCCAAGGGGGGGAAGGAAGTGTGATTTCGACTTTTATTTTTGCTTTGCTAAACAAAAAGTGGCGCTTACGTCCGTTCCCTTTTTTATCTCACTCTCCTTCGACGAACTCTTCCGTCTGTTTGTCTCCCACTTAGGAAACGGTTGTTGTGACAAGAGCGTATCTCATTTAGATAGAGCATAGGATATGGGAAACTGTCCGAGGACGTAGTGAAACTATAGAGTCGCGATCAAAAATAAAACCAGTAGGCGACGGCGAACGAAACTAGTAGGAGGTCTCCTCGTTTACACGTGTAATTAGCGACCATCTCTTTCTACCGGATTAGGAGTAATTGTTGTGGGTTGCACATAGGATTCTTAGCCTAAACGCATGTGCTCTGTTACACTGACTAGTCAGGCGTTTTTCCTTAGCAGTCTAGTTAGTTTGAGAGTGGGCCTTGTGATCTCAGACTTGACTTCGTATACGAGCAATGGACCCACAGTACGTCTTCCGGGTGATGAGAACGTCGCAATTTGGTCTGTCTTTCTTCGGACCTGTGGTTTTGTTCTACTGTACAGATGAGAGTCATCTACCGTGTTAACTAAAAGAGAGCAGGCACCGAACTTCATTTTAATTACTTAGAAAACCCTAGAGACTCAAAGTTGCTAGTCTAAGACATTTTGCAATCCGAAAGAGTTAGGATCTTGTCGTCCTGAAATCCAATACCATTTAAGCTTCAAGTTCCCTTTGCAACTCACTTATATAAAGTCCCTTCTCTTAGCCGATAGGGAATTGGACATCAAGGACGTTAATTCCGAGACGGAAAAATTGCGTCTGACCGACGCCCAGCGCGAAGCCGTTCGTCGTCGCGTCGACACGCTCAACGCGACGATACGACGAAAGCGTCGAGCGAGTCCCGTCTGCGAGGACGGGAGCGGCGTCGCGCGCCTGACCGACGTCTTCGTTCGAAAGCCGGTCATGCGTCGAACGAGCAGCGAAGGTCGTAAGGCGCTGTTGAAAAAGGAAACGTCGGATGGAAATATCAAGTCACCCACAGCCGAACAGGCTGCGTCATTTCCTCCCGTAAGCTTAGCTTCCTTTACTACGTATTTTTGTGTTTTGTTCTTGTTCTGGGGGTTATGTGCATATGTATATATAGTTGATGTGTGGAGTTATTCTGCCAGAGAGTTACCTCATCCCTTTGTGAGACCTTTTCTATGAAGGTGGCCGTAGGCGATACGCTGATCAGCGACTTGTCTGCCGAGGATTGCGAGAGGGTTCGGCGGCTCGCCTTTCTCGAACTGACGACGATATTGGAGACGTTTGAACTTCCTGTGAAAATTCGTAAGACGCCGAAGAGGAAATACAAAGGCACGCAAATCTCCCGGCCATTTTTGATATTTTCCTCAATATCCAACTCGTGTAGAAACGGGAATATTTGGCGTACCCCTAACGACGTTGATGGCGCGAGACAAGCAGCTGGACCCGACGGCGAAGACACCTTTATTTTTACAAGAGGTAATCCCAAGCGACTCCATTCTCTCGACATTTCCTTTCTTGATCGTTTCCTGTTTATGTTTAGATTATTGTATTCTTGGAAGAAAACGGTAGGATCATATGTTTCGCCTTTCTCCAGTTTGCAGATGGTAGTGAGAACACGTGTATCGGTTATAGGAATCGAAGAAGAAGGAATACTTCGAATTCCCGGTGCAACGGCCAGAATTAGGGTCAGCTTTCCCTCCCCCGCGACCTTCTCACATACTGCACATAGTTGGGTCTTGCCGTCTAAACTTAGAAAAAAATTTTGTTTTCCCTGGCTCCTATTACACTTAATTAATTAATTAATAGCGGACACGACCGTTTCCGTTATTGTGGAAGTATTGCCGCCACTAATGTTTCCGTCTTGGTTAGACTATGATCCGAGAATTGGAGGAGACGTTTTACGACGGCGACTTCTCATGGGATAATCGAAGGACAAACGATGGGGCTACGCTATTAAAGCAATTTCTCAGGTTCTTATTTACTGGCGTCGTTTCCACGTTGGAACCCAATACTCTCTCCTTTTAGGGATCTTCCGTATCCGTTGCTCACCCACGAGTATCTTCACCTGTTTGCCGCTGTCGATGGTATGGAATGCCTGTCTCGTTTGCGTGATGCATTTGCATTTTCGTTCGTTTGCGGTTAGGTGTTTTGGATAAGGCGAAGAAAATCGAAGCGTTGAATCTTCTCGTTCTTCTCCTTCCCGACTGCCACAGAGCGACGCTTCGAGTACAGAAACTTGGCTTAATAGAGAAAATCTCTCTCTCTCTCTCTCTCTCTTGACGAGGACTCTTCTCTTAGTTGCTCTTGAGGTTCTTGAACAAGTTGGTTGAACATGAGGCGCAGAACAAGATGTCGATTAATAACGTTGCGATGATCATGGCTCCAAATCTGTTTCTGTCGCGTCATCGAAACAATGCCTCAAAGGACGCCTTGAAGGACTCTGATCTTCAAATGGCCGCCTGCACGTACAGCGTTATGAGAATGCTCATACAGAATCACGAGTCATTGTGGATAGTAAGTCAGAGGGAGGGGAGCATACTACAGTAGGCGTGCAAAGGACGCGTTTCTTTGAACAAGCCTATCTAGCTCCTAAAGGGGGGCCTCAGTAGATGTGATTCCTCACGCAGAACGACGCTGAAGCCTCCAAGCCTAGTTATTAATAGCATTTGCAAGGCATTTTTCATGATATTCAGAATGCACAGGAACCTAGAACGCTTGAACGGGATTATACATCAAGGTATCTTCTTTCAATTATAGGTTCCTGCTAGTCTACTCCACCAGGTAAGGCAGCTGAATGAAACAGAGAAGAGAAGACCTCAAAGAGGAGGAGTAAGACTTATCGAAAGTTTATTATTCGCAGTTTCCTTCAACGTACTTCGGCTCTACTGTAGGTGCTAGGAATTGTCAGAAAGAAGCGATCAGATGGCGGCTTCGTCGGCGGCGGCGGCGGCGGCGGCGGCGGCGGCGGCGGCGGCGGCGGCGGCGGCGGCGGCGGGGCGCCGAATTCGCCTAGTAGAAGAATTTCAGACGATACTTTAGAACAGCCGGTATTTCTTATAAGTTCAGACGTTGATTTGACGACGAACCTTTCCTTCAGCTCTCCAAAGAGTCGCAGGAACGACTGAGAAACATTATACGAGTGCAGTCGCCGCACTTCGCCAAAGTCAGCATGGCGTTCGAATTGACGCCGTCGCTGACTGCCGGTGACATTGTGACGAAATTTCGAAAGAAGTCGTATGAAAACATGGCCAATAAGGGAATCGGTCCCATGCAGCATCCCGTTTTCAAAAGGGGTCTTAGTTTTAAGGGAAAAGCGGGCGCCGCTCAGCCGTTGGATAATCATCATCTCTTCGAAGTGGGCGGAAACATTGGTAAGTATTCATTTAATTTTGTCGACTCTTCAATTCATTTTCTTAGGGGAGCGATGCCTGTCTCATGAGACTATAGTGATGGCTGTGTTGAAGGCCAATCCTCATGCTGACTGGGTGATAAAACAAAGAGAGCTGGACTTTTAAAACCTTTTTATGTACAGCTGTCTTAACTAATACGTATTCTCTCACTCCAATCGTCATTTTTTATACTGACTAGAATAATTCGGGCTTACGGTGCACCTTACCCCACGGGGACCTCAACCAGGATGCGACCCACCCTGGCGACCCACTCTCTCTAGTATCCGCTGACAGCTTTAGCGCACTTTGAGTCATGGCGTACGAGCGAAGGAAAGCGTTTTCTCTTCCTCACAGGTCGCCGCTAGTTTCGTTTATAATTCTTTAATAGTTTTTGGGCTCTAGGCGTTTTGATTCGAGAGTTCTGCTGCAGTTTTTCGTTCTCTTCTTCGGCAGCTTCGTCGTCGGGCTTCTCTTCATCCATTCCTCCATCGTTTATTACCGATCCATCGCATCGAAGGTATGTATACCTGAAGAGAAAGATGCCTTGCCACTGGAGCGTCGCTGTAACGCTAGAAAGACGACGGAACGTCGACGAAGGCGTGGCCGGAGCCCGTCCTTCGACCAAACACCCAAGCTGAAGCAGGTCCTTTCGAAGAGTCGTGGTCTCAGAATGCAACCGGCGTATCGTCACTGGTCCCCAACAGTACAATTTGGCATACAAAACGACGCAGGCTTTATTAGAAGAATAGATTATATACACAGCAGTAGTCATCAAATGATGGAAATGAAATGATAAAATGCACAGTCAAATCTTTGCTTTCTGAAGCTCTATGCTCTGTATTGCCGAGGTTTCATGATTATAGAATCAGCAACTAGAAGGTATAAGAGCAAAACAATACGCAATCAGAGGACAGGATCTTTATATTTTAACTCACATCCCTCGTGAAGTAGTCGAGATAATATGAGCCCCACAAATTGCTCCGGTGCATTACCCACTTTCGTTTTATCAGTGGCTTCGAATGACCTAAAGGTAGCCACAGAGCAATTGGGTGCATAGCAATACGTTAGCTAATAAACATGCCATCCGAGATGAAATCCGCAGACAGGACAACCGATTATTCGCCACTTATAACCTGAAAACCACGAATGCTCTGCGTACGCCTAAAAGCTAGATTAATTAATTCAAAAGAAATAATCTGAATACAGCGTACAGTAGTATCTGATACAAAGTTGGCTCTTTTTGCTGTTACAAGTTCAAATTGACTTCCTATATAAGTGACTAGTATAAGGAAAGCGTGCTTTGACATATTTCTTCCCCACCTTGGGGATTTGTAAAGGTTTGCTTCAATACTGCAGGTATGCCTAATAGAGTGTCGTTTCTTTGTCTATCAGCCACTTGACTCTTCATATTTATTAGGTCAGCAGCACGAATTATTTCCTTTCCGCAACGCCGACATACCAGAACCTCTATATATTCTGACGTCACGATGATATGTGAATCGTAAGCAAGTCAGGCGACCTTTCTCCGATTCTGATTGTTCGCCGGCGATTTCGACTCCAAGTGAGATAAACGATAGAATAGCTATCCAAGCACTTGCTTTCATAGCGAAGGAGAGTGAAAGGAAGCGAAAAAGCGATGCGTGTTTCCGAACATTAGCGCGCTCTACAGTGGTATGCGGGAATATGTCGACGTTCGATCCTTGTTTGAAAGTGTAAACATCTGGCTCCATCTCGGCCATCGCAGCCTCTGAAGTTCTCCTATCGACTCATTCCGACGCGGACGACGTTCCTATCCGCGCCCGTCGTCGTCGAGACCGCGCGACACGGAAACGCGACGACGAGCGTATTTTCGATCGCCCCCCAAGTAAGATGGAGGACGCCCAGTGGGTCCCGTCGACGTTCACGCGCACGCTCTCGTCGCCGGTCATCTCGCGCGCCTCGACAGCGAACGCGAAACCGCCGAATCATCAACAACCGACCCAACAAACGCAATCCCAACAGCGCGACGACTACACGCTCCTCTATTCGATCGATCTCGCGATGACGAGCGGCGCGAGTCTCGTCCGATCGAAGCGAACGAGTCGAGATCGCGATCTCAATCCGCACGACGGTTCGCTGACCGGACGACGATGGGCGAGCGCCGAGGACATGGAACAGCAACAGGTAAGATTTTCTGCGAGAAGGAAATGCTAATGGTGCGTGGGCGTGGGCTTGAATTTCTCTCCTTTCTTCGTCTAGGGATCGTCGTTGGACGACATTGACGGCGAGTTCGGTGGACTGCACATCGATGAGGATTTGGTTGCGCGGCCCGTGGCTGATGTAAGTGCGAGGGAGAGGGAGGGAGGGAGGGAGGGGACATCGACTATCATGGGATTGTGCTGTAGTAGAATAGCCTGTAAGTCGGAACTCGCCCTCGGGGATTTTCTCATGTGTAGACGTTGTGATTGCCTCCAATAAATCAGACGTCGACTGAGAAGTTTCCTTTCTCTCTAGTCATAGATATGTTGATGGGGAACGATACTTCTATATACATATACAGCACACGTTTATTTGAAAGTAAATAGACGGCTCTTGCCGGGATGCTTAGCATTGCTTACATAGATCCGTCGCGGGGTTCTCCTCTGTTTGTTTATTTTGTCATGTAAAATGTCTCGAGGCGCCTCTCGTTGCGATTATTGAAGCTGCACTCTTTTCTTTATAACTCTAATGTATCCAGAGATAGGCAACGACTCCTTATAGACGTTTCTCTATTATTATATAACCTATTGTCTTTTCTTCTTTCTCTCACAGGTCAGCGGGTCGGACGACTTGAGACGTATCTGGGAAAGCGGTGAGATGTCGAAGGGCGATTCCAAAGAGGCGTTGCTCTTTGGAAATCAATGGGAAGACGGTTGGCCAGCGATTCCCAATCCCGACGGCGATCACACCGTCTCGCATCCCATTCAAATGGCGATGCGTCGTCGCGCGAGCACGGGCAGTTTCAATGCCGGCGAGATGTCGAACATCATGTCGCCGAGGTCGTCCGATCAGGGCGGACTGGGCGTGAAATTGGCGGAAATGGTGCTCGAATCGTCGCCGCGGAGCATGGAAATCGAACAGCGAATGGCACAGAGACACAGAAACGATCTGGTAAGAGAAAGAGACAAAAGAGTGAACTCTTCGCCTTTGATTTTTTTTCTCTTTAGGATGTTGAAGGGAAGGATGCGAGTGGCGGTGGCGGTGCCGCCGGTGCCGCCTTGAAGCGACCCACCGTCGTCGTCGAGACGTCGACCCCAGGTAAACCGGCTCCCGTTCATTCGCGAGAAGCGAGCGGCAGCGGCGACGCGCGCGCGGACGCCGCCGTCGCGGATCCCGCGAAATCGACGTCCCAACTCGAACAGATGACGAACAACATGTTCTTCTCGACGCAAAGCTCCCAGTCGAACGTTCTCTCCTATACGTCGTCGACGGCTCAACAGCCGCAGCAGCCGAGTCTTTCCCTATCCGGCCCAAGTCTATTCAGCGACGCCGACATCACGAAGACTCCGTCGACGGGCGCCGTCATGGATCCAAGTCAACAACAACGAATAAATCCATTTAATCAATACTATGCCAGTAAACCGCTGATGATGGAATCGCCTACGCCGCCGCCTCTCTCCATGCACAATCACTCTCAGCACCAGCTAATACCGCCGTCGCCTCTCCAAGTCCAAGCCGTTCATCCTCACCAATCCGTCGTCATGTCGCAACAGCAACAATTCACTCTCGTCGCACCGCCCCAGCAGCCGGGAGCGCATCTCGCTCCCGCCACGCTGGCCGGTCCCTATTACGTCACACCGCCTCCCGGACACGATCAATACGGCGCCGTTGCCATGGGACCCGCAACCGTGGTACCCCAAATCGCATACGGCGTTTCCCAATACATGATACCTCACAACGGTGCCGCCATGTATTTGCCGCCGCCGCCGCCTCAACAACAGCAACTCGTTCGAGCTCCGAGTCCCGCTCCTCAACCGACGACTCCAGAAATGGCGAGATACCAACTCGTCCAAGGCGGCATGGTCAGCCCGGCGCCGGCCTATTACGATCAATCGCACGCCGGAATGCTCGTCACGACTCAGCCGAATATTCTAAGACCGGGTTCCACGGCGGCGGCTCCCGCCGCGCCGCCTCCCAATCAACCCATGCGCGTTTTACCATCGGGACATTTGACGTCGTCCGACGGGGGCGCTCCTCTAGCGCTCGGGCATCCGTCGCCTTCATCAGCTGGGATAATTGGACAGGAAATGGATATGGGTCGACATTCCATGGCGTATGGACCGGACTCGCCGATTCCCATGACGACGCGATACGCGTCCGGAGGAGCGATGAACGGGATGCCGGGGTTGGGACAGCCGGGCGGGAATCAGTCGCTGTTTGGGCTCGGCGCGCCGGGGGATCGTAAGCGTATTGCTTCCGCGGGTGCCGGGCCGGTCGCTGCGGCTGCGGCGTCGGGCGTTCGGAGAAAGGAGATGCCGCCGCGAAGTCGTCTCTTGGAGGATTTTAGGAATAATCGGTGTCCGAATCTTCAGCTGAAGGATATCGCTGGAAAGATCATTGAATTTAGTCAGGATCAGCACGGGTCGCGGTTTATTCAGCAGAAACTCGAGCAGGCTTCGTCGGCCGAGAAGAGTATGGTGTTTCAGGAGCTGCTACCGTCTTCGTATCAGCTCATGACGGACGTATTCGGGAACTATGTCGTTCAGAAGTTCTTTGAGTATGGGACGTTGGAGCAGAAGGATGCGTTGGGAGAGCGGATCAAGGGGCGGGTGTTGTCGCTTGCCTTGCAGATGTACGGATGTAGAGTCATACAGAAGGCTTTGGAGTCGATAACGAAGGAGCAGCAGGTACGTAGAGCATTATTGTCTTTAGGGACCCTGTGAAAATTCTCTCTTGCGTGCGTTTCTTAGAGTGAATTAGTAAAGGAGCTTGATGGCCACGTGCTGAAATGTGTAAAGGACCAGAATGGCAATCACGTCGTTCAGAAGTGTATAGAATGCGTCGATCCCGTCGCCCTGCAGTTCGTCATCAATGCGTTTCGCTCCCAGGCAAGTCCCTAGTTGAAATTTGTTTCTCGACGACTATTTTCCCCCGTGTAGGTGTACAGTTTATCTACTCATCCGTATGGGTGCCGCGTCATTCAGCGCATTCTTGAACACTGCACGCCCCAGCAGACGTCTCCCATACTAGAAGAACTTCACGAGTCCATCGATCGGCTTGTGATCGATCAGTACGGTAACTACGTCGTCCAGCACGTTCTTGAGCACGGCCAGCCGGAGGATAAGTCGAACATAATTCTTCGAATCAAAGGCAAAGTGCTTCTACTGAGCCAACACAAGTTTGCAAGGTAAAATAGAGAGAGGGAGGGCGAGTTGTACCCACATAGTCAGTATTTATCTTCTAGTAACGTTGTTGAGAAGTGCGTTGTAAATGCGAATCGTCCAGAGCGTTCGGTTTTAATAGACGAAGTGATTAATTGCATGGACAGGTGAGTAATCGATCACCTTATGTCCTCTCTCTCCCTCGCACTTTTGTTCTACTCTCTCAGCGCTCTATATACGATGATGAAGGATCAATACGCCAACTACGTCGTTCAGAAGATGCTCGAAATGGCCGAACCGAATCAGAGACGACTTCTCGTTCACAAAATCAAGCCCCACGTCGCCGCCCTGCGCAAGTACACGTACGGAAAGCACATACTAGCGAAGGTCGAGAAGTTTCTCCTGAAAGGCGGCGGTGGCGCCAGTTCGGCCACCTCCGCCGGCTCCGTCTCGGTTGCAGCCAATCCGGGTGGAATGGATCTTTTGCTACCCGTTCATCCGATGTAATTCCTTCCCTCCCTTCTCTCGTCTCTCGTCGCATAAATTCAATTCCATGCCCTCTATCTCTCTCTCTCTCTCTCTCTCTCTCTCTCTATCTCTGTCCGTGTCTACTTTTTGACGCAAAGAAAATTTGTAATTGCTATCTAATCGACTTCTTTCAAGGCCGTCTGCACAGTTGTAAGTAGGGGAATCTTCTGTAGAAATAGGAAGTGTACGTTATAGGTGGCGACATACGTAAGGACGATTTTTTCGGCGTAATTTTTTGCTGTATTTCTCTCTATCAAGCCACTCTCGTCTCGATCATTTTCGGACCTGTTCATTATTGTAAAATCATGAAGCTGTATTGATTAGAAGTGTAAATCGATTCCCTGACCTCTCCCCCTCATTAGCATCCTTTGTAGTTTTTTCGTTGTTGTATTGGTTGGTGCACAGGCGCGTGTGCTTGACAGTTATTTTACGTGTAAATGGGAACAGAGCGTTTTACAGTGTATATCATCCAGTGTATGTAAGAGCCAGTCAGTCATGATTAAATTTTTTGTGTGACTTAGACGTTCGTTATTTTATTGTGACACTTGACAAGTTAGTTTTTCTAGGAAACACTGAATTCCACACACGTTTCTCTATCTATGCTGAGAAAGACTCAAAAAGACGTAAACTAAAAAAACGCTCACATAAATTCATACTTGTTTTCTTTTCTGTTCTTTCTTAAGGGGGGCGAACGAACTCATTTTTTCTTTTCCAAACTTCCGCTCCAGGGAGCGCTCGCGGCGAGAATCTCCTGATCGAAGCTCGTTTCCGGGTAGTAGTGACGTCGAAGCGTGTCCTGACGCGCCATTGTCGATGCTTCGCTAAAATCGTAACTCCTGGATAGGGTTGTCGTCGCCGTGTGATAGTCGCGTAGTTCTTCCTCCCCTATTTCTTCGTCGCCCGCCGTGTCGAGGTAGGCTTTGAGTCTGGGCGGGCGAGAAGTCTGGTTGTAGACGATCTGTTTTAGTGCTTGCACGCGATCGTTGAAACGGTATCTTCTGGTGCAGAAAACGATGAGCAGAATGATGCCAATCAGGACAGCTCCTGAAGAAAGACAGGTATGTCGGGTAGGGACTTATGACCATATACTATGGTACCTGTCACGACGGCTGCGACCACTATCGTAGTTCTGCTTATTCCTCCACTATCGTCAGGCTCGCCAATATCTAAGACATGGTTGTATAGCCCGTTCAAACTGGGAACTTCAAAACCGTGCTCTCGTATATTAGTCTGGTTCCAAAACTTTGGAACCTCGAGCACGGTTTAGAAGTCTTTAGTATGAATAGGCTTCGTTTTTTGCCTTCTTACATCTTTCACAAAGGAAGTCGTCGTAGCCCGGCTGGCAGCGACATTCGAATTTCCCTTCTTTATCCACGCACGTCGCATTGTTTTGGCACGGTTGCGAGTTGCATTCGTCTATAGCTGCATTGAGAAGATCAGTTTAGCGAGTTGCCACGCATTTCTGTTAGTTTCTTGCATACGTACCTGATTCGCATCGTTTTCCGCTATAGCCTGTGGCACACAGGCACGTGAATAGATTGACCGCCTGTACGCACCTTCCCCCGTTTTGACACGGCAATGACATGCACTCGTCTATGTCGACCTCACAGTGCAAACCCGTGAAACCCGGTTGACACGAGCACGTGTAGCCTCTGAAGACATCCGTACACTGGGCACTGTTCTGACAAGGATTTGATTTGCACTCATCGGTTTCGATGTCGCATCTCAGTCCTTCGTAGCCCGTTTCGCACTGACATTTGAATCCGTTTACTCTGTCGGTACATCCGAGCGAATGATTACACGGATCTGGCTCGCAGTCGTCTATGTCAATCTGACAATTGATGCCTGTGTAACCCGGCGAACAGAAGCACGTGTATCCGTTAAAACGGTCATGGCACGTGGCTCCGTATTGGCACGGGAGCGAATCGCATTCGTTGACTTCGATCTCGCATTCCGCACCCGTGTATCCCTGAATACAGCTGCACGAATAGCCGTTAATCCCGTCTGTACAAGTGCCATTGTGTTGGCACGGAATTGACGCGCACTCGTCAATATCTGAAAAGTTTCGTGGCCAAACTATTTGGTCAATGCTATGTCGATCTTACTCGTTTCGCATTTGGCGCCTGTAAATCCCAAATTACAATCGCATGTAAACGATAGTATCCCGTCTATGCAGTGGGCATTAGGAGCACAGTCTGATCTCTTGCAGTCATCTATTTCTGTAAGAAATTGTGAACTGTAGTAAGATCGCAAAAACCTTAAGAATGTCTTACTCTCGTCACAGATTTTTCCCTTGTAGTCTGGAGGACACGTACAATTAAATCCACCGTCGTTAGTTTCTGTGCATGTGCCTCCTAGTAGGCATGGACTTGGGTCGCATGGGTTGATTTCTGTGCGATCAGTATAGTTCTAACAACAGTCACCTAAATTTTCAAAGCACTTACTTGTCTCGCAGTGACTACCGGTGTGAGTTGGCGGGCAAGTGCAGGTGTATTGGAACACTTTATCTATGCACGTGCCTCGGTTTAGACACGGATTCGACTGACATTCGTTAATGTTAATTTCGCACTGGGCTCCAGTCCAACCATCCACACATGTGCATGAAAATCGATTCACTCTGTCTCTGCACGATCCATGGACACATGGGTTAGACAAGCATTCGTTGATATCTAGAGGTATTCTCTCATTTAATTTTCTGTGTGCGGCCTGCCAACGATACTTACCTACTGAACAGTCTTTTTCCGTGTACCCAGCTAAACATGGACAGTAATAGTCGTTGATTAGGTCTTCACAGACGGCTCCGTTTTGACAAGGATTGGGGTTGCATTCATCAATGTCTGGCGGCTTTGTTAGTTCAGTATTATTAGAACGAATATCTCTTACCTATTTTACATGTGCTTCCAGTGTAGCCTGGTAAGCAAGAACACACGAAACCGTTTATTTTGTCGGTGCACGTTCCGTTGTGTGTGCAGGGGTCGCTAGCACACTCATCAATATCTAAAATAAGAGATTTTTGTTGTAAAGAAAGAATCAGGTGTACAACTAGGTACCTGTCTCGCAAAATTCACCGGTGTACCCATTAGGACACGTACACGTGAACTGATTCACTAGATCGTTGCATGTACTTCCGTGCTGACACGGATCACTGCTGCACTCGTTGATGTCTAGAAATATGGCAGTGGCAGATTAGACAAACGTTCACAAGTGCAGCCATACTTGTTTCGCATAATCGTCCGGTATAGCCAACAACGCAAGCGCACGAGTATTCGTTTACCAGATCAGTACACGTGCCGCCATATTGGCAGGGAGTCGA
Organism: Oscarella lobularis; assembly: GCF_947507565.1. NCBI lineage: Eukaryota > Metazoa > Porifera > Homoscleromorpha > Homosclerophorida > Oscarellidae > Oscarella > Oscarella lobularis. The sequence goes on along the minus strand of NC_089192.1, from coordinate 911,204 downwards.
TGCACACTCGTTTACGTCTATAATACGGAAAAAGAGTTCTTCTGTTGTGTACACTAGCAGTCAGTGCATACCTGTTTCACATAACTCGCCAGTGTATCCTGGCAAGCAGGCGCATACATAAGCGTCCACTTTATCTGTACATGTGCCTCCGTTTTGACAAGGCACCGATTCACACTCATTGATGTCTAAAAATTACTGGTCAATCTAACCGCAGTTATATTTTCAATTGCTGTCCTGCCTGTTTCACAATACGTTCCTGTGTATCCCTGTAGACATTGACACGCATAGCCATTGATTCCATCATTACAAGTAGCGTTGTTCTGACACGGGTTTGATTTGCATTCGTTAACGTCTGACCGAGTTTTAGTAAAAGCTATTTCATTAAAAGCGCAACGGCGCACCTGTTTGGCACTTCGTTCCTGTATAACCCGCGATGCAGGAACAAGTAAACATTCCAATAAGGTTGCTACAAGTTCCCCCGTTGACGCACGGGTTAGAAGAGCACTCGTTTATATCTAGTAGTGGTTTTCTTAAACGCACACGGTTCTTGTCACGGTCTTACCTGTTTCACAGTGTACTCCCGTATAGCCCTCTAGGCAGGTACACTTGAAATATCCGAGCATATCATGGCAAGTGCCCCCGTTTGCACACGGATCAGACGCACACTCGTTAATGTCTAAAAAGCAACGACTTGTTCTTACATAGAAGACAGCTATGATGCGGGCTCTGCTCTTTACCAACAGAACAATCCTTTCCCGAGAATCCGAACGAACAATTGCAGAAATAGCTGTTCACTAGATCTATGCATGTCGAGCCGTTTTGGCACGGCTGTGACAGGCAGTCGTCAACGTCTGCACGTAGTCAAATTAGAGATGTGCTTAGACAAATGTGAAGACTTCCCTGTTTCACAGTGATCTCCGCTGTACCCTGGAGAACATACGCAATTATATCCGTTGTTTTTGTCGTTACACGTGGCTCCATTAGAACAGGGACGAGACAAACATTCGTTAATGTCTAGAATAAGGAATAAGTACTTGAACCTATTTCGAGTTTACCTAACTTATTTCACAATGATTTCCTGTAAATCCTTGCGCACATGAACACCGATACTGGTTTACGTCGTCGTGACAAGTTCCATTATTTTGACAAGGATCGGAACTGCATTCATCAGTGTCTAAGTCGATGTTTTAAAATGCTTTATGCCATCCAACATTATTTTCTTACCTATTGTGCAGTTATTCGCAGGTTCATATCCAGGCTTACAGATTCTGTTTCCAGTTGTTTGGTTGCACGTATGAGTGATGCTTGGCTTGCAATAGATGCCGCAATCGCTTCCATACCAGTGCTCATCACACGAGACTTGCCAAGAAAGAGGCAAAATTGTATTTTTTGTTCCTGTGATAGTGGTTGGACTTGATGGCGTGTTTGTTACTGGAGCATTAGCAAAGGATTCTGTCAAGATGTCAATGAGACTTCCTGTGCTATTTCGAGCTGTAATATTCAAACTGAAGAAACCCTAAACAACTGTAGTATTGGCAGTACAGTGAGGCAGGGAGGATGACCTTCCAATCGTTCGAGAACGACAGCGTGACGAGGTGGAAGAACGCCAAAGAAGGATTTTTATTGGGATCTACTGTTACATTATTGACTCTGTCTTTGTCCTCACAGACGGACTCGGGAGGCGTCCAATAACAAACGTCCAGGAATGTCGAACAAAGTTTTAGACATGGAAGTACTTTTGGGCCGTTACAGCAAGCTCCGTTGAAATCTTTGTTGCCTCGGTTAAAGTAAATAGAGTAAGTCAATTTGATTTTACCATCAGAAGCGACCTAAAAAAGCTTCCTTATAGGCGTGTCACGACTCACAACTCAACCGTCAGTATACCAACTTCGGCGCTATAGGAAGACTCGTACCTGGGAAACGCAGAGCAGAGTCAAGGCCAAAGCAAACCTCCCAAAGGACATTGTTTCTATTCGACTGCGCATCTCCACCGTTACTCCCCCAAAGGAGTGCCACACCCTACGTAAACAAGCATCCGCCCTTGGCTTCAACGAACAAAGCGCAGACGTAAACAGCACATCGTCGCTTGAATTTTGATGTTCGCTCTGAAACAGACACTGGTAACCGATGGTTTATCAGAAATGTCCAAGGAATCCAAATTTGTTTACTACAAAGATCACGTGAGTGTACTTCACACGGGCTTCTAACGTCATGGCGAAAGCATCCTTCGCCTTGATCCTTTTTTGGGTCAGCATCACGAAGGTCAGACTTTGCGCTTTTGCCCTAACAAAGAAATCTACTTTTTATTAGGTTTCCGCTAATGGCTACTTACAAATCAGACTGCTATCATACTCAGATCAAGAGAAAACAATCAAAGGAATGTGTTGCGACAGCAATGGTTACTCGTCTGTTCTTGGGTGCTATCGATCTTGCAACGTCAGCCTCGTGCTTTGCCACACACAGTATAACGACGCGAGTACCTGCACGAATTCAGCGACGACAGGTATATTTCGCACACCCCCCGGCTACAGCGTTACAGAACACACTTTTTCGTCTTCACTGGGCAACGGAACAAGCAACCCCATTGGTTTCAAGTTCACTGGAAGATGGCCCGTACTACTGCTGAGAAGCAAATCTTTCTAGATGTAAAAATGTTTCTTGCAGGGATACTTCAAGTTGAACATTACCGCAATAAATGTCGGGTTGGCTACTAAAGACCTCATTGGGTCTTTTTATCTTGATCAAAATTCATCCAATGTGCAATCCACTTGGACAAAAGAGACACCTTTGGTCACCTCACATTTGACATTAAAACTGGAATGGAGAGTCGAATGCCAACCTGATCATTTTGACGACTGCTTGAATTACTGTGTGCCAAGAAGCGATTCGTCAGGTCACTACAATTGTAGCTCACTAGGACACAAACTGTGCCATAACGGATACAAAGACCCGGATACCAACTGTACCAAACGTATGACCATCACCATTAAAAACAAAAATTACTATACAAAATGTTACGTTATGTAGAAGTGGACGAATGCGCGTCTAATCCATGCCAACATGGTGCCACGTGCGTTGACAAGTTACTTGCTTATGACTGCAATTGCCCCACCGGTTATGCTGGACTTCTATGTGAAACAGGTGAGTAGTAGTAGTAGTGATACTGAGATCTCGCATGTAGGTTCACAGCAGAACGTCTACTGAAAGATATGAGGCGCATTCATGACTAATGATCATTATCTTAATTAAACTAGGAGTATCACCCGAGATCTCAGAATCATAGATTTAGATAAATGCCTAAAACTAAATTAATATAGACATTGACGAATGCGCCTCATCTCCATGCCATTACAACAGATCATGCGCCGCCCAAATAAACGGTTACAGTAGTGGAGGAGAATGCGAGAATTTGATTGGCCGTTACGTATGCAACTGCTTTGCCGGATACACAGGGACTCACTGTGAAATAGACATAGATGAGTGCATGTCAAAGCCGTGTCAGAATGGTGGAAACTGTACAGACATGGTGAACTCGTTTCGCTGTGAGTGCGCTCCCGGGTACACAAATGACGTCTGCGATATTAACATTGACGAATGTCTCTCTAATCCGTGCCAGAACAATGGCACATGTGCCGATCAAATTAACGGGTATAGTTGCACGTGTACTGATGGATTTGTGGGGGACGAGTGTGAAACTAACGTGGATGAATGCCGGTCCCAACCGTGCTTGAACAGCGCTACTTGCGTTGACGGAGTAGCGATGTACAAGTGCCAGTGTATGGCAGGATACACTGGATTAAACTGTGAAACTGATTTTAACGAGTGTTCATCAAATCCCTGTCAAAACGGGACGTGCTCTGATCGCGTCGGTGGATTTAGCTGCAGCTGCAATTCTGGATTTACCGGAATCCACTGTGATGTGAACATAGACGAATGCAACTCGTCTCCTTGCCGCAATGGTGCGCGGTGCACAGACGCAGTCAACAGGTACTCGTGTGAGTGTTTTAAAGGATTCACGGGAGCAGACTGTGAGACGGAGATTGACGAATGCAATTCTAATCCCTGTGCGAATGGAGGAACGTGCACCGACGCCTTGAATGATTATCATTGTCGCTGCGTGCTCGGCTTCCTTGGAAAAAATTGCGAGACGAATGTAGATGACTGTGATCCAGATCCTTGTAACAACCGCGGCAACTGCACAGATTTGGTGCATAACTACAATTGTAGTTGTGACGCGGGCTACACAGGCAAACGCTGTCAAGTGGAAATTAACGAATGCTCGTCTTCGCCCTGTCAAAATGAAGCTATGTGCGTTGATGATGTAGCAGGATACCACTGCAGCTGTTTAGCGGGATACAGAGGGCTTAACTGTGAGACAAATAACAACGAATGCTTATCTCAGCCATGCCAGAATAACGCAACATGTATCGATAAAGTGAATTGTTATGAATGCGAGTGTATTCCAGGATATGAAGGTGCTAACTGTGAAACAGAAACCGACGAGTGCTTGTCGAATCCATGTCAGAATGAAGGCACGTGCATTGACCTAATTGACAGGTATACGTGTACTTGCTCAGACGGATATAGTGGCACCAGCTGTGAATTAAATGTCAATGAATGTGAATCCAATCCCTGTACAAATAACGGAACGTGCTCTGATGGAATTAATATGTACACCTGTCAATGCCTTAAAGGATACAACGGGTCAAGATGTGAAATAGACGTGGACGAGTGCTCTTCAGCTCCTTGTCAGAATGACGGAAACTGCAGGGATACTGTAAACGGATTTCAGTGTTCCTGTCTGTCCGGATACACAGGATCACAGTGTGAGTATGACATTGATGATTGCTCGTCGTCTCCTTGCCTAAACGGAGCTCGATGCAATGACGAAGTTAATAAATACTCGTGTGAATGTGTAGCGGGTTTTACGGGAAGCACGTGCGCGAGCGAAATTGACGAGTGCGATCTCAACCCTTGCCAAAATGGAGCAATGTGCATTGATGCAGTTAACGGCTTTTACTGCAAATGCCTCCTCGGCTTTGTCGGTAAGACGTGCGAGATCAATGTTGATGACTGTGATCAAAATCCGTGCGGTGACCACGGAAATTGTACGGATCTGGCAAACGGTTTCAATTGCAGTTGTGACGAGGGATACACGGGCAAGCGATGTCGCGCCAACATTGATGACTGTGCTATTGAACCCTGTCATAACGGAGCCGCTTGCAGTGATGGCGTTGCTTCATTCAGCTGCTCCTGTTTAGAAGGCTATACCGGTTCTCTGTGCGAAACTGATGTTGACGAGTGCTCGTCCGATCCGTGTCAAAGGGGCGCGACTTGTATCGACAAGGCAAACGGCTACAAATGCAATTGCACTACCGGCTATACTGGCGTTTGGTGCCAGATTGATGTTGACGACTGCGCGAGCTCTCCTTGCTGTAATGGAGGTAAGTGTGATGATAGCGTGAATTCTTATACTTGCCAATGTCCTCGTGGGTTTACTGGACTTAACTGTGAAACGGATGTTAATGAATGTGACTCTTCTCCGTGTCAAAACGAGATCAATTGTTTGAATCAGATTGATACGTTCTATTGTATCTGTTCTCCCGGCTACAACGGAACGAACTGTCAAGATGTAGTCAACAACTGTCAAATTCAGCCATGTAGAAACGGTGGAAAATGTGTAAACCTAATCGATGACTTTTCTTGCACGTGTTTACCTGGATTTACTGGGAAACAGTGCCACGTCGACATTTTCGAGTGTGAATCGAACCCGTGCAATAATGGAGCAAAATGTAGAGATCTCATCGGCAATTACTCCTGTGACTGCTTGGATGGCTACACCGGATCTGACTGTGAAACCGACGTTGACGAATGTGCCTCTAATCCGTGCGAAAGTGGCGGTTCTTGCCAAGACGAAGTCAATGGATACAAGTGCCACTGTCAAGCGGGATACACCGGTCACCTGTGCGAAACGAACGTGAACGAATGTCTCTCAAGGCCTTGTCAAAACGGCGGCATTTGTCTCGATCAAGTCAACTCCACATCTTGCAGTTGTTCTTCAGGATACACAGGACCGGTGTGCGAGACGAACGTAGACGAGTGCACCCCTCATCCTTGTAAGAATGGGGGAAATTGCACTGATTTAATAGACGATTACGTCTGCTCCTGCTCGTCTGGGTACACCGGTAAAAACTGTGACGCTGATATTGATGAGTGCTTGTCTCTTCCGTGTCAGAATGGAGGGAATTGTTCTCATCGTGACGTTGTTGGCACCTATTCCTGTTCCTGCTCTAGCGGATTTACCGGATCCTCCTGCGAGTCTAATATTGATGAATGCGTCAGTAGTCCGTGTCAAAACAACGGCACTTGTTTCGATTCCACAGACTCGTATCAATGTGAATGTATATCAGGATTTACCGGAGACGACTGTAAAACGAACATAAATGAGTGCATCTCTAACCCGTGCCAAAATGGAAACTGCGTTGATCGAATCGACGGTTACTGGTGCATTTGCTGGGCTGGATTCACCGGTGGCAATTGCGGCTTTGATATAGACGAATGCGCGTCGTTTCCCTGTCAAAACGGAGGAAAATGCTCCGACAAAAGAGCATCATATGACTGCCAATGCGCTCACGGCTTTACCGGGCTACATTGTGAAACAGAAGTAGACGAGTGTTTCTCTAGTCCGTGCCTGAACAATGGAACGTGCAAGAACCTCTACTCACAGTATTTCTGTAAATGTCCTCTTGGATTTTCCGGACGTCACTGCGAGACAGACATAAATGACTGTGATCCAAATCCTTGCCGTGAAAATACTAACTGTACAGACCTGGTGAACGATTTCAAGTGCAACTGCTCTGTTGGATACACAGGCAAACAGTGTCAATTCGAAATTCTTGAATGCAGCTCAAATCCTTGCCACAACAGGGGTAGATGCCAAGATCTCGTGGGAGACTTCAGCTGTTTTTGTCCGGTTGGTTACACAGGAAAGACGTGCGAGACTGATGTCAATGAGTGCGAGTCGAGCCCTTGTCTAAACAATGGAACCTGCAGTGATCTTTCTAATGACTTCACTTGTAACTGTTCCGCGGGATATGCTGGGCACCTGTGCGAGACTAATATTAACGACTGTGAATCAAGTCCATGTGCCAATAATGGCACTTGCATTGACTTGATTGATGGCTATAACTGCAGTTGCATTCCTGGCTTTGGCGGACAAAATTGTTTAATAGACTTGGACGAGTGCCAATCGAATCCTTGTCAAAATCAGGGTACTTGCATTGACGGCTTTGGAGAGTACTATTGCCAATGTTCTGAATTCTTTACGGGATCAAACTGTGAAAGTTTCGTGAATCCCTGTGACTTACTCTGCAAGAATGCCACCGGTTGCGATTATTTTTCCGTTAACGAAAGCGTACCTGCAGGAACACCACTCTTCAATTCTTCCGAATTAACTGTATATTATAATTGCACGTGTCCTGAAGGTCACAGTGGGAATAATTGTGAACACGGTAAACGGCATGGAGGATTTAGTAAAGGGTTCCCCACAAGTAGAGAGAATTTACTAATAGAAAATCTACGTGATATCTAAAATTTATTTGTTCTTTTTCTTTTTGTTTCAGAAATCAATCAGTGCGACTCCTACCCTTGTCAACACAACGGCACTTGCGAAAGCATCAGCGGGTCATTTTCCTGCCTTTGTCCTCGTTGGTACACGGGGCTTCTATGCGAAACTGCTGTACCAACTATGAGACCTATGACTTCCAAAGCGACAACAGAGACTCCCACGACCGCTTTACCGCCGACAAACGCCAGCGCAATCAATGGCACCAATGCTAGCAGCACAACGTCTATCGTTAGTAAGTATTTTTCAGACCAGTCCTCTTTAATTCGAAATTTATTTTGTCAGCGGTTGGAGCTGTGGGAAATGGCTGTGAAGAGAGGTTGTGGTCCGAAACTGGTTTCGTTTCAACCTTTGCAGTTTCCGTAACCTCGTGTATGTTCCTCCGTACATCTGTTATGTTGTACTTATCTCATGTTTTAGCTGTTGTCATTGTGATACTTCTTATCTACATCATCTTGATCCACTGTCTCACGCCGCTTCAGTGGTTCTTCTGCTGCAGGAAAGCAAGGCGGTCGCCGTCGCCCTCACGATGGAGAAAAGATGAAAAGAAGAGGAAAGTGGAGAAAAAGAACAACAAACCCGGACCGCAGAAGAAGACGAGCGCTCAGGTAAATTACGGTTTTGAAGGATCAAAATTGAGCGACAGCTTTTCGGGATCCAAAATGTGGCCGGAGCGTCAGTCCTCCAGCGCTGTGGGACTGCAACGCCCGCGTCTCAATTTACACTATTACCCTGAAAGTCATCCCGACTGGGACGTGACTCAGATGTGAGAGGGTTCTGTACCGTAGAGGACAGAACAGATTTGTTTTAGTGAATGGTTTACCTAAAGTGTAGCTAGAGACCTTTTTTGTGCCTCAATGTACCAAGGTATGATATAGACTCGTGCAAAAGTAAGATTCAAATGAGAGTGATTGCGAGGAGGGGTAGTTCTATCTTGATAGAGGATTTTTAATTCTCATTAGTTTGAAGGAGCTCTTTGCACGCCGGTGATGTCGTTACAGCAGCAGATTGGGCAAAGAAAATGAAGGTATACTGACTAGTAGTTCACCTAAAGATATGTGTGAAGTCTTAGGCAGCATTTTCATCCTGATGCATCTTTAGCGTACGCGAAAGTGTCAGTGGGAGTCACTCTAGGAGTTGCTTGTTTACTCAACTGTACCCTAGTGAAGGAGATGCGCAGTCATCTTGCACTGTTATTATTTCGATGGTATGTCACTGCCGTGGTCTGCGTTAGTCAGGTATCTAAGTTGAAATACGTCGTGTAGAAGTTACAACATACCCTAACTTAGGTAGCTTCTCATGGCAAAATTAATTTGACGTACGTGTTTTTTCAAAACCCAAGCAACGAAGACTTTAACGGACTTTGCTGTGGCTCAGAGATAGCAGGGTCATGCAGCGAATGTTCAACGAATCTTGAAGTTTGTTACTGGACGCCTCCTGGGTCTGTCTGCGAGGACAAAAAGACAGCAACTGATCTACGTCAAACGTTTGTCCCTGGAGAACCTCCACTACACCTTGTCACATTATCATTCTTGAACAATTGGAAGGTTGTCCTCGCGCTTGTGGCAATACTGTACCTAAAATCTATTGTTTAGGCTACTTCAGTTTGAACATTACGGCTCAAAATAGCACAGGAAGCCTTATTGACCTAATGAGTGCTTCCTTTTTTAATGTGCCGATAGCAAACACGTCGTCAAGCATAGTCACAATTGCGGGATCAAGAGCAGCTGATACTACAAACTTGTACCTCTACTGGCAAGTTTCTTGTGATGCAGATTGGTATGGCAGGGACTGTGGAGTCTATTGCAAGTCAAATATCACTCACACGTGCAATCCAAAAACTGGGCACAAAATATGTAACCCAGGATTTGAACCTGAGAATGATTGCACAATAAGTAAACAATTATTGGTGTGAACCTCTTTCTAAAGCATTTTCTGTAGACACGGACGAATGCAGTTCCAGTCCCTGCCAAAATAATGGGACCTGTTTTGACGATATAAACCGGTACCAGTGTTTATGTGCGCAAGGATTTACAGGAAATCATTGTGAAGCAGGCACGTCGTATTCTAATTTGTTAAAATATTTATATCTTCTCAAGACATTGACGATTGTTCGCCCAATCCCTGTTCTAAAGAAGCCTTCTGTGATGACGAAGTGAACGGATATAATTGCGTATGTCTACTAGGATACAGCGGAGTTCACTGTGAAATAGGGAAGTCTTTACAGTTGTATTCGTACTGCATCTCTTATATATAATCTTCGTGCAGACGTTGACGAGTGCTTGTCACAGTCGTGTCAAAACAATTCTACATGCGTGGATGAAGTAAACAACTATTTTTGCAACTGCTCTTCTGGATTCTCGGGAAAAGACTGCTCTCTCGGTAAGAAGAAAGCATTGACTCTGTGATCTCAAAAATTAGGCAAACTGGCAGTACCTTAACTTGTGGCGCTGCATATTGAGATCTCAGAGTCATAAAATTAGAATGCCTAAAGCTGCTGAATGTAGAGATTAACGAATGCGCCTCATCTCCATGCCATTATGGCGCCGACTTAAATGAACGGTTACAGCACTGGAGGAATATGCGAGGATCTGGTTGACGGCTACGTATGCAACTGCTTCGCCGGATACACGGGCATTCATTGTGAGAGTGCTCTAGACATTGATGACTGCTCATCAAATCCGTGCCAGCACAACGGAACTACGAGGTTACAGCTGTTTGTGCCGGCTTGGATTTGAAGGAGACGACTGCGAGAGAAACATAGACGAATGCGAATCAAATCCGTGTTATCACGATTCCGCCTGCATTGACGGAATTAACATGTATTCATGCCACTGCAGAAACGGCTTCGCCGGCGCACGTTGTGACGTGAGCGTCGAAGGGTTGTGGAATGCTGGTACGGTCTCTGGAGCAATTGTTGGATCGCTTGTGATCGGCATTTTGTTGGGATTTCTAACTGCCTATCTTCTCTTTCGTTACCACTCCGTTCAGTCAATTAAGAAGTCGCTGGTTGAAAAAAGGAGCGAACAGATTGCAATGAACCAGTCTCCTGCCTACCACCAGCCTGAAAACATATACGCTTCACCAACGTACGATTACATCAATTCAATCTCAAATCTTTAGATCAGACTGTTATGTAGATCGGGTTCTATTATGTGCAGCACGAGATCTCACGTGAACTTGACTTTGGCCAATATGGTTGACGGCTTTGCGGCAGTTGCTGTTCTATTTCTTCTTCAAACGTCAACGACACAGGTAGCTCATTTTCATAATTGAATCTTACCGAAGACGGTAGAGACGTTAGGTTTTCGCTGACGGCTACCTAGAAGTCAAACTGATCTCATACTCAGACGCAGCCAAAAAGATTCAGTCGGGAGCGTGTTGCAATCCTTCCTCGTTTCCTCCCGCCGGTTGTGATAAATCTTGCAACAATTACCTCGTCCTTTGCCACAAAACGTACGGCGATACAAGTGCCTGCACGAATCCCGTCACAACTGGCACATTTCAAACGTCCAACGGCTTCAGCATTACACATTACAATTTCTTGTCTTCGCTGGGCAACGGCGTGAGCAACCCCATCGACTTCAAGTTCACTGGACGATGGCCTGTACTACCGATTTGAATCAATCTTCCTGCATGTAGAAAATGTCTGTTTCAGGGAAATTTCAGCTTGGACATTACCGCGATGAATGATGGCTCGGCTACTGATGATCTCATAGCTTCTACTCGCCTTGATCAAAATCCTGCTAATCTGGGATCCATCTGGACAAGAGACAAACCTCGTGTGCTGACCAATGGCAACTTTCATCTGGAATTGGCATTCGAGTGGAAAGTTGAATGTCTACCAAATTACCTAGACGATTGTTTGAATTACTGCGTATCCACAAACGATTCGTCTGGTCACTACACCTGTGATCCACTGGGACACAAACTGTGCCACAACGGTTACGAAGATCCAAACACAAACTGCACAAAACGTACATTAGTCAGGAACACGATTGTACACAATCTATTACCTTTCGTAGAAATTGATGAATGTCTGTCTAATCCGTGCCGAAATGGTGCAACGTGCATTGACAGGCTACTCGGTTACGACTGCAATTGCCCCACAGGTTTCACTGGACTTTGGTGTGAAACAGGTACGTATCACAGGATTGTTTTCTATGCAAAAAAAGTCGTTGGCTTTAGACATTAACGAGTGTGCGTCTAATCCGTGTACAAACGGGGGCACCTGTCACGATATGTACGGAAACTTCGAGTGTACCTGCCTAGCGGGCTATACAGGAGTACAGTGTGAAACAGGTAGACGCGTAGTAATAGCTGTGCGTATTTAACTCCCGCTACTGCAGATATAAACGAGTGCTCTTCTAATCCGTGTGCTAACGGAGGAACTTGTAGCAACCTCATTGGAATGTTTACTTGTTCTTGCATCATGGGCTACACGGGAACGATGTGCCAAACAGGTACGCCATTTCACTTTCATTGCAATAGCTTGTAACGAAGCCCGGTTTTAGACATTAACGAATGCGAATCAAATCCGTGCCAGAACAACGCTACTTGTAATGATGGTGCCAATGGTTACGCTTGTCAACTCCTAGGATACACAGGGACATATTGCGAAACAGGCAAGACACCAATCGGAATATGTCACTGCAGTTTGAATGGCATATGTAATTTTAGAAATCAATGAATGTGAATCGGTACCGTGTCAAAATGGAGGCACGTGTACAGATAAGGTCAACGCTTATGCATGTGCCTGCTTGCCAGGATATACAGGAAAACTATGTGAAACAGGCAAGGATCAACTGTTAGTTCAATAAACAATAGAAATTATGTCTTTTCGCCTTATAGACGTAAACGAGTGTTCATCTGCGCCTTGCCAGTATGGTGGCACATGTACTGATCGAGTAGACGGTTACTCGTGCGCTTGCGTTGTTGGTTATACCGGACTACTATGCGAAACAAGTATGGCTGCACTTGTGAACGTTTGTCTAATCTGCCACTGCCATATTTCTAGACATCAACGAGTGCAGCAGTGATCCGTGTCAGCACGGAAGTACATGCAACGATCTAGTGAACCAGTTCACGTGTACGTGTCCTAATGGGTACACCGATGAATTTTGCGAGACAGGTACCTAGTTGTACACACCTGATCCTTTCTTTACAACAAAAATCTCTCATTTTAGATATTGATGAGTGTGCTAGCGATCCCTGCACGAACAACGGAACGTGCACTGACAGAATAAACGGTTTCGTGTGTTCTTGCTTACCAGGCTACACTGGAAGCACATGTAAAATAAGTAAGAGATATCGTTCTAATAATACTGAACTAACAAAGCCGCCAGACATTGATGAATGCAACCCCAATCCTTGTCAAAACGGAGCCGTCTGTGAAGACCTAATCAACGACTTTTACTGTCCATGTTTAGCTGGGTACACGGGAAAAAAATGCTCAGTAGGTAAGTATCGTTGGCACGCCGCACACAAAAAAAATTAAAAGAGAGAATACCTCTAGATATCAACGAATGCTTGTCTGACCCATGTGTCCATGGATCGTGCAGAGACAGAGTGAATCGATTTTCATGCACATGTGACGATGGTTGGACTGGAGCCCAGTGCGAAATTGACATTAACGAATGTCAGTCGAATCCGTGTCTAAACCGAGGCACGTGCATAGATAAAGTGTTCCAATACACCTGCACTTGCCCGCCAACTCACACCGGTAGTCACTGCGAGACAAGTAAGTGCTTTGAAAATTTAGGTGACTGTTGTTAGAACTATACTGATCGCACAGAAATCAACCCATGCGACCCAAGTCCATGCCTACTAGGAGGCACATGCACAGAAACTAACGACGGTGGATTTAATTGTACGTGTCCTCCAGACTACAAGGGAAAAATCTGTGACGAGAGTAAGACATTCCTAAGGTTTTTGCGATCTTACTACAGTTCACAATTTCTTACAGAAATAGATGACTGCAAGAGATCAGACTGTGCTCCTAATGCCCACTGCGTAGACGGGATACTATCGTTTACATGCGATTGTAATTTGGGATTTACAGGCGCCAAATGCGAAACGAGTAAGATCGACATAGCATTGACCAAATAGTTTGGCCACGAAACTTTTCAGATATTGACGAGTGCGCGTCAATTCCGTGCCAACACAATGGCACTTGTACAGACGGGATTAACGGCTATTCGTGCAGCTGTATTCAGGGATACACGGGTGCGGAATGCGAGATCGAAGTCAACGAATGCGATTCGCTCCCGTGCCAATACGGAGCCACGTGCCATGACCGTTTTAACGGATACACGTGCTTCTGTTCGCCGGGTTACACAGGCATCAATTGTCAGATTGACATAGACGACTGCGAGCCAGATCCGTGTAATCATTCGCTCGGATGTACCGACAGAGTAAACGGATTCAAATGTCAGTGCGAAACGGGCTACGAAGGACTGAGATGCGACATCGAAACCGATGAGTGCAAATCAAATCCTTGTCAGAACAGTGCCCAGTGTACGGATGTCTTCAGAGGCTACACGTGCTCGTGTCAACCGGGTTTCACGGGTTTGCACTGTGAGGTCGACATAGACGAGTGCATGTCATTGCCGTGTCAAAACGGGGGAAGGTGCGTACAGGCGGTCAATCTATTCACGTGCCTGTGTGCCACAGGCTATAGCGGAAAACGATGTGAATCGGGTACGTATGCAAGAAAACTAACAGAAATGCGTGGCAACTCGCTAAACTGATCTTCTCAATGCAGCTATAGACGAATGCAGCTCGCAACCTTGCCAAAACAGTGCAACGTGCGTGGATCAAGAAGGGAAATTCGAATGTCGCTGTCAGCCGGGCTACAACGGCATACTTTGTGAAACATGTAAGCAGGCAAAGAACGAAGCAGACTTCTAAACCGTGCTCGAGGTTCCAAAGTTTCGGAACCTGACTAATATACAAGATAGCACGGTTTTGAAGTTCCCAGTGTGAACGGGCTATACAATCGTGTCTTAGATACTGGCGTGACTGACGAAAGTGGAGGAATAAGCAGAACTACGATAATAGTTGCTGCAATACTTGGTATGTATTATTCACTATTTGTTATATTGGTGTAATTTTTTCTAGGATTCGCCGCGATAATGTGCGCGGTTGCGATCATTTGTGGCTATGTTTGGGTGAAAATTCGTCTTTCTAATCAGTCAGACAAACGTCATTCGCAGACGGAAGTCAAAAATTTGAATCAAAATGTGATTGCACTGGTTGAGTCGGCGGCATATGGTTCTAGTTTGCCTCAAGATGATCCTCAGTACGAATCCATCTCATGTTATCTGTCGCCCGAATAAGAGCTTTTAGCTTGGCCCTGGCTTAGACGGTTACTTTTGAGCTCATACGTTTTTACTACGTTTCATCTCTGTACTACTCCGCAGTTGCAAAATCATTCTCTCAGTTAGGTTCATTATTGAATCATCAAACTTCAGAAACTTCGGTTTTCTCTTCAGATTGCAGTTGATGACGTCAAAGGGGACCCCCTTCACGCAAACTTTCTATAAAAACGCGCTCGTGCGAAGAGAATTCTTAGGTTTAGCTAGCGAAGCTGACGTGAGCGAAAAGGCAGTATTCCATGCTGTAGACTCGCACAGGCACCCCGTAGGCGGCGGATCTCCGTGCAGTTCGGCAGCCATGAAGACGTCGCGGTTTCCTCTCGCCGTCAGTCTGATTCCCAAAGCAGAATATTACGACTTGTGAACGATTCGCGATGGGGTGTAACGCCAGCAATGAGTCACGATGACTCATAATCGCATGCATGAGCGTTTGGTGACTAAATCTACGTCACTCGATCGTAACGAGTCTTACCTAAATTTATTTTATACAAAGAAAACGTGGCATGCACTCGTTCAAAAACATGCAAAATCCTCGTTCGATGTCCGGTTTATTGGCCTTTCGTCTCCTAAGCCTCTCTTGCCGCGTTTCCGCCTAAGAAAAAGAGAAAATTAGTCTCTGCCAAATAATCGTTGTACGTACCTTTTTGTTGCGTCCGTATTAGCGTTATCCAGGCTACACCGCGTGGAGGTTCGGACGCTTCGTAGCCCAGGGAAGTCTTCGCAAAGCGATGACTCCCTTCCAAAAAGTTTCGGGCGAGTTGCGACTTCCTCGGCCCCCCCAATCAGTATCCGCCTGGACGAGTAGTCGGCCCCTAATACCGAGTCCCCCGGCGCGACGATACCTGACCACATTGGTAAGCACAAGGCTAAGAACCAGGGCTTCTGGGTTGGAGAACGGCCGACCACTGTTTGTAGAGGCCGACAAGAAAGACAGTGCAATGCCGAAATGACTTCACCTGAGCCGGATCATCCTCGGTCTAATCGTGCTATCGGGTGAGACAAGTGCCGGCAACCAGGCCATAATGAACACCCCCTCCAAGCCGTAACCGCTCGAGCCTAGCGCGGTTCGTGCTTGTTAGCAACAATAAGACCTAAGCGATCGTTTCGCCCAGTGCGCGTACCGAGGCCGAAGCCCCCCTTCGCCCTGCCTACGGGCTCCGGCACGGATTATCCGTGGGCCACGCTGATCCGCCAATCCAGTCTTGCCTTTTGCCTTCCCCCGAGCCGGTCCGTTCAAGGACGAGACGCAGCGAACCGCGAAACATCCACCCTCAGCCGCAACTGAAGGAAAATCGGTGTGCACGTTGCTTTTGAACAGCGTAGCTCCGCCCAGCGCGCTCATTCGTCCGTTGGGGTCACGTGGGGCTCATCCAGCGCTCTGATTTGTTCCGCCTAATAGGCGTGAATTTGTAAACCGGTTTTGAATACCGGTTTGACTAATGATTGGTCAGCAAATCTATTTTTGGCAATGATATGATGCAAGATTTCGCGCTTTTGCATCGAGACAAGATGGCGGAAGGAACGTGGTCCAACTAAAGGACGACCTTTTAGTTACGTCTTTCTCTTACTTTCCCCGCTCATTTTTTGCACGCGCGCAAAGTTCGTTAGCGCGCTTTCGCTTCGTTCAAGATCGGCGATTCGACGGCGAAAAACTGCTGAAGGACGCGCCCTGTACCCGCCGCAGCTCTTCGTCCTCTTTGCCGATGTCCTTACCGAGCCGCACAAGGCAGTTTTCAGTTCCGAAGTTGCCTCATGGCAGACCTCCGATCGTTATCGGCGACTTATAGCGACTTCAGCTCGTTTTCTAACCTTCTAAAGAACGAAGAAAGAACTGAAAAAGTCACTCGGGCAGGATTGCTGCCGTTGCAACCCACTTGCCCATGCGAAACGCGTATTTTGTCACAGCAAGGGTCCGCCATCTTTACTTTTCCTAAGATTCCTTTCTCCCGAGGCTCATTTTCTACACTAGGCGTCTTTAGTAGCGAGAGAGCGAAAAAGAATATTGCAAAAGGCGTTTTCTGGCCTCGTGGATGATTAAAAAGTCAAGAAAAGTAACGAGCAGTTGAAAATGACAGAGTCTCCTGCTTATCATCTGTCTGAAAACGTGTATGCATGCTGCGCCAACCTACGAATATGTTCAGTATGAACTTGAATTCTAAATTCGTGCACACCAGGTGACGAGATCTCACGTGAACTTGACCAGTATGGTTGAGCAGGTTCTGGCAGTTGCTGTTATAGCTCTTCTTCAAACGTCGACGACGCAGGTACTCACCTACATTGATGAGTTTAACCTTAATTAACGTCTGAACAAATGTTAAGGTTTTCGCTGACGGCAATCTACAAGTCAAACTGATATCATACTCAGACGCAGCCAAGAAGATTCAGTCGGGAGCGTGTTGCAGTCCTTCCTCGTTTCCTCCCACCGGTTGTGATAAATCTTGCAACAATTACCTCCTGCTTTGCCACAAACCGTACGGCGATGCAAATGCCTGCACCAATCCCCTCACAACTAGTACATTTCAAACACCCAACGGCTTCGGCATTACACATTACAATTTCTTGTCTTCGCTGGGCAACGGCGTGAGCAACCCCACCGACTTTAAGTTCACTGGACGATGGCCCGTACTACCGATTTGAACCAATCTTCTTCCTAAATGTACTGTAGAAATTTTTTACCAGGGAAATTTCAGATTGGACATTACCGCAATGAATGATGGCTCAGCTACTGATGACCTCATAACTTCTATTTACCTCGATCAAAATCCTGCTACTTTGGGATCCGTTTGGAAGAGAGAGACTCTTACTGTGGCGTTGGCCAGTAGCCTCACTCATCTGATATTGGTATTAGAATGGAAAGTCCAATGTCTACCCAATTACTTTGACAATTGTTCGAATTACTGTGTGCCCACAAACGATTCGTCTGGTCATTACACCTGTGACTCACTGGGACACAAATTGTGCCAAAGCGGTTACGAAGATCCAAACACCAACTGCACCAAACGTACGTTAAATCGCAAATTGTAGGAATGCTTTTGAATGATATATTATTGACTGTAGAAATCGACGAATGTGCATCTAATTCTTGCCAAAATGGTGCAGCGTGCGTTGACAGGCTACTGGGATACGATTGCATTTGCGTAATGGGTTTCACTGGACGTTTGTGCGAAGCAGGTTTACCCAGTTCATAAATCTTTCCTTCCAGAAAATAGTTTCTTTTATCTAGATACTGATGAGTGTGCTAGCAATCCCTGCACGCACAACGGAACGTGTACTGACAAAGTAAATGATTTCGCGTGCTCCTGCTTACCAGGTTACACTGGAGCCACATGTAATATAGGTAAGACGTTTGCTATAATAATTATTCATCAAATAGTTTGACCACGAAACTTTCAGATCATATTGACGAGTGCGCGTCAATTCCGTGCCGACACAATGGAACTTGCACAACTGGAAATAACAGGTATTTGTGCAGCTGTATTCATGGCTACACGGGTGCAGAATGTGAGCTCAAAGTCAACGGATGTGACCCGTCGCCGTGCAAAAACGGAGCCACGTGCGAGGATCGTTTTAACGGCTACACGTGCTCGTGTCAACCGGGATTCACGAGCCTACACTGTGAGGTCGAAATAGACGAGTGCATATCGTCGCCGTGTCAGAACGGAGGAACGTGCGTACAGGCGGTCAATACATTCACGTGTCTATGCGCTACAGGATTCAGCGGAAAACGATGCGAATCAGGTACATACCTGATTACGTTGACCTTACCGAGCCCATTCGTAGCAAAACTTCCAAACGGGTTATACAATCGCGTCTTTTTAACGGTATCTTATTAGACTCCGGCGTGACTGAGGGAATAAGCAGAACTACGGTAGTGGTCGCCGCCGTCATTGGTCTGTCAGTGTAGAATATTATTATTTACTATATTAATTATTTATTACGATTTAGGAGTCGTCGTGATAATTTGCGTGATTGCTATTGTTTTTGGCATCGTTGTGGTGAAAAGACGTCATTCTAATCAGTCCAACGAACGTAATCCGGAGGTTGAAGCAAACAATTCAAATCGGAATGTGATTGGACTGGTTGAATCGCCGGCATATGGTTTTAGTTTGCCTCAAGACGATCATCAGTACGAATCCATCTCATGAGGTTCATTTAGCCAATGAAACTAAGGCGGCAATAGGCTACGTAGTGTTTAACTGAACACGTTTTAATAAAGAGCTGATCAAAAAATTGTAAATGATATTAATTAATAGCCTGAGAAAACAAGATCGCTAGTTTGAAAAAATGTGAATTTGCAGTTACGGAATTAACGACCATTTTTTGTCCGACCAGTGTCTGTAACTCGCTGCGCGCAAGCGGCGCTTGCGGTTCAGGCGGACGAAACGTGTCTAGTGCATAATAAAAGCGTGCTAATGGCAGGTTGAAAAAAATTCTATCTTTGACTACGTCATTATTATGCACGAGTGGCGTTCCATGCGCCTGAACCAAGCGTCGCTCGCGCGAAACGAATTGAAGACACTTGCCTCGAAAGTGGGCGTTCCCGCCATCGCTACACTGCGCGAGTAGCGTTCCATGCGCCTGAACCGCAAGCGCCGCTCGCGCGCAACGAGTTAGAGACACTTGCCCCTCAAAAGTGGGCGTTCCCGCCATCGCTACACTGTAACTTTTTATGCGCGAGTGGCGTTCCGTGCGCCTGAACCGCAAGCGTCGCCCGCGCGCAACGAGTTGAAAACACTTAGTATTTTTCAATAATAATGTTTTCCCTGTAATGTTTTACAGCTACCATGCAACGCACGCTAAAGGAATTAATGGCAAGTCGCCGTTTACGCTTGCTGGCCGAGAAGTGGCCAATCGACGCTGGAAAGGGAAAAAACGATTTAGGTCTTTACATTCAACGTAGAGTAGGCAATCTGAAAACCGAGGACTGCAGCGTAAGGAGCTTTCGTTCTCGACACTTTGTAGAATCTCTCTCTGTACGTGTAGAACATACTCCACTGCAAAGAGCAAACCGAATCTTTACACATGATACGCACTGATTATTTTAAGAAAAAGGTGTTGCAGCTAAGAAATCTTGAAAACGTCGAACTAAATAGTCCTGCTTTATTAGTTTCCTCAGAGCAATTCAACGTCCTTTAGTGGAATCACCTCAGTCGGAGAAAAATCTGTAATTACAGACGACGTGAAAGCGAAACTGATGAAGAGATCCCTGTGGGACAGAATTTTAGGAAGAAAACGTTCGTCTTTCTTCAATTGAAAATTTTAGCTGATTTATGAAAAGAAGCGATACTACTATAGTTGCGTCAAAATGAAGTTATTTCCTCCAAACATTCCTCCCTAATGAACGTGCGCTAGGCTCTTCAGACCACGTGGAAGAGAAAGAATGAACCCAATAGAACTCGATTCCGCGGAGTTTGTGTGGCTCCAGCAACGCCAATACGAACAGGTCGAAGCTAGAGAACAGGAGAGAATCGCCCAGGCGCACAAAGGCCTCGTCGTCGTGGTAAATTCCTTCAGAAACGATCTCGAGACGCGTTACTACGGAAACGAACTGCCAGGGTAAAGAAATCGTTGTCGGAGACGACTCGACAGACGCGCCGCCAGCTCTTCGAGGCGATTTACAAGCCGCAGTCGACAGAATAGCTCAGTTGGAGAAGGAAAACAGAGAGTTGAAACAACGTAAGATTTATATAGGAAATCGTATGTATGGGGAATACTGGACTCTTTGTTCTGTATCCTTAGGTAATTCCCAGCTGGAAAAGACAGTCAAGACTCTCCAGAGTCAAGTCAATAGTCTTCAAAGTGAACTTAAATTCAGTAGTAAATATTTGTATTGATTGGGAGTTCTTAGAAGGAGATGCTAAGAAGGATGACGCAGATGATGATGATGACGACGACGACGACGATGTTGATTTGTTTGGATCAGACGTAGGCTTTTTATTTCCTTGCGGCGTTGAGGATGATGTTTGGTGCTCCTTTAGGACGAGGAGGACGAGGAGGAGGCCGAGGCCAGAAGGGCTGAGCGCGCGAAAGCCTATCAGGAAAAGAAGAGCAAAAGCGAGTCGTTGTATTGACAGTGTGTAGTAAGTAGATCGTTTCTTATAGAGCCCGCTATCGTTGCTAAATCAAGCGTGATCCTTTTCGTCAAACCAGTAAGTTCCATAGAGAGTACTTTTATGCCGTTATATAATAAGAGGATGTGTATTTTGTAGTGGGATGATGAAACTGGTACGTAAAGTGAGATAAAGTGTACAGGCAGAGTTGAAGTCATTGTCTCCAGACATGAAGGAAATGGAACGCCTGGTGCGCTCTATAGAAATGGACGGTCTCGTCTGGGGTGCAGGTAAGTTATCATGTACAGTAGTAGAACCTAATCGAAAGAGCAACGCACATGTATAAACGTTCTACTGCAATCTACATATGTACTCCACTGATCACTCTCTGTTTCTCTTATTAGCCAAGCTCGTACCAGTTGGATACGGCATCAACAAACTCCAGATTAGCTGCGTCGTCGTCGACGAGAAAGTCAGCATCGAAGATCTGTCCGAAGACATCACGACGAAATTTGAAGACCACGTAAGAGAAATAACCTTATGCACAATTTAGACCCCCCTGAATACCCGCACTAGGTTCAAAGCGTCGATGTTGCTGCATTCAACAAACTCTAAGTCTAACATTAGACTCTCTACAGTCAACACGAGTGCGAAAAGAATGTTCATTGGGTTTTCCTTGATTCTCTTTTCCGTCTCATCCCCGCCATCTGCTCGCGAATCGTCCCAATCTCGTCTCCCATGTCCTCCACCTCCCTCTCGATGACGTCCAAGTACCCCGTCGACGTCGTCATCCCGTTCTCCACCATAAACCTCAACGCCTTCGTCACCGCATCCCCTCGTCGAACTTCGACGCTCTTCTCCAACAGCGTCACAATCCCCCGATATCCGACCGCCTCCCCGCGCCTCCGACACTCCTCCACGACGTCCCACGCCTCGTCGAGCGATCTCACCGCACAGCAAAGCGACACGACCTGCCCAAGCGTATAAGCATCCGGCGCGTGGCCGCCACTTCGCATGGCAACGAGAATCTCCTCGGCGCACTCCAACACGTCGCCTCGCGCCACGCTCCTATCCGTGGACCACAGCGCGCTGATGGCGCGATCGTAGAGCTGCGTTTTCGCGCCGACGCGCACGCTGAACGACTGAATGTCTCCCCACAGATTCATCGCGTGGCGAGTGGCGCGTCGATGATCGCGACAGGCGCGCAATAGAGCGACGTAGACGAACTGGAGCGGTATGAAGACGCGCGGCACGCACTCGCGATAGTAGCGCATCGCCGCGTCGAGATCGCCGTAGTGCGACACGGTGATGAGAAAGTGGGAGAGAAATTCGGACGGATTGCCCATCGGCTTCCAATTGTGCGAAGCGGCGAGAGCGTAGAGTCGTTCGGCGAGCGGCCCGCTCTCGAGCAGACGAGCGGCACTCATTGCCAAGCTGAAAAATTCCCCATCCGCTTCCTCGACGACGCGTTCAACGGGACTCGGATCGCGTTCGAGGTGTTCGACGATGGCGTAGAGAATTCCTGGACGTTTGGTTGCCATGGACGATCGAAGGAGAGCCTTGTACGACGTTAGGCTCGGCTTCACTCCAATAGCAGTCAGCTCTCTCATCGTTCGAAGCACGCACTCAGCGCGATCTCCACGCAGTCGATTACATAGACGCATCAATATCGTAAGAGTCTCTGTATTCGGTTTGACCGGGGCTTCCTGATCGGCCATCTGATTTAGAAGCGACTCGGCCGCATTCCATCTTTCAATGGGATTCGATTTGACGTCACCGACGCACGCTAGGAGACTGTTATACGTCAGAATTCCCGGCTGCATGCCTTTGGAACGCATTTCGTCGTAGAAGGCGAACGCGCGCTCGGCGTTGCCATAGCGAACCGTGCCGCCAATCATCGCCTCGTACGAACCGGCGTCGCGTTCAGTCATCGCAGCGAAGAACTTTTCCGCGTGATTATCGACGTTCCAATCGCGTCGCGACTTGGATGACGAACGCGAGGGATCGTCGAAGTCGTCCGGGGATTCCGACTCGATTTCCGCTTCTTTTTCTATCGCGTTCTTCGACGTCGGGCGAGGATTTCCCAGGCCGTAGTAGGCGAGAAGGTCGAGCATCTCGTTTTGGGCGTCGAGCGATACTTCGACGCCGTTCGCCTCGAGTTTTCGCAGCATTTTTAACGCGCGTCCTGTCTTTCGCGTTTCGATCATGTATCGAAGCGTCTCCTCGTTCGCGCCTTTGAATTTTCGACGTCTCGTCGTCGCCTCTTTCGGTCCGATGTCGCGCATCAGGCGCGGCCAACGCGAAACGACGTATTCGGCCGCTTTCTTGCCCGCTTCCATTGCGAGCTTGAATTCGTCGGCCTGTTTGCGCGATCGCGGTGCTAAGGGATCGCTTCGCGACAGGCCCAGACGCATGGGATGCTCCGTGGGGCCGACGGTCGACCTCAGCGCGTTGAGCACCGGCGAAGGGGCCTCACCGTCGTTTCTCGAATCGGTAATGTTTTTCAGGGCCGAAACTACTCGAGACCAGTGAAACTGACGATTCAAGGCCATTCGGCGAGAAAATAAAAGAGCCATGCTTACTTTAGCGCACTCTAGACGTCGACGAATGCGAATGCGTGTGGACAGGAAAACTTCAACGTTCCATCTTTCCTCTTTCTGAGCATTGTAGTCCAATCTCAAGGGCACGTAATGAACTCCATGTACAGTGTCACAGTGTCGTTTGCGTAGGCTGCCCGTTATAGAGCCGACGTAGCGCCTTGACCAAGCAGACTGCGTATGTATTCGCTTTTCGCGTCCAAATAGCGTGCGACAAAATTTCGTTCGTTTTCGTTGGCAGAAATGGATTTGCAGTCGATTGGCAAAGGTTTCGGTTCAAATGACGCACTTTTTGATCGTGAATAGCTGCAGTCGTTCGGTCCTAGTCGCGCATCAGTATAAATACTTCGTGTTCACAAGTACTCGAAGATTTCTAAGCGAGAAGACGCGTTCTTTGGCTTTTTTAAGGTCAAACGACGATTCTCTTAGCTGTTTTTCCCCCAAAGGGAGCCCCTTTGCCCAATCCACGAATATAGAAGTTCTTTACCCAAACCTTATTGTTTATAGTACTTTATTATAGGGGTTTTAAACGATACAGTAGCGAAGACGGCTATACGTTCAAAGAATTCCTTTCCAACCATTCCGGACAAGAAAACACCCAGTGATCAAGAAACTGTTTACATGCTCAGATTTAAGTCTCTTCTCCATCTCTGCTCGTGTGAACGACGAGTTTTACTAAGAGGCTGTCATTCTTGACGTACTGGCGCTGTCCAAGGTCGTTGTGACTGATGAATTCCTCGAAACCGTACCCTGAAGTATCGTTTGGACGAAAGAAGAACTTTTCTATTTTTTGGTCGGTGGAAACTATAATGTCTCTCGTTATATCTTTCCTCTTTCTCTGCTGATCGATGAGAATGACTGAGTAGTCCCGTCTGAAGGGCCACGTAAGGGTTTCATCGTAGTCGCCCTTGATGACTTTTAAATAGATTCCCACATACCCAGTCATTTTTTCATTAGGACACATCACCAGTGCCACTCTGTGCCCTGGCTCAGATATGTACACTGGATCGCTACTAAATGAATATCCTGTCTTTGTATTTGCTTCGTTCAGTTTTGCTCCCCAGTCATTGATCTTCCATAGGTAAACGAAGTCGGTTCCTTCTTTCCAACAGCAGACCTTTTTCTTCTTCAAATCTTCAATCTCGCTCGTCATTTCGTTTATTTTCGTAAGAGACAAGTCAAGATGATGATGCAGTTCTTCCTTCTTATGCCTATCCATGTCATTTCTTTTCCCGTCAAACGTGCAACCAATGCCAGCGTATGAACATTTAATTTTCATGTTGGGGCACGTTCCATCTGCAGCGACGTGCCTCTCTACCTCACAGCGAGCAATTGTCTCTTGGCAATCCAGAGGACAGGGGATTGGAAATTGAGGACAACTGCTGAAATGAGTCTCTATGCCGCAAGCCTGGAAGCTTTCTTTGCAGTACTGGCAAGGGACTCGTCTTCTAGGGCAGATTTTTTCAACGTGCTTCCTCATATCTCGGCGCATGACGTTGGCTCTGCAAGAGAGCTCACAGGGCACGGTCACAAATTTGCATTCGGCACGATGCTTCTCAAGTTCGCGCAGCTCTCCTCGCCATGTGCATCCTTCTTCATCTAAGTTACATATCACCTTGAGCTCAAGCACTTCACGTTCGGCTATTTTGTCTGGATTGACTTCATGTTGTTCCATAACGCTCCTGCAAACAGGGCATGTCAGAGACCTGTTTGTACTTTTCCCTCGAAGGGGCTCTATGCAGTCAAAGCAGAAACGATGACCGCAGAATGTTTGCACAGGGTTTCGCGTGCCAAGATAGCATACTGAACATGTCAGACGGTCTGGCAAATCGACGAACTTCACGTCGAAACCCCCAGTCATTGTGACAGCTAGATTATTTCATCGCATGCGCGATGCAGTTTGCGGAAAAACGTCATAGGATCCTGTTGTTCTGGACGGTACGATGTCGCGCAAGTAGTTTGGTTGCTAAAGCTAGCAATTAATTAATCAATTAAGTCTGATACATCAGTACGACACAATTACACTTATATTGGCTGCAGGGAAGTGCGATTTTCTGGTTTTTACGTTCACGTGATTATTACATGCCTATTATGTATTCCCACGATATATGCTATTCACGGCAACCAGAGACAGTGAATGAATTTAGACTGTACCATGCAGATAAACAAAGTCAGTACATGTGAACAACAAGTTTAACAAACAGGCAATCATTTCTAACAAACATTCTCTGCTCAAGTTCATCATGGCTAATGAATTGTGAACACCCATAGCTGGAAAAAGTGTCCTGGTTCAACGCTGCTTTCATGTTCTCACAGGCTGCCACTTTTTTCGTTTTGTTTTCTCCATTTATCTGCTGATCAATCAGAATGAATGAAAAATCCCAATTAAACGGCCACTTGATGAAGCTGTCATATTCACCCTGAGCGATGGACAGGTAAATTCCAACGTTGCCAGACATCCTGTCATTAGGACATACAGTTAATGCTACTTTGTGTCCTGGCACGGAGATGTAAACTTCAGGGCTTTTTATGTCATGACATTCTTCTGTTTTTGCTTTATCAAAGTTTTTTGCCCAGTCAGCCACCTTCCACAAGAAAACAGAATCAAGCCCTTCTTTCCAGCAAGAATCCCTTTGCTTTAGTTCCGCGATCTCATCTTTCAGGTCCGTCATTTTTTTATAAGTCATGGTAAGATGGTTTTCAATTTCTTCTTTCTTATGCTGAGCCATGTCCTTTCTTTTTCCAACAAACTCGCAGCCGGCGTCTTCAAAAGGACATTCAAGAGTTGTGTTGGGGCATGTTCCATCGTTGGCCACGTGTCTCTTTATCTTACTGCGAAACAAAATTTTTCCGCAGTCCTGAGGACAGCGCAGTGGCATCTGAGGACATTCCGCTTCGTGTTTTTTCATGTTTTGAAACTGAAAGGAATTTTTGCAATGCTTGCAAGCGACTTTCCTTCTGCAACACTCCGCCCTCAAGTGCTTGCTCATACGTCGTCGCATGATGTTAGCTCCGCAAGACAGCGAACAAGGCACGGTCACAAATTGACATTCTGCAGTGTGGTCCTCCAGCGCGCGTAACTCTCCTTTCCAATTGCACCCTTCACCATCCAGATCACACCGGACTTCGAGATCGAGCACTTCGCGCTTGACAGCTACGTCTGGAAAGACTTGATTTGGTTCCAGCTCTTGTCGGCAAACAGGGCACGTGAGAGATCTATTCGGCGTTTGGAGAGGCTGAACGCACGCGGTGCAGAAACGGTGACCACAGGCAGTTTGCACAGGATCTCTCATGCCAACTTGGCATATCGGACACGTCAGATTATTTGGTAAAGAAACGAATTTGGCGTCAAAGCCTCCTTCCATGTTTATCTCATCGCATGCGCAATCTTCACGGAAAAAACGTGATCCTGTTGTTTTTGATCAACCGACATACATCTACCGGTATGTGTAACGCGTTAACATAGAGGAAATAACACGTGACCTCACACGCAACGCTGGAATATGGAACCAGTACCGGAGCAGCCGGACGGCGTTCGAAAAGCTATCCTCCGCCACGGCGTGTCTCGTCGAAGCGGTTCGAGGGAATCGACGCCCGGCGGAATACGCTCGCGCCACTCGTCGGGCAGCTCGCGCGGTTCGCGCCTCTCTCGTCGAATCTCACGCGCTTTTTCCCTTCGCCGCGGCGCCGAAGTCCTCCCCGTGCGCGACCTGATCCTCCTCGACTCGATCAGCGAGGAGAACGTCGTGACAGTGCTGAAAAAACGCTTTCAAGACGACCAGATCTACGTAAGGACAAGGCCTCCACGTTTTTTCTCGTCACGCGCCTCGTCTAGACTTACATTGGCAGCGTCGTCGTGTCAATCAATCCGTACAAGAATCTCAGCGTCTACGACGATAACCAAATCGCTCGCTATCGAGGTAAAAAAAAGTTCGACCACGCCCGCATTCTCTTTCCACAACCTTTCTACGTAATCTGCTTCCTCCTTCCTTTTGTTCTATTTCGTATTTTACAAGTAGTTGATTAAAACTGTAGCCGAGAACGTTAGTGTAGGACTAGCAAGAGATTTGTCCTTGTAACAAAGTTTTGACTGTGGATGCGTCTGAGATGCATGCACCTTAAAACTTATCTTCCTTTATGTGGGTTGCTTACAGCTGGCGTTCCTTTGACGCCTGCACGCGAACACTTCGCGAATAAGTGGTCGTCTGTGTAGAGATTCTGTCAGACCAACGCCCTTGCTTCCCACTCACCTCCCACTCGTAGGAGTGACTCCCTGCATTTTTCTCTCTCATCCTAGGTGGCAACTACTGGGATCCAGGACTTGAACCTCACGTGTAAGCTCTTACAATAGATAAATAGTCCAAGTCTTTAGTTTTATTTCTCGTAGGTATTCGCTGACGGATGCCGCTTATTCGGATCTGAGATTTCGCGGCCGAAACCAGTGTGTCATCATTTCGGGGGAGAGTGGATCGGGGAAGACGGAAGCGTCGAAGATCATCATGCGCTACGTCGCCGCGGTGAGCCCGGGCGGCGGCAAGGTGGACGAAGTGAAGACGAAGCTTTTGAAAACGAATCCAGTATTGGAAGGTAATTAATTAATTTTCTGCGATCCATGGGGTGACATAGCTGACTTTTTTCTCTTAGCGTTTGGCAATGCCAAGACGGTGAGAAACGATAATTCGAGTCGCTTTGGCAAGTACATGGACATTCAATTCGATTACCATGGCAATCCTGTTGGAGGAAAAGTGACAACATGTGAGCCCTTTTTTAGAGAGCGACTCTCGCATAGTCATTTGCTTTTGATTCTCTGGTAGATTTGCTTGAAAAGGTAAGAGGTAGAGTAGCTCCCATGCAAGAACAGCGCAAGATGCATACAAGGAAGTCACTGTACTGTAGAGAAATTCTATTTAGAGTATGTAGGGAACAGCCTTGGGGTAGGAAGGAAGGAATTATCCGCTTTCTACACGAATGCGTTCGTAAATGGAAGACCAGTGCCATCGCTCCTTTCGCAAGACGTTGACTTTCGTTTTAGGGGGCCCCACCCCGGAGAACGCCAACCTTTTCCCACCCTTATCAGATAATTTGACGGAACCGCGCACACGCCGCACCAGATTCGGTCAAACGATCTAAACGTAGTGTATATCTAGACGTAGGTCACGTTCCATAGAACCGACATCTTTTGCTGACGAAGCGTACTCTCGTTACTACGTATACGTTCGCTTTTCTCGCACAAATGGCGACCTAATGTCCGTAGAATAGACCCAACATGTCCTTTTCTATGGCGCTACAACAGTGTCAAAATCAATGGATTACTATTTAGTGATTAGTGAACAGTGAGTAGTGAGTAGTGATTAGTGAACAGTGATTAGTGAACAGTGATTAGGCCTATAGAAATAGTGTATAGAAGGAAAGAGCCTATAGCAATAGTGTATGGAAGGAAAGAGCCTATAGAAATAGTGTATAGAATTTAACTTTTTTTAAAAGTTTTTTCCGCGAGAAGACGCGTTTTTTGGCCTTTCTAAGGCGAAATAACGCGTCTGGGCCCCCAAAAGGGGCCTCAGTTCAAAGGAGGCCCCAGTTTCAAAGTTTGTCCTGGAAACTGGCTTCTGAGCCTCCGCAGATGCCTTGGCTGCAACCTAAACATGCCTTAAACTCAACCGGCATAAGCACACTGTTTATTGAACCTAATACTAAAGTCATATGATCTTGGCTTAGGCGAGAGTCATTCGTCAGAACAATGACGAGAGATGCTTCCACATATTTTATCAGCTATTGGCCGGCGGACCTCTCGGTAATTTCCGTCGTTCTCTATTAAAACGAAACGTTTCACGTTGCCATAGCGTCTCTCCACCTTCAGAGCGATCCCACGCAGTATGCCTATCTGAAAGCAGGCAACTGCGTTCGCATCAAAGGAACGAATGATGCGGCCAACTTCAAGGAAGTGCAGGTGAATAAGATAGCGCAAAGTCAAAGTGATATGCTTCACGGTTTTTATAGAACTCTCTGAAATATCTCGGCTTTAGCGAGAACGATCAGAATGGAGTGTTTCAAGTATTGGCAGCCGTTCTTTTACTGGGCCAGCTCCAATTCGACGGCCAAGGCGAAACCTCTTCAGTGTCTTCAATAAAGAGTGAGAATCAACGTCGGAGTGCACCCAGGACTTAATTAACTTCGACTTCCAGGCCTCTCTGATATTGCCAAACTTCTCAACGGTAGTCCGAAGAAACTTGAGGACGGATTGACGCACAAGACGGTCGTCGTTGAGGGCAAGTTGGTCTCATCGCCTCTCCAAGCCGATAAGGTTTATATTGAGACATTTAGAGGGGGTATGGTACATCTACGTTGACTAGGCTTCCTATTCTCGGCATTCTTTGGCGAAGACTCTCTATGAGCGACTTTTCATTTGGCTCTGTGGACGAATCAACGAGAATCTCTGCGTGCCCGATGATGAAGTCAAGGCGGTTATTGGCGTTTTGGATATTTACGGTTTTGAGATTTTTTCGGTGCGTCGAGACGTTGTTCCTCCTGTGGAGAAAACCGTTTCTCTTTTTAGATGAACGGGTTTGAGCAGTTTTGCATCAATTATTGCAACGAGAAACTCCAGCAGCTCTTCATCGAACTGACGTTGAGAACAGAACAGCAAGAATACCAGGACGAGGTACGTTGGGTTTTTAATTTACATGAGTGCATGGGGCTTCCCGCGATCACTATCTTGGCACGTATCTTTGGCTAAGAGAGTCCAGGAACGGAAGCAGAGTAATACTACTGTGGAATAAGCTACGGCCGTTTTGTATAGCTGCTGTAGAAGACTGCACAGTGACATAGCTTTTCTTCCTCTAGGGCATAACTTGGGTTGAGATTAAATATTTCAACAACAGAATCATATGCGATTTGATTGACAAGGTTTGAGTTCTTTCTTCAGTTATTGCCTTATTGGTATTTTTTTACGTAAGAAACCGAGTGGGGTGATGGCTCTTTTGGATGAGGAGTGCATTCGTCCTGGCAATAAGTCGGATCTCACGTGGCTTTCGAAGCTCGACCAGGCAGTCGGTCGCCACGATCATTACAAGAGCCGCGAAGTGGCGAAAGATCGCACACTGCCTCAGGACATCTTCATATTGAAACACTACGCCGGAGAGGTGAGATAAAACAGCCACTCAGGGAGGGGAAAAGGACATAAATAAAATACGTGGAACGATATAGGTTCGATACACTGTTGACGGCTTTGTGGATAAGAACACGGACACTCTGTTCAAAGATCTCAGCCAGGCGATGTATGAATGCAACAACCCACTGCTGAAGGTATCGTCTATTTAAAATAGTCTGGGGATTGAATAGAGTCAATGACTTTTTTAGGCTCTCTTTCCGGAGGGGAACAAAGATCTTTGGCTCGGTGCTTCGAAACGACCTGTGACGGCCGGTGCCGCCTTCAAGACATCAATGGCATCTATGATTGCCGAGCTCAATGCGAAAATACCCAGCTACATTCGCTGCATCAAGCCGAACGAGAAAAAGCGACCGAACCAGTTTGACGCTAAACTGGTTCTCAATCAAGGTAGGAGGAGTGCGAAGGATCGTCGAAATGACGTTAGCAGCGTTTGTCGTCAGTTCGGTACCTCGGTCTCGTCGAGAACGTTCGTGTTCGCAGAGCGGGTTTCTGCTATCGCGTGCCGCAGGATAAATTTCTCGAACGGTATAGGGGAAGTGAGAGTTGTACCTCGTTTGACTCTTTTTTTTTCTACAGATTTAAGCTTATCTGTCCTCACACGTACCCGGTGTGGTCTGGCACCGTCAAAGAAGGCGTCAACGAAATTCTTCTGTACATCGGCATTCTCGCTGATGAATATCAGTTTGGACGCACGAAGGTTTTCATAAAGAATCCACAGACGGTAAATTAGGAAATAGTATCTATTCCCCCAAGAGAGCCTTTTTGCTCCTTTGTAGGTTTTTAGACTGGAAAGCGCTCGGGACGACAAAATCGCATCAGTTGTTACGAAGTTGCAGCGAGCTTGGCGAGCCTTTGTCATACGACGTCAGGTGAAAGAAAATTATCGTAGAGGAGCCCGAGCTATAGTAGTGCATAGGCGTATTAGTCGATTCTATACAGAATCCGTTTTGTGCTCATTTGAAAACTGTATTTAGCGTGGCTCGTACGTGGAAGAAATACTACAGGTCTTCTCCAAAGTCAAAGATGATCCCCACTTCGGACGGTGCATAGGAATTCGTTTTGACAAAACCTTCTGACGTCACGTTTTTCCCAGGAAGTTCAAGTGGCCTCGCGATGTGCCGCGTCAGCTGCTTGGAGCCGACAAAAATCTGAAAAAAATTCACGCCAACTGGTGGGCTGATAAAAAGGTAAACTTCGTATGTATGCTGGGGGTAACGGGCTTCATAATCTTTGTTTTTAGCTGTCGCCCCTTTCCGCTGATCAGCGCGACGCCCTACGAGTCAAAGTCTACGCTTGGCGATGCTATTGCAGCGAATTTCGAGAGAGAGACGTGCAGGCCGACGTCTTACAGAAGCCTCTCAATCTCGCACAGGCGTATCGAGCCATCTACGCGACTCATATTTCGGGATACGAGCAGAAGAGTCGAGCGCTGTGCGCTCAATATCACGACAGCAAAATTCGCTTTGCCAGTGAAACACGAAAGGTGAACAGAGCCGGAAAATTGGACAAGTAATAAGCCCAATATATCGATTTTCGCTTTGAAAATTGAATGTCTATTTCTTATAGACGAGTTTTGCTTCTGGCTGATAAACATCTCTTCAAGCTCGACACGAAATTCAAAGTGACAGCGAAACGAATTATTGCACTTCATTCAATCAGGGCGATACATTTGAACAAAACCCCAGATACGTTCGTCGTTTTAAAGCTGGATGAGGTCAGACACAGAAGACTTTTATTAAAGTTTCAATAGGACTTTCTTTTAGCCGGGCAAAGATGTAGTTCTTGATCTCGGCGCTTCGGCGGAGAATCGGCTCGGCGAATTCGTGTCCCATTTGTTTCTAGCCTGTCGACACAGTGGGAATAATCGCGTCAAGGTAAATGTTTTCGACGGGGCTGTTGAGTATAATAACAGCCAGAAGGCCGCTGGCGCTCGTCCGAAAGTCCTCACCTTTCGCGGAGAGACAGAAGCGCGAAAGAGTGGGGAAGGGGTTTGTCGATTTCAACGGCAAACCGTTTTTTATCCGTCGGGAGGAAACTAAACCCTGATCTTTGCACTTTCGATAGATTGTTTTTTTTGTTAGCTTAGTTATCTATATACTTATACACCTCGCCGCGGGGCCTAGATCTACTGATACCACACGGGTCCTTTAGAACAGAACGAATTCTTTGATTCTTTGAGTAGGGCGAGCACGTTACTGGTGCAACTCCAATGAAGGCTGGATCAACTGTAATTTAGGAAAGAGAAGGCGAAGCAGAAGGCTATCTGGTCAGTACTACTCTATCTACAGTGTTGTTTAGGCGCCCTTGTAGATACTTTTAGACTATTCCCGCTCCTCCTTTACCCCGTTTAGATTATTTGAGAGCGGATACACTGTCGTATCCGAGTGTAGCGCACGTTTCTCTTGCCCGTTATAGAACCGACGTAGCGCCTTGATTTTGCTGACCAAGCAGACTGCCGTAACTGCGTTTGCGTTCGCTCTTCGCGTCCAAATAGCGACTCAATGTCTTTAGAATAGACCCACAATGCATTTTGCGACCGATTTATCGCTTCTACTTCTCGTATTAGGCCATTTCGTAGCAACGTGATGATTGACGTCATGCGTTGCTCAATGTAGCGTGACAGGGCGTGTCTTGCGTACGTAGAACACATTCCTTCTCGTTTTTTCGGTTTTGAATTGATTTGCAACAAAGTTTCGTTTGTTTTTGTCAGCAGAAATGCATTTGCGGCCGATTGGCAGTGGTTTCGGTTCAAACGAGGCACTTTTTGTCCGTTTTTGATCGTGAATAGCTGCAATCATTCGTCCCTAATCGCGCCTGAGTATAAATACCCAGCGTTTACAAGTACTAATCAGATGGAGCAGAGCAGAGCTCGTGGCTAGGATAGAAGGGAGACTGGCAACACTCCCCAAGGCTTGAGGCACTATGACCCGGTGGTCGCCTCATTCCTCACTTGACAAGGGTGTAACATTGCACGCCTTCCTAGTTCTCGCATCTCTCTCCCAGCTCCTGGGCACCTCTGTCACCGGATAAACCTCCATAGCACCGTCTTCCGTGGGGTTTGTGTCAAGTGTCGATGTTTTTTGTCAATTTTTTAAAGTTCTCCCAGCGAGAAGACGCGTTTTTGGCCTTTGTAAGGTCAAATGACTCTTGAGTTACCGAAGGGGGCCCTTGCTGAAATTTTGCGGCGTCCAACTGTCTAGCCTATTCTGAATTAACCACAACATCTTTAAACATTGACTATGGACTACTTTATGGACTATGGACAAATCCTATAGAGACCCACATGCTTCTCCACGCATGCGAACTGATTGTCATGGCGGATGCGGACGAAAGCTTCGACAAGCTCGTACGACGGCAGAACAGGAAGAAAAAGAAATCGGGAGGATTCCAATCGATGGGTACGATTGCTACGAGGCAAATTCTCGCGTTTGCGTGACCGAAAACGACAGGACTAAGCCACGCCGTTCTCACGGGCGTCCTGCGTAAAGGCTACAAGCTCCCAACGCCGATACAGCGCAAGGTAGCAGCTTCAAAACGGCTCATCCGTGCTCGAACACCCGAATTTCGCAGGCAATTCCTCTCGTACTCGACGGAAAAGACGTCGTGGCGATGGCACGAACGGGATCGGGTAAAACGGCCGCCTTTCTTCTTCCCATGTTCGAACGCTTGAAAGCGCACTCGGCAAAGGCGAGAACGCAATCGAGATCGCAATCGACCGAGACTCATAGACGCGTTTCTAGGTCGGAATGCGAGCCCTGGTTCTTTCTCCGACCCGAGAACTTGCGATGCAGACGCTGAAATTTACGAAGGAATTAGGTCGATTCACAGACTTGAGAGCTGCTTTGATACTCGGCGGCGACAGGTACAGAGTATAGGCAAAGTGACTGGTTTTGCTGTAAATAAGCATCATCATGGAATTATAGAGGGAATTGTTTTTGTTCTTTCTAGCATGGAAGATCAGTTTTCTGCTATGCACGGAAATCCTGACATGTTAGTGGATATAGAGCGATTAATCAGTAATTTTTTTTCATTTGAGCTTTTTGGATTTTTCAGTGTTGTTGCCACGCCCGGACGATTTCTCCATGTTATCGTCGAAATGGACATGAAGCTGAGCACGCTCGAATACGTCGTCTTCGACGAAGCGGATCGGCTTTTTGAAATGGGCTTCACCGATCAGTTGACGGAGATCTTGAGACGACTGCCCGAATCAAGGCAAGCTAAATAAAGATTATTTCTGGACAGAGTCACGTACTACGTATAGACAAACTCTCCTTTTCTCGGCTACACTGCCCAAGTTGCTAGTGGACTTTGCTAAAGCCGGTACACTCTTAGCCAAGGACTCTTTATAGTATCTTGATTTTTTTCTTCTCAGGTCTTCGAGATCCCACGTTGATACGACTAGACGTCGATGCGAAAATCAGCGAATATCTAAGAGTGATTCTTATGATCAGTAGCTGTATTTCTGTCGTTGAGAATTTTCCTCCTTTCGATTAGACGAACTTCTTTGCCGTTTCCAACGATTCGAAAACGGCTGCTCTGCTCTACTTCATGGAATACGTTATCAAACCGACGGAGCAGACGGTCATCTTCACGGCGACGAAGCACCACGTTGAATACGTCAAGGAAGTTCTTCTTAAAGCCGGCTTCGACTGCACCTACATATACTCGTCTCTAGACCAAACAGGCAAATCTCATAGTGAGCTTCGATGACGCTCAATAAGGCCTTTCTTCCTTAGCTAGGAAAATCAATGCTGCGAAGTTTAGCAATAAGAAAGTAATGACGATGATTGTGACGGATGTAGCTGTAAGTCGTCTACATTTTCTTTTCAACGAAGGAGACCCTCTTCTTTCTAAGGCTCGGGGTATCGATATACCTCTTTTGGACAACGTGATAAATTTTAATTTTCCGGCTCAACCGAAACTATTTGTCCATAGAGTTGGTAAGAGGAGAGATACAAGTCTATATTATAAGTCACGTCATCTTTTTTTCCTTCCTTGAGGTCGAGTGGCTCGAGCTGGTCGTTCTGGCACCGCTCATTCTTTTGTATCTCCTGAAGAGGTACTCACAACATTGTTGTACATATTTATTCATTTATTTATTTATTTCTCCTTAGGTCCCTTACATGCTGGAACTCCATCTGTTCCTTGGTCGTCCTCTAAAGACGCCGACTCTCAATGGAGATCGCGCTGACGGTCTCTTTGGAGATTTTCCCATAAGCCTTCTCCAATCGGAGCATGATGCTATTAGGCAATACCACAGCCACGCTGCGGAACTTGTAAACGTCTTGATTTTTCTAAATTGAGTCTATGAATTGCTTGGTTTTAGAGCGATCTCTGCCGCGTCTCTACGAATGCGTATCGTCAGTACGTTCGATCTCGGCCTCTTCCATCTGCCGAATCTATTAAAAGACACAAGGAGATGACGGCAGCCAATCCAACGCTTCGACCCCATCCTCTTTTAGGTTCCTCGAAGGCGTTGTTGGTCTCTCGTATGTTGAACTTGGCTCTTTTAGCTGGGAAAGTTGATTCTGTGGAGAAGAAACGACTTGATGTGATGGATTCAATAAAGAAGTATAAGCCGAATCTGGTAGGCGTTTTCTTGCACTGCGTTGAATTAAATTTGATGGTCATTTAGACTGTTTTTGAAGTCGGTAGCAAGGCTAAAACGACCGGCTACGGTGTGATGAAGAGAAAACGTAGCTTGCACGGTGGAACGATAGTAGAAGCGAAAAAGAGAACTCATGATATTGGACAGCGAATTGCAGAAGAAGAAAAAGAGAAAGGCGAATTGGAGGAGAGCACCGCCGACGAATACAGCGTATGGCTAGCATCTCAAAAATAAATAATGAAAATTACGATTATTTTCCGTAGGGATTATTTACGACTGTAATTCATCCAGGTAAAAAGAAGAAAGCAGGTGCGCACAGATATATATATGTACAAGGGATTATTCACTGTTCCGTTGCACAGGCTTTGTAGACGAGGAGAATTTTATTCGACGTCAGGCGGGCAATGAGCGCACAGAGAAAGGGTACAGATTTCAATTGCATATAAATTTGATAGTGGTATTGGAAAACTAGATTGGCTGTTGCTTCGTTTGAGAAGCAGGCCTCTTCCGAGGTACTGGAGTTGATGGGAGAAGAGCAGCAGGATTTCCTAAAGCAGAAGAGAATGAAACGATGGTAGATTCAACCCTAGGAAAGTGACATCACTCTAACGGTTTTTAGGGATCGTAAGAGAAAGAGATTTACTACCGATCCCGAGGAGAGCAAAGTGAAGAAAGTCAGGACAGAAAGCGGGGCTTATATATCTGCTTCGTACAAGACAAATAGGTCTATTAGTATCACCACGCTTTTAACATAATCTCACAATTTTAATTATTAGATATAAGGAATGGGCTGGTAAACACAAGGTCGAGTCTCATCGTGTTGGAGAAAGGGAGAAGTCGGGCTCTATGCCGCGAACGCTATTCAGAAGAGGTTGATTTCCACGAATCCATTGTCCATAATTTCGATTATCCAGGGGGGGTGCAGGTGGTAAAAGAGTGTGGCATACGAAAGGAGTGCCGCGAAGGTCTGCCGGAGGGAATGACGACGAAGGGACGGGAAAGGGTCGTCGAAGAAAAGGAGGAACGGCTCAGGCGTCGAAAGGAAGAGGACGCAAAGGCCGTCAAGGCCAGCTAAGATCAGTGGACGACATAGTGAATAGAAGACAGAAGCAGGAACGAAACAGGCACTGGCACTCGACAGGCCAAAAGAAAGGAAACCGCAAAGGAAGAGCGAAGAAATAAATAAATAGTCATAGTTAGGTAATGCGTGCCCTCCACACGAGTGTTCGAAGATCCATTTGCCTTTCTCCTTCTTTCCTTAATTAACATCATCTGCGAGATCAGAGAGGTATTAGAAGTTTGCCTTGCAAAATACCAGGCTTAGAGCAGACATGAATGTTCAACAAATTCAACGGCACACCAGTTCAAGAAAACAACAAGCACAGGACAGTAAACTAAAAAAAACGTTGC
The DNA here is from genome assembly GCF_947507565.1 of Oscarella lobularis. Lineage (NCBI taxonomy): Eukaryota > Metazoa > Porifera > Homoscleromorpha > Homosclerophorida > Oscarellidae > Oscarella > Oscarella lobularis. The sequence goes on along the minus strand of NC_089192.1, from coordinate 873,371 downwards.
TAAGTGTTAGCAGTTATCGCTCCAATGGATTGCTTCTCATTTCAAGACAAGTCTGAAGAGTTCCGCAAGTAGCTGGCCGCCGAGATCCGCAAACTTTGGGTCGTGGCAAAACGCTCTGACATTCTTTGCAACAAACTGCATGCAAGCGTCCCTGAGGACTTGGAAGCCGTGCCTATCCGCCAGGGACAGGTAGTCGAGAGCGGTTCTGAACGAAACCCTCGTCGCCAAATGCTTTACGCAGAAATCACGCAACTTTTTGATGAGGAAGCGATCTGCCAATACCAAGATATCTGGCATGATATGACGATACTTTCGAACTTCCAAGCACCCTGTAGCAAGAAACGTGATAACTGCGTAGAACGATTCATAAGTGGCTTCTTTAATGGTTATCGGAGCCCATTCGCCTGCGGAAGATTCTTTCCAAGTCGACGACAGCATTTTGTTGAAATATTCACTGCGAATGTAGAGGATTCTTGCGGCAACTTCAATGCGCTTTCCTTCGACTAAAAATACGGCGTCGCCCGCAGGCACACCGTTTTCGCTGCTGTTAATCAATTTTGCAAGATGGCGTGACAGTTCATCGTCATAAAATGGCTTGGCTGGTTTTACTCTCACCCTACGAACAGCTTTCTTCTCAGTAAAGTAAAGACAACCCGATTCGCCATCGTAGCACAAACCATGCGGATCATCCAGCGAGGCGAACTCGCCCTGACCGTCAACGGACTCCGCCTCACCCGATCCACACAGAATTTCTCTTTCACCTGATCGGGTCAGCTTATAGATGCGCGAGGAATCCGAGAAATAGACGTTCTCGTCATCGTCCACAGCAACACTGTAATTGGCGCCGTTGAGATCTTTGCAGACGGTTTCGACTCGATCATTGGCGATCTTTCTTAGAGCCCTGTTGCCTGTGTCGGCCACGTACACGGACCCGTCTGGTCCAATGGCTAATTCATGCGGACCAAAGAATGTCGCTTTACTGCAATCACCGTCACTGCGTCCCTTTTTTGCAATACCCGCCAATGTTCGAACTTCTTTCCCAACTTCGATTTCGCTTATTGTGTGTCGAGCAATGCAGGACACTAATAAGACATTTTCATCTTTGACTGCAATCCCGCATGGTCTGCTAATTTGAGCATCAGTGAGAGCATGAGTCGTGGAGACGGCACCATCGCTTATCATTCTCACAACGTGATTGCCACCGTCACAGACGTAGAGACTCGAACCCGACGAGGCAAGACCCCATGGAGAATTAAATCTCGCTGTGCTCGTAGGACCATCTTGATAACCGGACTTTCCAGCGGCACCAGCGTAACTGGAAACATTTCCAGACGAAGGATCAATTCTCCATATGCAGTGATTGCAGTAATCCGAAGCATAGATCATGTCATCCAATAATGCAACTCCCATGAGAAGCGAGAATGATTCAGAACGAAAAATAGTCGACACGTACCCAACTAAACGAATGAACAATCACGGATGCGTGCTCCAGAAGTATCTACTCACCGTCCTCCTCCATGATGAAAGTGCTGCGTACTTTTACGCAGATCACATGACGGCGAGCAAGCTCTTCTAGAACAAGCTCTTCTACTATCCTACTCAATCGGCCGTGTACAAGATACCAGGCTAGACATGAATTCTCAACGAATTCGATCAACAGCACATGACCAGCTAGCTAAGGAAAACATACAGTGCACAGGAAAGAAAGAAAGAATACAAACTACAAAACGTTGCGAAGTGTTAGCAGTTCTCACGTTCTCACTTCAAGGCGAGTCTGAATAGCTCCACGAGAAGCTGACTGCCGAGATCCTCAAACTTTGCGTCGTGGCACAATACCCTAGCATTCTTCGCAACGAACTGCACACAAACGTCCCGAAGGAGTTGGAAGCCGTACGTATCGGCCAGAGACAGGTAGTCGAGAGCCGTTCGAAACGTAACCCTCTTCGCCAAATGCTTCACGCAGAAATTGCGAAGATTTTCGAGGAGAAAGCGATCGGCCAGCACCAAAATATCTGGCATACTACCAAGATACTTCTGAACTTCCAAGCACCCGGTCGTGAGAAAAGTGACGACAGCGTAGAACGAGTCGTAGGTGGCCTCTTCAATTACTATAGGAGTCGATTCTCCTTGGAATGATTTCCAAGTTGATGAGAACATTTTGTTGAAATATTCACTACGAACGCAGAGAATTTTCGCGACGACTTCGATGCGTTTCCCTTCGATCATAAATACAGCTTCGCCCGTAGGCAGAGTGTCTTTGCAATCGATCAATTTCGAGAAATCGCTCGACAGGTTGTCGTCGTGGAAGGACTTGAACGACGCCGGTCCGACTCTCACTCGACGAACGGCATTCGGTTCGGTGAAGTAGAGGCAGCACGATTCGTCGTCATAGCACAAATGACGAGGATTGTTCAACGAAGCCAACTCGCCCTGACCGTCGACGGATTTCGCTGCACCCAATCCGCACACAATTTCCTTTTCGCCCGATAGCGCCAGCTTATAGATGCGCGAGGAATCGGAGAAATAGACGTTTCCGTCATCGTCCACGGCAACGCCGCAAACGTTGCCGTTGAGACCTTTGCAAACGGTTTCGACCTGACCATTGGTGATCTTTCTTAGAGCCATGTTGCCCGTGTCGGACACGTACACGGAACCGTCTGGTCCCATGGCTAATTGATGTGGACCAGTGAATGTCGCTTCACTGCAAGCGCCGTCATTGTATCCCGGTTTGTATGGGATACCCGCCAATGTTCGAACTTCTTTTCCTATTTTGATTTCACGTATCGTGCTGACGCAGGAGACGACGACGGTTTCGTCTTTGACTGCAATTCCTTTTGGGTTGCTGAATTGAGCATCAGTGAGAAGATGTTTCGTATCTCGTTCGCCTTGATCTCCACTGCCAGCTAATGTAGAGACTGCTCCATCATTTATCGTTCTGACGACGTGATTGTTGCTATCACAGACGTAGAGAATAGACCCTGAACTAGCGAGGCCTATTGGAGATTTAAATCTCGCTGTGTCCGTGGGACCGTCTTCAGAGCCTTTCTGTCCGGCGGCACCGGCGTAACTGGTAACATCTCCGGACGAAGCGTCGACTCTCCAAATGCAGTGATTGTTGTAATCCGAAACATAGATCGCGTCGTCGGTCGATAAGGCAATTCCCCAGAGATTCGAGAACGATGTAGAACGACACACGGTCGAGACGTATCCAACTAAACAGATGACCACTTCCAACGACGATGTGTATAACGAGAAGCCTTTCTCACCGTCCGTAGCAACGCTGGCTGCCCTTTCGTTCATAGAACAAAAACGCTGCGTAGGACTTCACGCCGATCTGCGCCGTGCACGATCAGTATGCAGTAGTGGACCAGTGGCCCGCCCATGCAGTGGACAATTCATTCTAATCTTTCATTCAATATTCACGTAAGAAGAATTTTCTAGCTGCTCAGCACACCATTATCACACGTAGAAGTCTATTCAAGAGCAACACCAACAGAAAATAATTTTTTAATCAAAGATTACACAAAATTGCACATATACGTCTCAGAGTATACTATAGTTAGCTCGACGACAGGCTCTCTATTTCCTCAAGTAGCTGACTGTCGAGATTCGCAAACCTTTCGTCTCGACGAAAGGCCTCGACATTTTTGGCAACAAATTTCACGTAAACGTCTCTGAGATCTTGAAAGCCGTATGTATCAGCGAGGGAGAGATAGTCGAGAGCGGTTCTACGTGAACGTCTTTTCGCCAAATAATCAACGCAGAAATCGCGAAGAGTTGCAATGAGAAAGCGATCTGCCAATATCAATATATCTGGCACAATATCGCTATACTTTCGAACTTCCAAGCGCCCCGTGACGAGAAACATGATGACAGCGTAGAACGATTCGTACGTGGTGTCTTGAATGGCAACTTCGCCCTTTGAAGACTCTCTCCAACTCAAAGAAAACATGGTCTTGAAATAGTCGCTTCGAACGGAGAGAATTTTAGCGTTGACTCTAAGGCGTTTTTCTGCAACCAAAAATATGACGTCGCCTTGAGGCAGACCGTCTTCGCCGTCGACAAATTTTGCAAGGTCATTCGGCAGCGCAGTGTCGTAAAATGACTGCGGTGCTATTTTCACCTTACGAACAGCAGCAGTGTCGTTAAAGTAGATATATCCCGACTTGGCATCGTAGAGCAATTGACGAGGAGTATCTAGCGAGGCTATTGCACCCAGTCCATCAGACTTTCCAGAATAACCACGACCACACAAAGCTGTCGTTTCACCTGATAATGCTGCAATCTTGAAGATCGTATCGTTCCCCGTAAAATAGACATTTTCATCCTCATCCACAGCAACACCTTCAACATGGCTGTAGCGTCTAGTAGTAAGAGTTTCAACTTCATTATTGCTGATTCTTCGTAACACCGACGTATCAGCCACGTACACCGAATCGTCTGTTCCTACAGATAATTGACTCGGAACACCGAATTTTGCTTCAAGACAACCCGCCAATGTGCAAACGTGTTTCCCAACCTTAATTTCGCGCACCTTCTGTCCGAACCAGCAAGACACCAAGATGCTTCCATCTTCTCTCACCGCAATTCCCCGTGGGTAGCTAAATGAGGCATCTGTCAGAAGACATGTTGATGAGTCTCGTTCTTTATCGTCTCCGTTGCCAGCCACTGTAGTAACTTCTCTATCGCTCAGCCTTATTCTTCTGATGCGGTGATTGTCGCAATCGCAAAGGTAGAGACTAGACTCTGACCGAGCAAGGCCCAGGGGACGGCGAAATCTCGCTTCGTCCCACGAACCGTCTCGATAGCCACCCTTTCCAGAGGCACCGGCGTAAATCTCGGCATTTCCAGACGAAGAATCGACTCTCCAAAGGCAGTGTCTGTTAGAATCCGCAACACAAATCGCGCCGTCATCTAATAGTGCAATTCCCCAAAGATTCACGAATAATTTAGAGCGACTAATAGTCGATACATATCCAACTAAAAAATCGCTTTAAGAGTGCGTATAAGCAGAGGTCGAGGTTCTCACCGGCCTCGTGGGGCTCTCCCATGTGGGACATAGCGCGTGCTTCTACGCAAATCTGCGCATTGCGACGACAGTAGGATGTATCGTCCTTCGGACCATCACATGGGCTTCAGCGCCGTCCAGTCGGTGAGCAAACTCGTCCTGTACACAGTCCAACACTTCTGGCGCGCCTGCAGCGCGGCGATTCTAACTCTCCTCCTCTGCTACTGGCTCTACGGCGGCGTCCTCATCTTCATCCTCCTATGTCTCGCCGTCTGCGGCGCTTTCTACCACTACCAAGACGTCCTCCTCTACTATCCCGAACAACCGGAATCGGCGCGCGTCTTCGTTCAGACGCCCAACACCGTGGGACTCCCCTACGAGAACGTTTTTCTCGAAACCGACGACGGCGTTCGCATAACGGGCTACTTCGTTCCCCAGTCGCTCGATCGGCGTCGCGAAGCGCCGACGATGCTCTACTTTCACGGCAACGCCGGCAATATAGGACATCGATTGAATAACGTTCAGGCAATCTATTCCTATTGCGGATGCAATGTCTTGCTCTTGGAGTATCGTGGCTATGGGAAGAGCGAGGGAAGTCCGAGCGAGAACGGGATGAGATTGGATGCCAAGGCGGCGATGGATTATCTGCTCAATCGCGAGGACGTCGACTCGAAGAAGATTATCGTTTTTGGGAGATCGTTGGGCGGTGCCGTTGCAATCGATTTGGCGTCCGATTTGAATTATATGAAGAAGTAAGATTTGGGGGGGAAGGGGGTCAAATATTTACTATAGGATTAATTATTTAATTAAATTTATGCTTTTCAAACCTGTCTGTATATTGAGTGAGTGTTCCACGTTTATTGTGTGCTAGGATTTTTGTCTTGATTGTGGAGAATACCTTTACAAGTATTCCCATGATGGCTACGCAGATTGTGCCCGGACTGGAGAAGCTTCCGGTCATCTGCTACCGAAATCAGGTATGTCAGGCGTTAGGAACAGATAGAGAGAGAAAGTCTTATACTAAATCGCCTTGTTTAGTATTTGAATATTCGGAAAATTCGCATCGTGCAAGTTCCCACGCTCTTTCTGTCTGGTCTCTCCGATCAGATGATTCCGTCGAGAATGATGGCAGAACTCTTTCAGGTACATATAGGCATCTCTCGCACACACACACAAGAAAAAGAAAACCGCATCTATCACTTCCCCAGGCGTGCAACGCTCCTCTGAAGCACATCGAACGATTCGAACACGGTACCCACAACGGAACGTGGCAGTGTTCCGGCTACTACGAAGCAATCAACCGATTCCTCAGTCACGTAATGAGAGGAAACAGGCCGAGACTCAACTTCGATTAAGGGGACCCCTCTCCCATCCTTAGATACAGCAGAGTTCCCTAGCGACGCACGTCGACCAGGACTACATTCGCACCGCACAGCAAGAGACAGGCACGGTCATATAAAAAAGGTTTTGTATTGAAACGTAGAACGGTAGCAATATAAAATCGCTTAGATTAAAAAGTGAACGTTTCAGTAGCCTCGAGTGAACTTGACTACCTTCTTAGGCGTCGCCACCCCGTCCAATAGACACGATTCGGCTATTTCGCCGAACGACGCGGCTATCGCGTCGACTTGGTCTTCGAGTTTGAAGTGTTCGACGAACGTCACGTGGGGAGATCGCTTGGATGTTTCTCGCTCATCGGCAAAAGAGTCCTGCACAAAATCCTTTATCCAATTTTCTCGTTTCGCGATTTCGATCGTCTCCGAGTCGGTAACGAAGCCGCTGCCGAAATTGAGTACGAGCGGTTTTTTCTCTTTGCATTCGGCTAGAATCGTTCCGCTCAGGAGTCCGTCCGTCGATTGGGTGCTCGGTAGAAGACCGACGAGGTAGTCGACTTCTTTTAGAAGCGTCGGTAATTGGTCGACGGTGACGCGACGATCGACGGTCGCTATTCGCTCCGATTCGTCGTCGGGCCGTCGCACCAAAGCCCAGACGACCATACCGAGACTCTTACACACTCGAGCAACTAGAAAAACCAAGACATAATAAAAGGTCAGTATATATATGTATGTATATATCTTTAGGTACAGCCCTTTAACTAGAAGCTCCCTAGGCCGATGCACTACTCTATCCGTACAGGGGATACAGCATAAGCCTACGTAGAGTATACGCTTATATAGGGAGTCGTGACTCATATATAAGAGAGACATTCTCTCCCCTGTACTTACCCTCCCGTCCCGCTTCCCCGAGACCGAGAATCCCCACCGAGACGACGTCCAACGGCCTATACTCGCCCTCGACCCATCCGCGACGACAATTCCGCTCTCGATCGAACACGTGCGAGAGCGTGAACTCGGCGACGAGCGCGGCGAAAAAGCGTCCGGGTCGCGTGAGCACGAAATGGGGTCGAGCGACGCCGCGCGCCTCGTCGTCCAACTCCTCGCGTCGTCGCTTCGCCTCGCCGAGTCGCTCGGTCGCTTCGCGTATCTGCGCGGGAAGCGGCTCGCGCATGACCATGAGCGAGGCGAAGCGAACGACGACGTCGAGCCACTTGTAGAGCATCGCGCTCGCCGGACTCGCCTGCAATTGAATCTGATACGTGCGTCGTTTCAGCTTCTTCATGTGATGATCGAGCACGTGGCGGAGAAACTTCGCGTCGATTTCGGCGAAACTGTCGAAATTTTGTAATTTTTCGACGAAATTCGGCTTCGTCGTTTCGCGACATATTTCCGCCCACGACATGTCGTAGCCGCGTCCGGGCGTCGGTCGCTTGCCGGCGTACGCTTTCCATTTTCGTTTGAGTATGATGATTATTGGCTCGAGACATTGGCGCACCGATTCGTGCGGATCCAATAGGGTGAGATTGATGTCCTTGATGAAGCGTTCGGTGAGAGATTGGACGGCGGCGCGAGCCGATTCGAGGCTCGGCGGCGTCTGGGCGAGAGTGTCGCGATATTCGACGCGCAGACGGGCGAGTTCTTCGTCCAAGCGCGCGATTTCTGCTTCGACGTCGGCGCGCTCTTGGCGGTGTTCGACCGAGCGCTGATCGAGTCGTTTGGACCAATATTGGAGAATAGGCTTTGCCACTGAAGGAAAAAGAAAAGAAGAGTTTTGTCCATATCCTATATATGTACAGTAGTACATACTATATAATTAATTGATTAATTTTGATTAAACATTTATTCATTATTTGCTGCATTTTAGATTTTTTGTTTTCTACCTGGCGACGTTACGTGCAGCCATTTGAGTTTCCTCATCTTGAAAACAATTGGTGCAATGAGATTGGGATCGGCGAGTACGTGCACGGCATTCTGCACCATTTCGGTCAACACACCTTCTCGCAGACAGTAAACACGGCCTGCTAAGTGACGTATATCTATGTCCTCTTACCGTCTTTCTCTTCAGGATCAACGTTACGCACGTCCAACGGCAAGTCGATCGTCCTCAACTCCTCCGCGAGCCCGGGCAATTTGCTATAGACGTACACGACCAAGGTGTCGCCGTCGGGCCATTTGATCTGATAGAGCGTCGTCGCCGCTTTTTGCATGTGAGCTAGGCGAATTCCAGCTCGCGTGACAATCCCCGCCGGACCCCACTTCGATTTGGAGCCGATCGGCGGCAAGGCGTGCGTTCGCGAAATGCGAGGCTTCGCCTTTCGAGCTACTGGCTTCTTGCGGCGACTTTCCTCCATGGGGAGAAGCCTAACGTTTTTTGCAGCTAGGGGCGACGTGACGTCACGGCTTCTCTTCTTACAGCTATCCGGGCGCTGTTACGCTGACGCATTTTCTTGTGTACTGTATGCGCCGTTTTCTTGCGTCGACGGCGTCCACTTTGGCGTCGAGCTTGCGAAAAATTCCAGCGCGTCTACTGTCTGGAGTCATCGACGCTCCTTCGTTTGTGGATCGTCTAATCGGAGCTCTGTGGATCTGTCTCGTCGTACTTGGCACCGCAGTGATTCTAAACTACGTCTTTTCAGCGAGCCTATGGCGTTATCTTGGAGATGTCGTACGGGGAAGAGCTTACGCATCGGCTAGAAGTTTCCGCTACTTTTTTGCGGAAATTCCACGTAACCTATGGATCAAATTAACGTCGAAGCGACGTCGTAAAAAAATCGACGTTGTCGATGATGATGAAGACGCCACTGTTTGTATTGTGTGCTTGGAGAATAAGAAAAGAGTCTTACTGTATCCCTGCAAGCATCTTTGCTTGTGCAAAGACTGTAGTAAGAGCGTCACCGACCAGTGTCCAGTTTGCAGAACTCAGATTGACAAGAGAGACGAGATATTTATATAGGGGAGAAAAGCTGCTGTTGGACTTTTGGTGTTCTGTGGCAGTGCAACTGTGAGTCCCCCTGTCTTTTGTACAGTCTGCTCCGTCATCGAGTCGAAAACTAGCAAATGGCATACATTTATTTTAAAATTGATCTTAGGAGTTTGTTCTATTGACTAACTTCTTCTATGCAGTGAAAAATATACAAGGACAGCAGTCTTGGGAAAACAATTGTACTACAATCGGGAATCTAAAAGCAAAGGTGCTGCAATATATCTATTTTACATAATCGTTTCTAGTTTCTTTCTAATGTCTGCAGTCTGCCTATCATAACTCTTCACTAGCTCCTTCATTTCGCCTTTCAACGCTTCTTCGTTGCCGTAAAGCCGCTCTATTGTCTCCTCCAATTCGAAATGAAAATCGTTGTCATCCTCCAAACGAGCAATCGTTTCTCGATCTTCTTCAGAAATAGCACCAAACTCTTCTCCCTCATCATCGTCGTCTTCAGGAACTCGTATACCTCTCTCGAGTTTCGATTGGACTTCTTCGGATTTGGGTGCAAACGCGCTTCTTAGCCAACCGTCAACGGCGCTGCTGAATCGGCCCTCGATCATCACATCCACAATCGTCCCCACACGAGTCAAGAAACTCTGAAACTCTCCTTTCTCGCTATACTCGTTCACCGTCGCCTGCCACGTCGAACGGGCGACCTTGACGGCAAACGAATATCGTCCGCGAAGAAAACGCGAACTCGGCGGCCGAGCCGAGTGGGGAATCGTGCCGTGGAATATTGCCACTCGACCGTACGCCGGTCTCACCTGGGCAACGAGCTCGGCTCCCTCTTCCTCGCGATCGTAGAAGGCCGTCTCGCCGAGATCGTCCGCCGTCCAATTGGGAGACAGATAGAGAAGAAACGTCCACTGATCGTCCGTTTGGAGACAGTCCAAGTGAATGCGCGTGTGATCGGCGGCGCGGATTAGATTGCACGAGACGTCGTAGGGAAACCAGCCGTCGTGACCGCCGGAGACGTAGCGAGCCACTTGCCGAATTTTCAGCCAATACGTCGTGCGAACGAAATCCTGCACGGAGTAACCGGTGATCCATTGGACGTTGTCACTGTCCCACTCTAGGCCATCTTGATAGAGATATCTGCCATGGGATATGATGTGAGAGCGAAGTTGATCAAGCTCGTCTTTGCTGAAGAGATCGTCAAAGACGATGATGCCCTTCTTTTCTGACGTCATATATCGATTGATTTCGTATTCGGCTACGTTCATCTCGCCGACACTCGACTTCGACTCATCGTCGGAAAAAGGAAATCCTCGCGCAAAGCCGGCCTTGTATTGGTCGTCAAGACGACGGCGTCGCAACTCCCATTCGACGGCCAAGCTCACGTTACGCGTCCATCGCACGAAAAGCATCCGTTGCCCCCGACGAACATTCACGCTCGGCGGCCGACTCAAATAGGGAACGGTGGAGTCCCAGACGACGAGACGACCTCGATGCGGTTTGACTGGCGCAACGATTTCCATGTCCTCGTCGAAGAGCAACAAGTCTCCATAGTCGTTCTTTCGCCAGCCGTCCTTCAAGTATATCACCGTGGAATACTCTTCTCCGATTGCGACGTCATTTTCGCGGGCGTGGGCGTGCACGTGCGTGTTATCCAATCGTCGCACGAGTTTGGACGTGACGTCAAACGGATAGAACATGACGTCGGTGCGGCGCGCCGTTGATTGGACGGCTTGGCGCGTGACGTGGCCTATGCGAGAGCGCGCGAACGCGAGCGCGTCGAACGACGATTCCCACGGTATGTTATCGTTCGTCGACGCCGCTTCGTCGCTCGCCGAATCGGGATAGACGAAGCGCCACCAGCCGTGCGATGCGACGTAGAATTCGAGCGCCCAAATGGAGGCGCTTTCGTAAAGGGAGTCGTAAACGCCGATTTGGCGACCGCCCGTCGTTTCGTAGTGCTTCGAGTCGATCGTTTCGATCGGTTTATCGGCGTGGAGAGCGACGGCGGCGAGAAATGCGACCGAATCGAGGGTCGACGACGCGTTCGAAGCGAAAATCGCGCGATTTGTCGCCTCGTAGTCGTCGGCGTTCGTTGCTCGAATGGAAAGGAGAAGGACAGAGAAGAAGAAGAGCATTTGCTTATGTTTACGTCCGGGAGAACTCCTAAGAGATTTTCCCCTTCCCGGATAGTCCACTGAAAAATGTCTTCTGCCTGGAGGTATCCGCGCGTTCGACGCGACGAAATGTCTCGCGATGACTATCACGGTACGATTGTCAACGATCCGTATCGCTGGCTGGAGGATCCGGACGCCGACGAAACGAAATCGTTCGTCGAAGCGCAGAACGCACTCACAAAGCCATTCATCGCCGAATCGGAACTAAGAGATCGCTATCATGCAAGGCAGGGAAGATTTAGTCAGAAATCCGGCCGGAATTTTGATTGACGTGCGCAGAATGACCGAATTGTACGACTATCCCAAATACGGATGTCCATTCAAACGTGGCAATAAATACTATTATTACAAGAACACGGGCCTTCAGAATCAATAGTATTAAACGGAATATGATAAATATGAGAATTCTTGGATTTTATTTTATTTAGCGTTATGTATTGGCAAGACGACTTGAAGTCAGAGGGAAGCGTTTTCTTAGATCCCAACGAATGGTCAGAGGATGGAACGATCGCCTTGAAAGGAAAAGCGTTTTCAGAAGACGGAAGCCTATTGGCATATGGAAAGAGCTCAAGCGGATCTGACTGGCTAGACATTCACGTACAGACTTCTTTATATTTTATAGAGTTTTTCTAATTATTGGGTCCTTGGCTAGGTTCTCAAGGTGGATAGTCGCGAGGAAATGACCGATGTCTTGACTCAAGTTAAGTTCACATCCATGGCTTGGACACACGACAACAAGGGATTCTTTTACAACGTAATTCATCATTATATATGAATAAAGTTTCATACTCTGCTATTATAGAGGTATCCGGAGGCGGGAGTGAATGCGGACGGAACGGAAACAGATATTAATCTCAATCAGAAAGTATAGAAATAGCCCTCGGTTAAGAAATTAGATAATTAATAGTGTAGTTGTACTACCACGTGATTGGAACTGACCAAAAGGAAGACGTACTCTGTTGCGAGTTTCCAGATAATCCTAAATGGATGATGTATGCGAAGACTCGCTCCTTGTGCGATATCAGTGGCGAGGTTTTTTGTGTAGTGGCGCTGAAGTGACGGATGATGGCCAGTATCTTGTACTGACCGTCTGCGAGGGATGCGATCCAGTGAATCGATTGTATTACTGTGATCTGAGTCAGTTACCTAACGGTATCAATGGTAAGAAGAATATGTACATGCATGCATGCACACGCTAGATAGTCATACATTATATTGATTTTAGGCTTGCTTCCCTATGTCAAGTTAGTTGACAATTTTGACGCTGAATATGAGGTCTTAGACACTGTGTCTAGCTGTGTGCGTTACTGTAAGATTTCGCCTGTTTAGTACATTGCCAATAATGGAACTTTGTTCACGTTTAAAACGAATTTGAAATCGCCTCGATACAAGTTGATCAACATTGACATCAGTGCTCCAGAAATGGTTTGCAGTTATACGTATATAGCCCTATGTATAGGTGGAGAAAGTGTCTTCAGGAAAAATGGACTGATCTTGTAGAAGAACACGAGAAGGACGTTCTAAATTGGGCTGCCTGCGTCAACAAAGATTTTCTAGTCTTGTGCTATCTTCATGACGTCAAGGTAGAGAGAGGCTCTTGTACGTATGATACGTATACAGAACGTGTTGTCTTTCTCAATTAGAGCGTTTTGCATTTGCACCATTTGAATACTGGTGCAAGGTGTTTGACGTTTCCTCTCGACATTGGCACCATTTGTGGATTTAGTGGACGCAGAAAATCGACGGAAGTAATAGAAGAAAAAACTCTTTTTCGTAGAAAATTCTTTTCTATATAGGTATTTTATCATTTTACTTCCTTTCTGACGCCCGGCATTATTTACCATTGCGATTTGACTAAAGAAACGTTGGAACCAACCGTAATAGTCTACTGAAAAAAAATTGCAGAGGGACACAAGGGAATTCATTTTCTAGGTCTTTCGACAAATTGAAGTGAAAGGTTTTGACGCTTCGAAATTCGAAACCAACCAGGTATTCTACGAAACCAAAGACAAGACGGCAATCCCAATGTTCATTGTACACAAAAAAGTAGAGTTTATACGTAATTAAATAAATGAATCGGTTAAAACGATGACGTATAGAATCTCAATTTGGATAGAAGCCATCCGTGTTATCTCTATGGATACGGCGGCTTCAACGTTTCCATCACACCCTCGTTCAGCACGTCGAGATTGATATTCATTCAAAACATGGGCGGCGTACTGGCCATACCAAATATCCGCGGAGGAGGGCAAGTCTCAGACGTAGAATAGGATAGAGAGAGAGAGAGAAGTCTTATTATAGAGAGTATGGGGAAGACTGGCATCAAGCCGGCATGCTCGGAAAGAAACAGAATGTCTTTGATGATTTTCACGCAGCAGCTGAGTTTGTCGTTGAGAAAGGATATACGACGTCGAAAAAGTGCGTTAAATATTGGCAGGGGAATTTTTTAAAATAAAATTTGTATTAGATTGGTCATTTGCGGGGGCTCGAACGGGGGTCTTTTGGTCGGTGCGTGTGCCAATCAGAGACCAGAATTGTACAAGTGTGTCGTTGCTCATGTCGGGTATTAGTTAAAAATTAATTTAGCAGCGCACTTGCTTGTCAGTAGAACGTCTTATATATAGGGTAATGGATATGCTGAAATTTCACAAGTTTACGATCGGTCACGCATGGTCAGTTTGCCGCAGTGATGACACCAATTTTTATTTATTAATTATAGGACGACTGACTACGGTTGCTCGGACAAGAAGGAAGAATTCGAATGGCTTATAAAGTAGTGTCTAATATATAGAGTTATTAAATCGCGATAGCTTATACTTTTTGCTAAAGATACTCTCCTCTGCACAACGTGAAAGTTCCTCCCGGGGACGTTCAGTATCCTGCTACACTGTTGCTGACTGGGGATCACGACGATCGCGTTGTTCCATTGCACTCTTTGAAATTTGCCTCTGAACTTCAGTATGTTTTAGGCGCTGAACCAAAGCAGGTCAGATATTCATACTGCTGTAGTAAAACGTTTGGATTTTTTGTTGTAGACGAATCCGCTTATGATCCTCGTTGATACAAAATCAGGTCATGGAGCTGGGAAGCCGACTGGCAAAATCGTATGGGATCTATGCTCGTTTTGTGCGTTTCTAATTATTTTTTTAGATTAATGAAACCTCCGATATATATGGTTTCATTGCCCGCATATTGGACATTGCGTGGATTGAATAATTTCGAGTCAAGTGAACCTTCGTAAGCGCGCTACTACAGGCTGGTGCACGTGATTCAATGCTATTCGCCTATCGCGCATAACTCGATTAGCTCCTAGCAGCCCTGTGATTGGCCAGCGCTCTGTAGCCCGCGCACTTGAATTGCTACTCCACTCGAGCGCCCGCCGCGTTTGCCGCGCTCGCGACCGAGCATGAACCTCGCCGACGACGTCGAGAGCGACAGGGATGGCGTCAAGAAGACGTCGCTTTCGCGAGCGACGCCGTTGGCGTCGATCGCGAACACGTTCGACTTCCTGACGCCTCCGTGGAGCGACGTGAAGCGTCCGAAGAGTCCCGCGCCTTTCGGCGAACCACCGAAAGAGGGTTTCTTGGACTGGGGCTGTCTCCTAACGCCGCCCGAAGGAAGAAACGCGGAGTCCGACCCCATATCGAGACTCCCGTATGTCGTTCTCGACTCTTTGCTGCAATATCTCGAGCCAGTCGACATCATTCGCTTTGCGAGCGTCTGCAAGACGTGGAAAAGGGTCGTGGAAGCCAATAAGAAAGCTCGATCAAGATGCAGGGAATATTTACGAAGTATTGATCCGGTAAATTCAAAAATTGAAAAAAATCCAAAGTATTCATTTTGATGTTTTCGTTGTAAGGAGAATTTTCGAAGAGACGCTCCTTTCGAAGAAGTTTCTCCAATTCCACTACCAAAACTAGAATTCCTATATCCAAACGGAATCGAAAACAATATCATAATGTGTCCTCGCTGTGCGTTTTCGGCCGTTCGATCACGTGACCAACCACGCGGTCAATGTACAGAATGTAATTACGATTTTTGTGCCCATTGTTTTCAATGGTGGTCGAAGCGCCACAAGTGCGGACAAAGGAGCGGGGAAAGTGCAAAAGGCAAAGTGGGATCGCGCGAAAGCAAGAAGCGATTAAAGCGACTATAAATAATTTATTAATCCTTAATCCTTTCATCGTCACGTAATTAATTATTATGTCTTTTATACTATCCCCGTCCATTGGGCGGAAACGTAGACGGGGTTTCCTTTGGGATCGATTGAGCAATAGAGTGCATTCTTCTTCACTTTCGTTCCTAAGCGACCGGACGAAATGACGTCGAAACACGTCATGGACTCGCTCCATTGCTTCACTATGGCGACGTAGTGAGAATGAACCAAAGTGGGATCCGCTGTAGTTTTAAAAATTAATAATTATTTAATATTTTATTTGTTTTCGCTTGCCTGGATAAATGAGGTAGTCGCCGCCGAATTTGGCTCCGCTTGCTATGTAGTAGTCCTTTTCCCAGAGATCCTTGAATATGGAATATTTGAGTATCTATAGTATAAGGGTCTGGTTTTTAGTAGAGACGCTTTATGATATCTATGAGTCACTTCTTGCTCTTTTGATGGGTATGTCCATTCTGGACATGACGTCAGACTGTTGAGTGACGCAAATGGATCAGCTACATTATTTAGATTACATGTGACTATAGACTGTACATTTATTAGAGTTCCCACCTTTTGTTATCTTTATTGTTGGATTGTAGCAAGGTTGTGGTGGCGCTGGTTTGGCTTCCTTGTCGAGTTTTGGTTGCTTTGGCTTGGGTTCTTCCGACGCGTCTTCCTCTTCCTTCTTTTTCTGTTTCTTACTCTTCTTTTTGGGCTCTATTTTTCCACTCAAATAATCGGCTTTGATTTGCTCTCGTTGCCCTTTAACCAGTACTTCCTATTATGTACAGTATACTGTAATGTATAAAAAAACTACGTGGTATTTATTAGTAACCTGTGTTTTAGTACTATCTTGACGCTCTTTCTCAAACAAGTCGATTTGAGCCTGAGACATCGTTTGAGGCTCTCTATAGCTTCTCAATCTAATAATTTCTAAATAAATAATTTTTTGAATCCGCCTCGAGAAAGAGAGGCTGAAATGCACACTTTTTTCTTGCAGTAGTGTAGCCTGCTCTGGCATTAGCAAAAGAGGCAAGCCAAGACAGAGATTCTGTTGACTATTTCGAGGCAGGGAACCGATGGGTGTGCCAACAATACGAAAGTCCTTTCGTAGTGTCGTAGCGTCTGCAGATATTGACGTACAGAAACATGCAGGAGAAATTTTAATCTTTACCGTCCGCATTCCACACCAAAGCTTGCCCATTGCTCACGTAAACATCGAGCATTTCGACAGCAACGCACGCTACGATGCGACTAGTCCGGGCCACCTAGTGCGCCTTATAAGGTCACCTTCTTGGCGCCATATCGCCGGTTTTCGCGGTTTTCCTACTATGGACGTGGATCAGGAGTCTAGATCAATTCAGCGCGAATATCTCGACTTTCTCGATGACGAGGTTTGCAGCCGAAGCCAACTTCACGTCGCGTTCTACAGTTTCGATCGCACAGCGAGACGATTCGACGTCAAGCAACAAAGTAAAGGAGATGATTCGCAAAGGCGAGAACCGAGTAATCATCAACATCAACGATCTACGTCGAAAAAATCCGAAACGCGCCGCCCGGTAAACGAGATTCCTCGAGAGGGACCTCATCTTTAATAGCCTCTTGTCTGTAGACTTCTAGACGAAGCCGTAGACGAAATTATTCCATTCCAAGTAAGCCATTCGTCTTCGGAGAAGCGATTTCTTATTTCTTTCGTCCACGAAACAGCGAGCCCTTCACGATTTCGTCAGTTCGACGGACGCCGTCTACGCGAAACAATTCGAAGAATTCTTCGTCGGATTCGAAGGAAGGTCAATTAATTTAAAAAATATTTTTAAAAAATACGGCACCGTAACCTTATTTGGCAGTTTTGGAAAAAATCACACGACGCCTCGATCACTCGTTTCGAGCTATTTGGGAAGTCTCGTGTGCGTGGAAGGAATTGTGACGAAATGTACGAGGATGTCCTTTGGTTGGATATATATAATCTTTATATATATATCTTTGCCAGGCTCGCTGGTTCGACCCAAGGTCGTCAAGAGTGTTCACTATTGCCCTGCAACGAAAAAGACGATGGAACGACGTTATACTGATCTGACGTCATTGGACGCTTTTCCTAGCACTTCGGCATACCCAACCAAGGTTGATTTAATCCCGCAATTAGCGCTGATACTGGAATGCGTTATAAATAGGATGATGAGGGACATCCACTTCAAACTGAATACGGACTCTCTATATATCAAGATAATCAATCATTTAGCATACAGGTAAAGAAATAGCAAAAGTATGAGATTTTTTTCTATTGAATATTAGGAAATGCCGGAGAAGGCTCCAGCTGGTCAGTTGCCTCGTTCTGTTGACATTGTTGCCGATGGAGATATGGTAGACAAATGCAAAGTGAGAAGACACTATAACCAATAATTTAAAGTATTAATTGATATATCCTTAGCCGGGTGATCGTATTCAAGTGATTGGCATCTATCGATGTCTTCCCGGAAAACGAGGGGGCTACACTTCAGGCTCATTTCGAAGCATCGTCTTGGCGAACAATATCCGCGTTATGACAAAGGAAGTCACTCCTCTTCTCACCGCTGATGACGTGGCGAAAATAAGACAATTCAGTCGTCAGACGAAATTTGTAAATTGCTACTTAGTCTATAGGGGAAAAATGAAAAGGGGGGATACGTCTCTATGTAGAATCCGTTTGATATGTTGGCCAAGTCATTGGCTCCTTCAATTCACGGACACGACTATATAAAGAAAGCGGTCCTATGCATGCTTGTTGGAGGAGTGGAGAAGATTCTGGATAACGGGACGAGACTCAGAGGGTATAGAGAGAAAACGTTCATATATCTATATGTATCCTTTTTTTTCTATTAGCGATATTAATATTTTGCTCATTGGCGATCCTTCTACTGCCAAGTCTCAGATGCTACGGTTTTGCAGCACTTATACGTTTAAATAAAAATCTGATTACTGATGTTTAGATATGTGCTACACACAGCACCAAGAGCTGTTGCAACGACGGGTCGAGGCTCCACGGGCGTTGGACTCACCGCTGCCGTGACAACCGACAAAGATTCCGGTACGTAAAGATAAAGAATAGTAATTGACTAATGTATAATTAGGAGAAAGAAGCCTGGAAGCGGGTGCCATGGTTTTAGCAGATCGTGGCGTTGTTTGCATTGATGAATTCGACAAAGTTCATACTAATCGATTAATAAATGATTAGAGGACTCCTAATCCTGGCCTCTTTTTAGATGAGTGATATAGATAGAACTGCAATTCATGAGGTGATGGAACAGGGACAAGTTACCATAGCAAAAGCGGGCATCCACGCCAAACTCAATGCCAGATGCTCGGTATTGGCTGCAGCGAATCCCGTATACGGAAGAGTGAGAGGCAATAATCAGATTAAAAATCAATAATAGCAATTTTTTAATTAAGTACGACGAGTATAAGCCTCCAATGGATAATATTGGGCTTCAAGATTCTCTACTGTCTCGCTTCGATCTTATCTTTATTGTCTTAGATGAGGTGGGGGTATATATACATACATATATATGATGTAGAAAGGAGCTGTTTCTATAAGATGGATGCTGAGCGAGACCGAGCCATATCCGAACACGTGGTGAGAATGCATAGATATCGAGCTCCGGGAGAACAAGATGGAGAAGGTGGATGTCAAATCTTAATAGTCTTCAATTATTTATTGCTTTTTTTCAGCTTTGCCTATTGCCTTTGGTTCAGACGTCCTAACCACTATGGATATAGATGGGGGGCAGTCGGAAAGTGATGGCAAATCTTCAATTTTTGAAAAGTATGATCCGGTATTTCACGGCAAGAAATCATCTGCAAAAAAGCGAGTTAATATAAGTTAATTGTGACGTAGAGAATAATATGTGACGAGTAGATTTGGTACTAAAATTGTGGCTATGAATTTTCTGAAGAAATTTGTCCACGTTGTGAAACTTATGAAAGTATGATAGATGGTATATAGTAGATACTGATATGAACATCAATACTCTTTAGCCTCGGTTGACTCGAGAGGCTTGCGATCTGATAGCCGCTGAATATTCAAAATTGAGAGCCCAAGACACAACGGGAACAAACAAAGCGAAGGTACGAGGAGATTTAATAGATACATGAATAATTAATTTCTCAAGACGCAACCGGTCACTGCGAGGACTTTGGAAACGATGATACGATTTTCTACAGCGCACGCTAAAGTCAGGACGTCAAAAACAATAACAGAGGCGAGAGAGTCTAATTAGGAATTTTATTTAGTAATATCTCTGCCTTAGGTTGATGCAAAGTTTGCTATAGAAATGATCAATTTTGCCTACTTCAAAAAAGCACGAAATCCAGACCATTTATGCTAAATCATTTATTTCTTTGCTAGGTTGCAGTGAAAGAGACTTCTCTCAATGATAGCGAAGGTGAGGAGGGGGAAGAGGAGGAAGAGGAGGAAAGAGAAGGCGAAGAAGAGAGTGAGGAGACCCAAGAATCGCGTCGTAGATCAAGCAGAAGAAGGGGTGCAATCTCGGGGGAACAAAGCGAAGGTAGAAATGAAATAGATACAGTGTATCAACACGTATAGATCTCGATTAATTCCGAAGAGTTTCCACCTGCCAAAAGAACAAGGCCGGACATTTCAGATGACAGGCAAATCCATAAAAAAGATAATCAATTAAATACGTAATATTGGGGGTCATATAGATTGGCTCTATTCCGGAGTCTCGTCTTTCAACTTTTCTCCACGGAGCACTCTCAAAGCGTTTCCATGGATACCCTCAAAGCGAAAGTGGAAAACGACTTCGATGACGTCGAAATGCAAGCTGCTCTTTCAGCCATGCAAGACGCAAATCAACTCATGGTAGCAGACGACACCGTGTTTCTCATATAAAAAACACACACCGAACCACGCCCACACTCATTATTACTATTAGTTTATTAGTTTCATCTACTGTGTTCTGTGTACATGTCTGTGTCTTTGGGATCGTTCTGTCCTGGATCGGGTTGGATCACAATTTCGTTGTCTTGACGACCGTCGCTAAGTTTTTTCTCCGTTGTAATTGCTGGCTGCTTGGGTAGGTATTTTTCCTTTAGTCTGTCGTAGAACCTTTTGGCTGGAACGTAGGCTAAATTGGGAAAGCAAATTCCCGCCGTCACACTCGCTCCGACGACTGGAAACAAAATGCGACGAGAACGTGATCCTTATATAGAAGACGCATATTGAGGTTTAAATTAAAAAGTATATTAGATTATTTACTTCCTGCTAGTGTGAACCCAATTGCTGCTGCCAATGAAACAGCAGCTGCTTTGGGAACTAGATCCTTCTCAGCTTTTATTACCGCAGAATATTCTATAGTTAATTAATTAATTAATCAATTAATTAATTAACTAATAAAGGTATTCTGCCTTTTATAACTGCTTTTGCTTTGTTGTAGCGTGCTCTAACGGTCGACGTTCTTTCCTAGAGTGAGAGTGTCACGCTAAATAGAAGCCCCGTTTTTTTCGGATTCTCACCTTTATGACGTCGTTTGCGGCCCATATTTGACGTCGAACAGCTGCAATCTGTTCTTCGAAGGCACTGCGTGGTCGAATTTCATACGGTTCGGTCGCTTTCGCGGGCGGATCGTAGATATCGAGCTGGACGAGTCAAAATCGAGCTCAAAGGCAACCGTGAACGTCGGAATAACGTACTTCGGATACTTGAAGACGCTTTCCAGACTCCTTCTGAACAATAATCATCGTTTTTCCTTCGGTTTTCGCAGGAATACGGGACGGTGCGGTGAAAGAGAACTCCCGGATTGTTTCCGAAGATGCGTCGAACGACGCTCGAAACGAGGCCCAGCTCGACTCCAGAAAGTCAAGACGGCAATCAATCGGAATGCAAAACGGGCGCGAATCACTGGAAAATGATTCTGGCCACTCATTTCGTCGTCTTTCTCTCTTCTCTGCTCTATTGGAGTCACGTGACCACTGAAATCGACTCAAACTGGCTTCGAATCGGGACGGCGTCGATTCAAATCGTCTCCGCCGCACTCTTCGGTCGCTTCAGCGACACAATGACTCCGAAATTCGCTCTCGTCGCGTCGATCGCCGTCGCACTTCTCGGTCACATGATCGAAGCCCTAGCAACGAAAGAAGCGACAATTGCATCGATTCTAATAACGTCGTCGAGTGATCCACTATTAGGTAATCCGGGACCTCCATAGGCAACGCATTTGGATTTGAAATTTTCCCCAGGAGGTCTCATAGTTCTTTCTTTCCTGACGTCACAGAAAGGTAATTGCTATTCTAATCATTTCCTACGAGAATCCATAGGAGGGAATATTAGATAGACTGGTTCACGTTGGTCGTCTGATGATGTCATATGGAATTGGCATGTTTTCCGGTCCCCTCATTGGCCACTGGCTGGCAAGCCAATCACGTGATCATTTTCTCGTCGTTCTGTCCTTCCTGGCATATCTTTGTCTTCTTTTTCCCATTGCCATCAAATATCTCGGATCTCCCTCCCCTAATAGAACTCATGGTAGCAATAGCAAAGTATCTGATACAGGTATCTACAGCTCACTTGCGTTGCGTGACGTCATAACCTCGTATAGCTATTTCTCTTTTCGTTCTTCTTCTCGTTCAATTTTTAACCCAATTTCCGCTGAGTGCTTTGCACTCCGCTCTTCCTCTCGTCGCTAAGCAACGTTTTGGAGTCAACGACGACGATGACGTGAGATTCGTCCCGGCGCTAGAACATCTTCTAGTTGCAGTACGAATATTTAAATAGCGAATATGACGTCATAGCAATTTTCAGGTCACCCAAGGGGTTCTCATTGGCCCTATAGGGCGCTTTTCCCAACAGAAGATCATTCGGTGGTCTCTCATAGCAACAGGCCTAGCCTTTTTTATCACGGTGATAAGAAAAGTTGGCGCGCACTCTTTTCAATGCTATGTGTACCTGTCTATACGTAGATATTCATCCCCAATATGGTTGCTTTATACACGTGCTTGACCTTGATTCTTCTTCCCGGCACTCTGTTTGTAATCACCGTGATGTCTCTTTTATCAAAACGCCAAACGTCGGCGGGAACGGCTCTCGGCCTTTCGGCATCAATAAACGCTCTCATTCAACTCTTGTCCCCATTCGGGGGGCCCTTTTTGTACGATACGTTTGGCTACGCGTCGTTCGGCGTGATAGGCTTGACTGCGTCTATTTTCGGAGTGATTAGTTTGCGTCACGCGATCGCCGAATAATTTCTCAAACTTTTATTGGTGCACGAAATTAATTAATTATCAATTAAATTCTCCTACTCTTCGAACGTCAGTCAATCGAGCGCGCGTGCACTCAGCGCACACATCACATCATCATCAGTCGCCTCTCTTCGCTCTGCCCCCGCTCTGCCATTTCAATTCCGCGTAATTGACCTTGTCCTCCGACGTCTCGTCGTCGTCTCCCCTAGCCCGAACGGGATGCGGCGAAGGCCGCGGCGAGTGTCCCCCGCTATGCGCGTCCCCATCCGAATCGTCGTCGGTGCTGAACGCGCCCGCTTGATCGCCGACGCCCAGGCTTTCGAGAAGAGGAAGCGAGGGGGGACAAGCGAAGGGATTTCGAAAGGGGACCTTTTCGCTCTCCTTCACCTGTTCGGCCGTCTTGTCGTAGTCGATTTGCGCGTAGTCGACGGGCGGGGCGTCCGGATCGATGGGCGGACGAGACGTCGACGTCATCGGACGAATCGTCGCTATGAAAACGGTGGGCGCGTCTTTGAGAATTTTTACTATGTCGTCCATGTTGAGACCGGCGAGCGAACTTCCGTGTATCTCGAGTATCTGATCACCTAAGTGAAAAAAAGAAATGATACATATTCTAACACGTGCGTGATAAATTATTAACTATTCACTAAGCACGTGCAAACTAATTTTTTTCGCGCTCTAGCTTCCTTGTCCACACCCCCGCACGCCTGTCAGAAGGAAGCACTAATTACCAGTTCTTACCGGGTTTCAAGACGCCCGTCTGCGCAATGGGCCCGTCTGGAACGACTCGATTGACGAGAACGGGGCCCCCGCAAATCTTGATCGTGCATCCGATGCTGCCGCCTTCCTTGACGAGCGTAACGCGCTTCAAATGCGAATCCAAGCGTCGAAAACTCTTTCGCAAGTCGCTCGTCTCCTCCTCGCGATCTTCCTTCTCTTTCGCCGCCTTGATCGCTTCCATCCACTCGTCGCGCTCGCTTTCCGTTGGCGCGGCGAGCAGGAGTCGCTGTCGATACGTCGACGCTTCGACGAGAAACGCGTACGGTCGTTTTTTGTCGGCGACGTACGATATTTTCGTTATCGTCGAAAGAAAGACGCGATCGCGCGATCGTACGGGTAGAGGCGTCTTCGATGACGATTGCGACGGCGGCGGTTGCGGCGGCGGTTGCGGCGGCGGCGGCGGCGGCGTTCCCGACGATTGGTCGCTCAGGGTCAGGGAGCGCATGTCCTCGCCTTTGAAATAACAGAGCATCTGAGGACTTAGGACGAAGAAGCGCGGGTTCCAGCGCTTGCGGAAACGGCCGCCGTATTTGTCGAGTACACCCTCTTTCAAGGTGAGGATTTTTCGCTTGCCCGACATCTCTCCTATTCTTCGGTGTCGGGTCTGCGAGTGTACTGCGCTTTACCCTTGGCATATAATTTGCTACACCAGTGCTAAATTTAGCTCCTGACCGCCTTTTATGGTCGTAGGTGAGAGTGTGTGACGTACAATGACGTAATTGGCACAGGTACACTGTGGTGTAGTTTTATTTCCGTATCACTTATCGTTGAGGAGCGTGCACAGGTCAAAGTTGCTGCAAATAGGTCGCTGCAAATAGGTCGCTGCAATTCAATACGATTTTAATTAGGACAAACAGGTGATCGAGGCCGTTTACACAGCTTGCAGCAGATCGAGCTAAACTTCAACAGGGTGCGCAAAAAATATCTGGCTGGGGATTGTGCAATCAATTGTACTCTAGTGGGACCGAAAGTAGCGAAAGTGCGGTTTGACGAACACGTGATAGGCTAAGCACCGGTCACTCCCGGATAAAATGGCTGCCGATTTAGCTAAACTCGTGTCTCGCCTCGAAAGCGTCACCACGCGCTTGGAAAACGTCGCCAATCGAAGCGGCGGAGCAGAAGAAAGCATATCTGAGACGAGTGCGTGCGAAGCGCATCGAAAACGTCGCAAATCGAACTGTTTCTCGTTTAGGTCCTGGATCGGAATTCCTCGCCGCTTTCGACACGGTACGACTCGAAAAACGAAACTGTAGACGCCGTTTGACGTTTTGTTTAGCTTTTGAAAGAGAAATTGGGACCGTTCGTCGATCTTACAGCGAAAATCGGCGGCGATCTCGTCGAACAAGTGAGTAGAGTCCGAATGGGGCACCGCAAACGATTTGCGCGCGACGATACGCTCTTTTAGGTGCAATTCGTCAAGGGGGCGTTCGAAGCCCAGCGCAATTTCCTCGAAATCGTATCGAAATGCAAAGAACCTGGAGTAAGGGGGCCCCGCCTCCTCCTTCCGCTTTTCGGTCATTTTTCCGGGTTTCTCCTTAGCCTTCCGTCCTGCAGCAGCTATTGAAACCGACATCGGAGGCAATAGTAAAAGTTCAGGTGAGAGTTAACGGAAGAGGGGGGCGTGGATTCTCAATCAATTTTCTTTCTTTGCGTAGGACTTCAAGGAGAAACGTCGCGGGCATGCGCAGTTCAATCACTTCTCTTGCGTTGGCGATGGCATACAAGCTTTGGGCTGGGTGACTGTAGTAAGACAAAAAGATGAAATTAAATTGAATTATTTTATATATATATATATGTATATGTGATTTAGGTTCCCAAGCCTTCGGTGTTTGTAAAAGAGGGAGGCGAATCTGCCAAGTTCTATGGCAACCGCGTCAAGAAAGAATTCAAGGGAAAGTAAGTATGCTAATTAATTAATTAATTAATTAATTAATTATTCTAATTTAGGGATGATAACCAAGTGAAGTGGGCCGATACGTACTACGCTCTGTGGGATTCACTTCAAGAGTACGTTAAAAAGTACCACCTGAAAAAACTCTCCTGGAACTCATCCGTATAATTAAAAGTATTGGATAGTATATGTTTATTTAATTGGTGGTATTAGGGTCCTATTGCTTCAGCTGGAAGTGCTGCAGCACCGGCACCTGGACCTCCTCCCCCACCTCCTCCTGCCATTGTTCCGCCAGGTCCGGCTGCTGATACAGGAGCCAAGAAACCGGATATGTCTGGCCTTTTTGCTTCGCTCAATAAAGGCTCGAACGTAACTTCAGGTAACCAATAATCATAATTTCAATAATTCTATTAATCGGTTATTTATTCAGGTTTGAAGCATGTCAGCAGGGATCAGATGACGCATAAGAATCCGTCGCTACGCGCGGCGTCCGTTGTCAAGGCAAGCGACGCTAAACCAGCCGCTACAACGGGAGCAGCGGCCAAGAAACCGGCTGCTCAAGTCAAAAAGGATCCCGTATTTCGATTGGATGGAAAGAAATGGGCCATAGTACGAATTATTGCGAGAGGAGAGACTTCGTTTTTTCATAATTTCATTAGGAATATCAAGAAAAGAAGCAAGGGGCTGATCAACTTGTCGTTGATCAAACCAACATGTCTCAATCCGTCTACGTGTTTCGCTGCGTTGATTCGACTATCGTCGTCAAGGGAAGAGTCAATAACGTCACTCTTGGTAAGAGATTAATTACGGTATTGATTATTAGGAATTGTTTTTATAGATTCTTGCAAAAAGTGTGCCATTGTCGTTGATAAATGTATCTCCGGTATTGATATCATCAACTCCCAACGCATCCAAGCCCAGGTGAAGCGAGACCTGCATTATTCGTATTAGGGGTGAAATGGATGATACATACAGATCATGGAAAGTGTCCCCACTGTGAACATCGACAAGACGGACGGCTGCCAAGTCTATTTGAGCAAGGAGTGCCGTTCTGCCGACATTGTCATGGCCAAGTCATCGGAAATGAACGTCATGATTCCTCAAGACGATGGAGATTTTGTAAGAATGCACACACACACACACAGCCACGTTTCAGAGAAAATGACTCTGAAGAGAAGGGCCCCTCCTTGGTATACTGAGTGCTTCTTTTCTCCTACTCCTCCTCCCGGTCTCAGTTTTCAATGAGTACATCTATGAGGGATTCTTTGTACTAATAAGTCCCTGGGTGGTTTCCATGGTTTTGCTGCGTGCTCTACTTAACTACGACGCTTCATTTTCTCGCTAGACTGAGGTTCCTCTGCCAGAGCAATATAAGAGTAAATGGAATGGCAAGACGATGGTGACTGAGCCCACTGATATCGCCGGCTAACCGCAGGTCAGAGATCGCTCCACTGGTTTGGCTTCATTTGGCGTTTTTGCAGACAACTCTCTCTCTCTCTTTCTTTTTTTTGGGTGGCTTTGTTGTGTAGGCATGTCTGTTCTCACGTGATCGTATCGCTGTCTCTCGGTGTGTGATTGTGAAAATGAATTAGAGATTTATTGAATTCGAAAAACTTCATCTATGATACACCTGTCGCTACTAGAAATGGATGGATCCTATTTCTTCTGTCCGCCTCCTAAGAAAAGGGCCTTTTGATACGCCGTCTCCACGGCTTCGATGAGAGCGCCCCGAAAGCCGGCCTTCTCCAACCGACTCACAGCCTCGATCGTCGCACCGCCGGGAGAGCAGACGTCGTCTTTCAACTGAGCAGGATGTTTACCCGTTTCAAGTACCATATTAGCAGCACCCTAAAATATAAATCAATAAATATTAATAAGCATTTCTATTTTAGAAAAGGATTACCTGTACTGTTTGCGCTGCAAGTTGTATCGCCATTTCCCTGGGAAGTCCGCACTTGACTCCGCCGTCTGCAAGCGCGTCGATCGCCATGAAGATATATCCGGGTCCGCAGCCACTCAACGCCGTCACAGCATCCAGTATCGGTTCGCTCGACTCCTCGCAACTTCCCACCGATTTCATCAGCTTTTTGACGAGCTCCCCGTCGCCGTTTTTCACCCATCGACCCGTCGACAAAACGGAAGCGGCTTTCTGCACGAGACAGGGAGTGTTGGGCATAACGCGAACGACTCTCGACTCAGGCGGCAAATCCTACAGACACACAGAGAGAAAAACGTTCGTAAGTATACCGGATATCCGGCTAGGGGTACGGGATTCTGACTGAAATTCATTCGTTCCTCACCCGTTCGATTGACTCCAACTTGACGCCGGCCGCTATGGAAACGACGAGATGATCGCGCGTGACGCACGACGACACTTCGCGCAGAACGACGGGAACGACGTTCGGTTTGACGGCGACGACGACGACTTTGCTCTTCTCGACCGTCAATCGATTATTCGTCGTCACATTGATACCAAACGTCTTCGAAAAAAAGGGAGATAGAGATAGAAAGAGAGATAGTAGACTAGGACTACCCCAGATGGCTCTGTACGGGGGAGAAAGGTTTACCTTGATTAGTTCGATCGATTGGGGAGTCGGAGCGCTGGCCGTTATGCGTTCTTTTGCTACGATACCTAAAATCTTCGTTTAGAGGTTCGCTCGGGGATCGTTCGTGCTCTCGGGGCATCTCTTTTGTGTCTGGCATATTGAGGGTTGCGCGCGTGGGGGATTTGTTCGTTTTTCTGTCGCTGACCTGACGCTAGGAAACCGCGCGTCATCGCCTGAGCCATTTTGCCTGCGCCTATGAATCCGATTGACATCGTTGACGTCGAGCAGTCGTCTTCCATACACGGCAGGAACGAGTGGTACAACGTTCCACTGGATTATATAAGGGCGAGGAGGGGGAGGTTGGGCTTGGGCTACGGGTAATTGATGTTTCTTTGCGCCTATTGGTTCGTCTTTGTTCGACCTAATTAGCTACCACGCGTAGTGCACGTGGAAGAGGAAAGAGTCATAACACGTCCTGGGAAGTTTAGAAAAATTCGTTCCATACCGTCGATAGTGTTTTTTTTTTGACTGGATAGCATCCGACCACGTCATCTCTAATGCAGCTGCAGGATATTAATTAATTTATATCTCTCTTCCGGAATTCCTCCGGCGTTCACGTAGGCTTCGTTACGTTATACAATTAATTAATCTGCCCATAATAGATTTCAGCTCGACTACTGTATGACTATTTTTGTGCACTGTAGATAATCCGGGAGTTTTACGTCAGACGTTCGTTCGCCAGACTTCCTGGCACGCTGAAAACCGCCTTCAATCAAATGAATTTATTTCATGGTCCTGCAAACAAACGGGCGTTCGAAGGAAAGCTTGGCGTTTTCTGTACAGTGCAGTGATCCAATTAATATCAATGCTCCCGTGATATGCTCCGATAAATGACAGCAGAAGGAAGTAGTGAGAGCCCGTCGACGAGCAAGGCGCTGAGCGCCGACGTCATAATCGTCGGTTTGGGTCCCGTGGGAGCCGTCGCCGCCAATCTGCTCGGCAAGTACGGCGTCCGGACGATCGTCTTCGAAAAAGAGCAGGAAATCTATACGGGACCTAGGCGAGTTTTGCCGCCAGCACGCGCATTGCGTTTTCATACTACATTTATCGTGCAGGGCGGTCGCGATCGACGGCGAAACGACGCGAATATTTGGAATGGTAGGTTCGAGGGTCCCCGGATAATAGGTATCGGGTATCACTCTCTCGCTTTCTTTCCCAGTTCGATATGGACACGTGGATGAACGGACACGTAACCAAGGTCGGTTACCAACTCTTCACGGAGCAAAAACGCAATGGGGGTCTCGCTCTCGTCGATTTGGATCGCGTCAAGTGCGTGCGCTAGCTATAGCATTTGGAATGCTCGTTCACCACGCCCACTCTGGTTTGCTTATAGGCAGGAGTACGGGTACGCCAAGTTGGCCTACTTCTTTCAGCCGTCCGTAGAAGCAGTTCTGAGAAAGAATCTCAGACGATATCCGTGCGTTCAACTCTATTTAGGATATGAGGTAAGATAGCATTCAAAATAATACTAATATTAAGAGAGATATTTGAAAAATTACTTTCTTAGGTTTTGAATGTTGGCGAGGCTGCTGATGGGACGGTTGGAGTTAGAGCGAAATATGTCGGCGGACTGAAAGAGGAAGTATGTACGGCGCGCTATGTCCTTGGCTGCGATGGAGGCCGAAGCATCATTCGAAGAAAACTCCGACTCCGATACGTTGGGCTTGCAGAAAGTAAGATGTCATATAGGGACATACATACATACATATAGTATACTACATATATGGGGTGTTCTTATAGTGGAAAGATGGCTTGTGCTTGACGTTCATACTACCGATGAAAAGATTTCCAAAGAGTGGCCTCATTTTACGTACGTTTTCGACGGACATCGGCCGTTCTTGCACGTGCCTTTGCCCGAGAATTTTCGCCGATTTGAATTTCTTCTGAGAGAGTGCGCGGAGATAACCTAGAATTTATTTCCTATGTATTTGGGGGGGTTTTTTAGTCATGAAGATGCGGAGGAAATGACGAGATTAGAAAACGTCGCGAAAATGCTCGACTCTATTGGAATCGATTCGTCGAAACTGGAATTCTGTCGAAGAATCGTCTACAAATTCCACTCTCGACAGGCGAGCACGCACAGAGATTCAATTCTTATAATAAAAAAATCGATTCCTATTATTAGGTAGAAAGATGGAACGTTGGCCAGTCGTTTCTCCTTGGAGACGCCGCTCACTGTCTACCTCCTTTTCGCGGACAAGGAAGCACAGGTACAATTATCAATATTTTGTAAGTACTTATTTATCTATGCGTGTTATGTGTAGGCATGTGCAGTGGTATTCGAGATGCAGCCAATCTGTGCTGGAAAATCGCCGTTGTTCTTGGTAGTCCTCTCAATTCTAATGTAGCTCAAAGTGGCGGCGGCGGCGGCAAACGGTCGTCGACGTCATCGTTGCCATTGTCTCAATCTGTGGAGAAGATGTCTATGTGGGACGACATCAAGTCGATGCAAGCGGGAACGGGCGTCGATCGACTGATTGGAAGCTACGAGTTGGAGAGAAGTCCGCACGTCAAGGAAATGATTAATCACGCACTGGGTATATATATAGATGAGATAATATCTTCTTTATTTATTTATTTTTATTAATAGCGTATGGGATGACGACAAAGTATCGAAATCCCATTGCCATTTTCGTTCGCAATATTTTATTTCACATCATGATGATGACGCCGAGAACGCGCGCCTATCTGGAGGAGGACAAGGGAAAGCCTTGCGCGACGATTACGAGCGGTTTCATCGATGATCGTTCGTTGGGATCCGGGGAACTCTTCATTCAGCCTTACGTCAGAAAATCGGGAGAATTGGTTCTATTGGATAAGGTATTGTCTACACATCCACGTGGCCATTAGGATATTCTTTAATTGAAATAGGAGTTTAGATATTTATTACGCGTATTTTTAATATTTTTAGGCCCTTGGCTCTGGCTTTGCTGCCCTTGCTTGGAACACGAATCCCAAGCATTTCATTGGCACGGCAATGCAGCTTCTATTGAAGCGCATTGGTTGCACGTTTATAATCGTTTTACCACGTGGTAGTGCTGTGGAGGAAGGGGCTCCTTATTTTTCTGGTACTAACGCGCGCTCGTGCTGCTAGATTATCTGTACATTGTTTGCCATGTAGAGGAATCTGTTTGTATTATTGACGAAAATAAGGAACTCGAGTCGTGGTTCACAAGCCATAAAGCTGAGCTTGTTCTGCTGAGACCCGATAGGTGGCAATAAATTTAAATTAATATATAAATAGTTACTCGTTTTGCCTTTTTTCAAAAGATTTGTTTTTGGTCATGCTGATGGCTCGTTGGAAACGGGCGGCGTTCTCGTGACGAAACTTAGCGATTTGTTGTCGGGAAAAAGCCAGTTAACGATTCGACGAAGAAAAAGATTTCTTTCCGCCTGGCAAACACTGGCTATAATGACTTTTACGACACTGTTTGTTCTTGTGTTCGGACTCATACTTATCTTTTATGCAATTATTGTCTAGGAGGGATTCTAAAATGACAGTGTAGGAAGGCCCGCGTGGGAAGGCATACGGGAACAGGCTTAGAGCACGCGAGTAAAAGCACGATGTCGGGAAACGACGACGTGAGACTCCCTTCTCCCCGCTCTATCGCCCTCTAATCGCGCCAATCGACTTTAGCTCGAACCGGAACACAGTCGCAAGATCTTCATCGGCGGTCTCGATCACAGCACGACGAGCGAATCGCTTCGTATCCCCTTCGAACCGTTCGGACAGATAACCGACTGCGTCGTCATTTGCGAAAACGGCACGCAAAAGTAAGCGCAAAACGATATCCCCGCCGTCAACGAAAAGGGGACCCTGGACCCTCTCCCTCCCTCCCATCAGATCACGCGGCTTCGGCTTCGTAACGTACGCGCAGAGCCACGCAGTCGACGACGTCATCAAACGCAAGTCGAACTTCAAAGTCGACGGGCGTCAAGTCGACTTGAAGCGCGCCGTGCCGCGAAACGAACCGATCAATGAAACGTCGACGAAAATCTTCGTCGGCGGCCTTCCGCCGAGCGTCACGACCAAAACGCTTCGCGAAACCTTCGCCGAATTCGGCACCGTGACGATCGCCGAAGTGATGTTGGATCGCGATCAAATATCGCGCGGCTTCGGTTTCGTCACCTTCGAAAATCCCGACGTCGTTACGCGGCTCGTCGCGAAGAAACGCGTCGAAATCGACGGGAAAGCGGTCGAAGTAAAGCGCGCCGAACCGCGCGGTACGTTGCCCGGCGGTCGCGGGGGCGGGGGCGGTGGGCGTGGCCCGCGTAGTTACGATCGCGACGATTACGGATCGCGTGACTATGGCGGCTACGATCGAGGCGGCGCGCGCGGCGGTGCGCGCGATTACGGCGGATCGCGCGGGTACTCGGATTACGGGGCTAGCAGCGGGTATTCCTATGGTTACGGTTCCGCTCCGTCAGCTGGAAGTGCGCCCGGATACGGTGGCATGGCGGCGGCCGGTTACCGTAGGGACCCCTTTGCTGATTATAGTCGTAGTGCTGCGGCGGCTGCCGTTTCGCCTGGATATGGGTATGGAGGGTATCCGGGGTCCGCTGCTCCCGCTGCTCCTGCTCCTGTTGTCGGTCGAGAGATGCAGGCGAATCCTGCTCCGGCTGCTTCTTATCCTATTGGGACTCCCTATGCGCAGTCTCCGTATGGGTATTCTCCTCAGATGAAGGGGTATGGGGGTGCTGATGCCGGTGGACTTCCGCCGCCGCCGCCTCATGGTGGCGGCGTGGGTGGAGCCGGTGGAGCGCCAGGGGCGAATCGTTATCGGCCTTATTGAGGTAAGAGAAAGGGGGCTAGGTAAAAAGGTTGATTTCTTTATAGAGGGTCTATGCTAGGACGGAGATTATCACATAGACTTAAGAGAGGGAGAGTGCGTGTGTGCGTGTGTGTGTGCGTGGGACCTTAGAATGGAAAACGTTCGTTTTTTAGTTATAGAACCGTGCTTGTCTTTGATGTCATTTTTGGCTTATAATAGTAACTGGAGTGAGGCGTTGAGAGCTTAGTAGTAGTATAGTAGTAGGTCTAAGAGGACGGTGAGTGAGTGAGCGAGTGAGTGAGTGAGGAAGTGTCTCCTTTGTTGATTTTGGTTCTGAGTGGAACGATAGGACTCCATCCAGTCTTAGAGGAAAATGCTAGGAAGAGTGAGTGAGTGAGAGAGAGGAAAGGGAGTAAGACAGGCAGGCAGGCAGGCAAAACAGACAGGAATCTCAGGCAGACAGGCTTTAGTCACAGGATAGAGGAGGAGAGGCGTTAGAGATAAAAGCAGGTATAGTCAGAGGTCATTCTATTGCAATAGACACGCAAATAAATGCTTGTTGAATTTAGGTACAGTGACAAGGGCGAATTGTTTACTTTGCTTTTAGATAAGGAGAAAGAGGATGTACACTGAATAAAGGCTACAGATGTTTCTCTCGGAGCTCCACGTACTGCATGTGAACCGAAGGCAACCCTATCTTTTTACACTCCATATCTTATTTCGAATACGGGTGTTCGTCTCCATGGTACTTGCTAACAAGGCGTGCGCACTCTCATTCGATACAAATGGAAACGAATCCTCCGACGGCGAAAAGCGTCAAGATCTGTCGCAACGGCGACTTCAACTACGTCGCGCGTCGCTTCGTAGTAAACGATCGGCAGGCGCGCAACTTCGACGCGTTTCTCACGCAAGTGACGAGCGGACTGCGTCCGCCTTTCGGGGCGGTTCGTCGCCTTTACACGCCGGCGCACGGCCATCGAGTCGAACGGCTCGACGATCTGCGATCGGGGCGCGTCTACGTCGCCGGCGGAACGGAAAAGTTCAAGAAATCGACGACAATTCGACAGGGTGGAAAAGTGAAAGAAGTCGGGTACGGTTGCCCGGGGAAACCGTATTGATTATTCATTAGGGAAGTCCGGATTAGGTACGAGATGATTGGACAGCAGTACCGGAAGTCTCATACGACTGAGGTTTAGAGGCGTTTGTGTGCTGAAAAAAATTTAGATAGTGTGGGGTTCCCTTGTTAGGATTTGTTGACTAAAGCGCGTCGTATTCCTGTGATTGTGTCGGCGAGGTTGCATCGTTTTGATAAGACTCCTATACAAATTCAGTATGGTTATACATGAGAATTTTAATTAATTATATGGGGTATGTTATTTAGCGTGTTTCGAAATGGGGATGAAATTTTTAAGGGGATCAAGTTTGTCCTGTCGAAACGAGATATGCAGAACTGGGACTTGGTACACAGATATAGGCGGTGGAGAGTTCTGTTTTTTTTATGATGTCTCTATCTGAAGCTAATGGGTATGATCACGGAGAAAATTCAACTAAGAACGGGAGCAGTGAGAAAGTGGGGATAGAGAGGATGCTTGCAAGGCTGATCCCCTTATGTACATGTATTTAGATTATGCACATTGGAGGGTTTACCTGTTGAGAAAGTTGAAAATGGACGAAAATACGTGGCAGTTGGATCAGACAAGTATAAGGAAGCGCACTCCTTATTCATCATCATATGAAATAGTCTGCTTTTAGATTCAAACGTCTTCCCTATGGAAACGAGCTGATCTCCACTTCTCCACCACAGAATAGGTACTAAAGCGCATAAAGATAGTAGACCGCCTATAGATGGACAGTCACTCTAGGTCTTTTAACAAACCGAGGCAAAGGCTTCCGTTGAAGCGGGCTTCAACGTGGAAAAAACCGAGAGTAATTGCAGAGAAATCGCCTGAGAAATCACCAGTACGAGCCCCTAAAGCGAGACCAGTTGGCACTAAACATAAAAAAGGAAGCTCTAAAAAAGAAGTTCAGCCGGCGCCCAGAAAAGTGAGTAGGTGAGGTGGAAAAAAGACGCGTTTTGTTGATGTCTTTTGTCTAGCCGTCTCCCGTTCTTGATGCGGATGATATTAATCACATTTCCGATGTTGCGTCGAGCTTGTCTAGTCTGCGTTCTGCGAAGGAGCGCGAGGGAGTCTTTCACGCCTCCGAAGTCGGAGGAACGAGCACTGAAGACGAAAAGGAAATGTTGCCGGAGAAAAGTAGGCTTAATTAAAACGAGAGAGAGCATCGCTCATTATTTTCATCTAATTCAGCTGGAGATGACATTTTTACCGCGGGAAAAGTCGAAACAGTAGAAGCTGTTGAAGAGTCTAAAGGTAATAGTCATATTTTTAGTTTATGGAGGAGTAATGTTAATGTAGAGACCATATCTCATTAGATACTGTGGTTGATAAACCAGTAGATATGATGGAAGCAGATGTTGTAGAAGAGGAAGAAGTAGAAGGGAAAGAGAACGTAGAAGGAAAACGCGAAGAAAATGATAGTGGTAAAAAGAGACCGACCACGTGGAATGGGAGTCGTGGGAGGTCTGGAATGGCAAGTAACGAAAGCGAGAGAAAGTCTCGTTCTCGTTCTCGTGGCGACGACGAAGAAAGAGAAGCGGTAGCAGCAGATGATGATAATAAAACTGAGGAGGTTATTGGGGGGGATGAAGTTGAAGAAGAAGAGGTTGTCGCTGCGGTCGAACCATTGGCTCATGATGACAATGAAAAGGAGACAGAGGAAGAAATCCAAGAAGAACGCACTGATGATGATAATGAAGAGGTCAGAGAAGACGATCATGGGGAAAATGTCGGGAAAGCAGAAGAGGAAGAAATTCAAATTGACGGGGAGGAGATTAGAGAAGATGAAAATATTAGAAAGGAGGAGGAGGAAGAAGAAAGCAAAGGCCAAGGTGAGGAAAACATTGATGAGAGTATTGAAAGGGCAAAAGAAGAGGATGGGGAAGCTTCTGCAGATGAGCCAGCACCTCCTAGCAGAGTAAGCATAAAAAATGAAGAGGGTACAGAGTGAGTAATAAGTATAGACTAAGAGTACATATGCTGTTCCCAATACAATCAACTAATAATTATCTATCACTGCTGTACATTCTTGAAATTTAGTGCCGACCTATTAATGATTCGGAAGTGCGCGTTTTAATTCTTGCCTAAAAATCGTATTTGAATTTTTTAATTTGCGTGTAGAGCGCAAAAGGCGCGCTGGACTTAACGTACGCTAATCGACTGACTTTCGAAAAATGGTCTACGCATTTCTCGTCCACACGGTCAATCCCGGCCCGTGCCGCATTCTCTTTGCGGCGTTCTACGGCTGCGAGGTGCGCATCTCGTCTTTCCAATCAATTCCGCGTCGCTAACGACCAGTTAGGACTCCGAATCAGAAATTCCCGACGAAAAATTGCGAGCGAGGCGAAAAGAGCAACTGAATCAGGTAGAAAAGAAGCGATAGAGTCGAAACACTCACGGAAAAAACGGCCCCAGATAGCAGAACAAGTCCAAAGCGAGTTTTCCTTCCGCTCATCGACTACAGGCACGAAATACAGCGGCGAAGGAATAAGCGACGAGTAAGAGCTATATAGACATTGCGACTTCCTGGGACGTATGTGCCCATATGGATTAATATTTCGTCTCTTAGACTCTTAGCCGTAAAAGAAACGGGATTTTTCCGGCTTGCATCCGGTTGCCCTTTCAAGGAATCGAAGTTTGTTCTGTGGATGACACAAGCGAGGTAAGACAAAGAAATAAAAAAAAACGACATAGGGATGCATATGCATGACCTTATTAGATGCGGGTATACGATTGTAATGGAGGAGGACGAGAATCGGATTTTAGCTGAGAACGTGCTCAATCTGATGCTGAGACTCATAGACGTTTATGTGAAGAAGCAGGATGAAACGACAATACAGGTACAGTAATCAGATAGAGACAAAATTAAACAACTGCAATATTTATTAATTAATTAATAGATTTTATTAAAAGCCGACAAAATGGCTTCAGTCGTTCATCTGTTTCTACCAAACGGACAGGTATCTTATAAATAAATAAATAAATGAATGAATGAATGAATGAATAAATGTAAACGTCGCTGTACATGTAGCTTCAGTTTATCAATCATCGAGTCGTTGAACAATATCAGAAAGAACTAGAACTTCTCCTATCCGGAAAATGAAATCAACTCCCCCTCTCCCGGCCGGGTCACGTGAGTATAAAATTAATTATTAACGACTGCACGCGATCGATTTATTTTCTCATTATCCTATCCCGCACATTTTAATTCGACGATAGAAAAGCTTCTTAGCAAAATCATAGAAAACAACGTCAGCCCAATTGGCCTTCTGAATCAACTTCACCGTCTCCTCGTCCCTCAGCAAAGCCATCTTATCCTTCTCGGACTTCTTATTGGCATTTCGATGCATAACGCTATCGGGCAGCTTCACTTCCCGCGGAAAGAATCGCGGTAGCACGTGACCGAGCAGTTGTATCGACGTCGTCAAATCTTCGACCAATCCGACAACGGCAAATCGACGCAGCAGGTGCATGAGGGCGTGGTCGAGCGCGAGCGCGCTACCCTTCTCGCAAAACGTTTCGCTGCCACAAAAGTAACGCGTAATTAAATTAGTTTCGCATCCGCCTCGCTTGTGTTTCAGACATTCGGCGATGTTCTCGTTCGAGTCGATTTTTTCGCGCCATCGAAGGGCTTTGATGTGCTTCAAATCGCTTTTGTGATAATACAGGTAAGAGGATATGAATCTTTCGACGGGGTCCCGTATGAAGGTGATGTAGCTGTAGGGTACGCCTAGCGCGCGAAAGTCGTTGTAGTAGAAGTGGCGTACGTAGGCGGCGCGCGAATTGTTTTGGGCGAGCGTCTTCGCGATTTTGTCTGTCGCTTCTTTGACGTCGTTTGGCGTCCACGCGCGCGCGCCGTCCGTGTTTTCGATGAATGCGTATTGGTATTTTTTCGATACGAGGTAGAGAAGGGTCGATATGCTCGTGCTAGCGCATTTGGGTACGCGGGGAAAGAGGAGTAGACGGGGATTTAGGCGCGTGCAACGTAGACCGTCCCGGATGCGGTTGTAACGATCCATGCTGATGCTCCCTTTCGGTTTTCCTCGTTTGTCTGATCGCTGCGAAAGCGGCGACGTTGCGGATAGTCGGTTAGGCGACGACTTAGCTAAGGGGCGACTGGCACGTTCCTCAGAAGTCGGCGTGACGCCCTTCGGTAGGGCAAAAAAAGCGCCGCTCGACAGAAGAATGACGATTGCGATAAGACAAATCGTTTTTCGTCGACGTTTCAGCATTCTAAGCAGGTCGATCGGCGCTTTTGTCTTTCTCTCCCACTTTTGTCTGAAACGTACTTCCCGGATATGCCTATGGAAACTAATAATTAAATTAAAGCGCGAGACCAACCTAAATTCGAGCAAGAAAAACTTCGCTTTTTATTTAGGCTCGCTTAGCTGGATAGGCCAGCTGGATATGGTCAGACATTGTGTACGGGGATGTTAGCACGTGATATGTCATGTGACTCGCTTCGTTTCAAATGTGTCGTCGTTTCTCCTCTTTCTTCTGCGATCGGCGCTTCCTCCGCGCTTCTTCAGGTTCGTTGAACGGCTATTTTTTGCTTTTTCCTTGCGCGCGTCTTCCTTTTGAAGAATGGGGGGCCCCTCACGAGAACACCCTCTTATGCCAGCAATCGAGTGGCCCGTTGGCTTCAAAACACGATTTTCCATTATCGATTACTTTAATTTCTTGTCCCAGTTGCTTTTGGGTCGCGTTTCGAACGGAGGGGCCCCCTTCGGGTTCTTGACTTTCGCAGCGTCCACAGTAATTGTTTGATGAATGACTCCCCTCCCTCTCTCGCTCTATCCAGTTGCAGTTTTTTTGCAGCAGCAGCAACAATGCGCGAACCATTGAAATAATAGCTGATTTATTTATTAATTAAATTTTCTTCTGTAGATTGTTTTGCAAGCGCTCTTCTATCGTCGCGGTAGAACGCTCAATATACATCTGACTGTCAATGTGACAACTTTACAAGTGGAAAAAAGGCTACAAGTGGAACTAAAAGGCTGCGAGGTATCTTATCAATTCTCCCTGCATGAATTGTTTTGTCGTGTAGTAGTTCTCTCAATCAGACGAGCAGCAGACGACGACGACGACGCAGTTCATCCCTCGGTCGCCAAGAGGTTAAATAGGCGTCACCTCTGCAGAGGCTCTAGAGTTGCCTCCCCGCGTAAGGCTGAGCACTGGCGGGTAAATCAGTGACGCCCCTTGGAATTGCACCTGCGAGTGGCAGCTGGGATGTCAGTCCACTCGCAGGTGCAATTCCAAGGGGCGTCACTGATTTACCCGCCAGTGCTCAGCCTTACGCGGGGAGGCAACTCTATAGCCTCTGCAGAGGTAGGGCCTATTTATCGCTCTTGGCCACAGAGGGATGGCTGCGTCTGCCTCGTCGGATTGCAGGAACGACTACACGACAAAACAACTGACGCGGGGGAAAGCAATAGCACAATACCTGGTTGGGCCATTTGATGCCAATGTTTCATTACCATTCATCTGAAAAAAAAGAAGATGAGAGGGAGTTGAGGTAAAGGCGAATGTCCACGCACTAACTAATACAGTGTACATGTATAAATAAATAAAGACTCAATAAAAGCAGATTTCCCTCGTGTTCTTGCACCATCGCTGCTAACATAGGAGCGCGCGAGTCTCAATTCCCGAATGGGGGGCCCCCCTTGCCGTCTTTTACACCCTTGTCGCTGTTTTCTTACCTTTAAACGTCGCACTGTATTTGGCAAAATCGTTCAAGCTTTGAATGCACGGATTTCGTCCGAACGTCCTGAACCGGCGTTTTAAAACTGCGCATGCTCAAACATGGCAGTCCGCTGGGCTTTCTGCTGCGGTTCGTGGTCGCCGACGCGCGGTGAATGGATCAAAGCAGCGGCGATCGTGCAATCGGAGGAGAAAGAACGCATCGGAAAATTCGTCTTCCAAAAAGACGCGAAACTGGCGATGGCGGGGCGTCTACTGATCCGCAAAGCGCTCAGCGACGTCTTCGGGCTTCCGTACGACGAACAGCGGCTTCGTAGAACG
Organism: Oscarella lobularis; assembly: GCF_947507565.1. Taxonomy (NCBI): domain Eukaryota; kingdom Metazoa; phylum Porifera; class Homoscleromorpha; order Homosclerophorida; family Oscarellidae; genus Oscarella; species Oscarella lobularis. Next base: position 833,337 of record NC_089192.1, on the reverse strand, counting down.
CCAAAAGGCCGACCGTACGCGGAGAAAAGCAGCGGGAGCCGCATTGCGTCATTTAACGTCTCGCACTCCGGGAACTTCGCCGTGCTCGCCGCTGAGTCGTCGTCGAGCGAAATTCCCGTAGGCGTCGACGTCATGCGCGTGGATAATCCGGGCGGGCGTCGCGGCGAACCAATCGGCAATTTCTTTCACACAATGAGACGCCAATTCACAAGGAATGAATGGGAGACGATTAGAACCCCCCCAAACGACTTGGACCAGTTGGTCCTATTCTACAGGCACTGGTGCCTGAAAGAAAGCTACGTAAAGGCGCTGGGAATCGGCATAGGAACGAGTCTACAAAAGATAGAATTCGCGACGAACCCAAATAGACCTACGCGCGGGGAAAAAGACGTCTACAGGGAAGCGAGCGTAAACGTCGACGAAATCGAGGAAAGGGATTGGACGTTTGAGGAATCTTGGCTCGATTACAATCACTGCGTTGCAGTGGCTCTACAGAACTCAGACACACATAGACAACCTAGTCAATTCATACACCTAACTATAGATGACTTATTATTAGACTACTCGATGCCTCATTCTTATAGCGTAGATGAAACGTATTGGGAGTGTTTTAAAAACAAAAGAACGTGACGATGATAATTTTTTTCTAACTGTATCCTATGAGCGTGCAAAATTTTCGAACGTCTTCGACGAGCAACTCGGGCTCTTCCAAGGCGGCAAAGTGCCCGCCTTTGGACATTTTAGAGCACTGAACGACGTTGCGATAGCGATTCGAAATCAACGTCTTGGGAACGCGCAAAGGCTCGGCGGGAAAATCGCACAAGGCAACGGGAACGTCAATGGGGCATCTAACGTCAAAAAAATATAGATGCAAGTACAGCCTCTTCACCAGTACAGTAGTAGTGGTGAGGAGGTAAGATTTCCTACTACTGGTGAGGAGGTAAGACTTCCTACTACTGGTGAGGAGGTAAGATTTTCTACTACTGGTGAGGAGGTAAGATTTCCTACTACTACTGGTGAGGAGGTAAGATTTCCTACTACTGGTGAGGGAGGTAAGATTTCCTACTACTGGTGAGGGAGGTAAGATTTCCTACTACTGGTGAGGGAGGTAAGATTTCCTACTACTGGTGAGGAGGTAACTACTGGTGAGGAGGTAAATGCAGCATAGGGAAGGCGAAAAATTCTATTAGAGCGGGCGGGCGGGTGTACTTATCTATATTTTTTAGTTGTTTATCCCATGGGGGTCGGTAATAATTATTGATTATTCTTACCGTAAGACTTTGCTGTCCAACTTGCTCTTCGCCGATTCCTTATACAATCGCATAGACGACGTTGCGGTTTGAGTGAACCAATAGATGCAGACGTTCGTTAGCATTTCGTCCAATGTGAACTGATTCTCGACTCCCTCGCCGTCGGACCAGGCGGAGAACTTTTCGATGATATAGCAGGCCAATCCGAGAGGCGAGTCGTTGAGAGCGTAGCCGATGGAGTGCGGCTTCGACGACTGGAGAAGATAGTAGCCGCCCTCGCGCGCCAACCCTTTGAGATTTATGATTGGAGACTTGAGCATTCGCCGCTCGTGAGGAGACAGGAGTTGCGGGAAGACGTTATAGAGGACTATTCGGAGTATGTTCGGTAGCGTCGGTATGGGAGTAAAAGCATTGAGATGAATCCCTTTGCAATGCCTGTAGGGAAACAGTAGAAAGGAAAAGCACCCTATCATGTATCTATCTCTCTATAGCAGAATCAAACTCAGACTTGTATCCCTCTATTCTAAGGTGACCACGTCTTTACAAAACTATGTTCTATAGTGTCTAAGTTCTCAGTACTGACTCTTATAAAGAAACAGCCTCCTGCATTTATAGCTGGAGGACTCTAAGGTGTTTGAACCTCAGTACTCTCAAGGTACAGTCTATCTATTCTAAAGTCCCAAAGCTGCGTATTCTCTGAATGGATCTTATATGAGAAAGTCTACAGTCTTCCTATGAAGAGGGCCCCCAAAGTATCCCCTATCAAAAAGCCCCTACTATACAGAGATATCTTACTTTCTATCAATATATCCGAGTGCTGATGCAACGAAACTGCCCCAATCGCCTCCTTGCACCACGTACGACTCGAACCCCAATCGTTCCATCAACTTGCTAAAGATCCTCGCCACGACAACAATACTCATCCCAGGCTTCTCGGCCGCCTCAGAAAACCCGTAACCGGGCATCGACGGACACACGACGTCAAAGACCGCGCCCCCGCAACTCGAATCAATCAACTTCGGCACGACTTTGTGAAATTCGTAAAACGATCCAGGCCATCCGTGTAAAAGCAATAAGGGCTTCGCTCCCTCTCCCTCGGGTCGCGCGCGCATGAAATGAACGTCGATACCTTCGATATTCGTTAGATAGTGATTGTAGCGATTGAGCGTCACTTCCTGTTGACGCCAATCGAATTTTTCGATCCAGTGCGTTTGGAGTCGTTTGACGAAGTCGGCGTCGGCGCCGTACGCCCACGCGGCGTCGTTCTTCTCTTTGAATGGACGCGACGGGAGTCGGGCGTTGCGAAGGCGCGCGCGCAAGTCTTCGAGATCGTCTTCCTTGATGCTGATCGTGAATGGGCGAATTGACGCGTCGTCGAGCGTCGAACGCGTCGTCGTCCAGCGTTCGTCTGTCGGCACGACGGGAGGCGAGCGCTTGCGACGGAATAGAAGGAAGAAAACGAGCGGGATGACGAACAATGCGACGAGCAGCATTTTTCGGACGAAACGCGCGCTAACCGATCCTCCGAGGGACCTGCCCCCTCCGAGGGATAGTCAAAAAAAGATAAATATCGCCACAATAATATTCATCCGCGACATTCTCACCTAGCCACTCCATAAAAATGTAGTGAATTTGACGCTGTTTATTTCCCCATTAGAAGCCGCGGCCCAAGTCAATAGTAGCTGCAGAAAAAGTGCGGTCTCTATTCGAGCGTGAGGGTTATATTTCTCATAAAAACGTTCGCAATGGTGTCGGAGTGGCGTGGGGGAACAATAGGGTTAGCGAAGAGCAAGCTATACACTCCGGTACTCGCCCAAGACGAGTTAGTAGGCTAAAATCGCATACTCCAGCCGTTCACGCCATCGTTTGCGGGCCGTACGCTGCTTCGTTCCATCAATCGAAGTATTCCTATCTCAGGCTGAAGACCCGCCGAAGGAGAAGCAGCGTACGGCCCACGTCATAATGCGTGGGCGAATGGGCGTGGAAGGGGCGGCTCTGCTCTCGCCGAAACGGAGCATCCGGGACGAGCGAGGGAGGGTCTGGGAACATAGATAAAATAAGAATTTATTTTATCTATGCTGGGAACGAGGCTTGGGACTTTACGGTAGTCAGTTCTCGCTGCCCCGGATCACCTACGGAAGTTTGTCCAAAGTCATGCTTCGCGTTCTCGTTTTCTCGTCTATCTTTGCTCTTGCCTCTTGCCACTTGTGCATGATGTTTCCGAAACAGAGGGGAACTATGAAAGATCTAAACCAAGCGGGTACTAGTAAACCAGCCGGCGTTTGTTAGAAGAAAACGTTCTTAGAGGTGCATACCTCTTTTGTTCTTTCTCTACAGGTACGGCTGATTGTTTTCACATAACGGGGCCGTGCGGTGGTCTTCCGCAAGAGCGACCAATACAGGCTCTGAAGTACGATGTCCTCGCACTTCCGGGTTTGCATATACTGTATAGGGGCCATTGTGTCTTTGTCTGAAAGGTCAAACGAGCATCTGAGTTTGACTCTGCAGAAGAACCTGAACCATTTCAATGCCAGCGGTCCAGTAAAGAAAAAGAACGTTTTCAAACAAATTTTATGATAAATATAATGTGTCAGGGATACTTTGCGGTGGGATGGGGCGTTCCAAATGGAAACGACGCTTACAAGGAAATGCAGTTTGAGCCGCTATTCCACATTGAAGATTTTGCCAGTGCATCTCCATTCATCATTGATGCGCCCGTTCAACTTCCCAACGCCACATTCCCACACATTGTGATTCAAGTACGGAGAGAGAAAAAAATTGTCTAAAAACTCTTATACATTCTTTACATAATAGGCGGTCTATGTCACAAACAACTCGAACGCCCCGAAGGAATTTTTCCAGTGCGCCGACGTCACGCTCTTCTAACTCGATTATACTTAGCTGGGCTGTGCTTATTGTCTTGGTTGTCGCCGCGCACCTATCACGCGCTCGCTTTTGTCATTACCATACACGTGATCATGTAGCACATTAGGTGGTCAAAGTCTCACAACTTCACCATTTGCACCCTAATCGTTTGACAAGCAATCATGCTCCGCCTCGTTCTCGTCGCCGCTTGCCTGACGCTCGTCGTGAGCCACCTCTGCCTCGTCAACCCCCATCAGAGAGGCTCGATGATCGGAATCAACATGGCCGGTCAATAATAGAGAAATGAAGTCAAATGCGACGTATTTTGAATCGCGCCTTTGCAGGAGCGGCCGACTGCGCGCTCACGATGAAAATGTGCGGCGGACGCAAGCCAATGGAGCCGACCCAATCATTCGCGTAAGTGGGTGGGGTTTCCAACCTCTTTCTCTCTATCCCCTCTCCTCCCAGAGGCGGAATGGCGCACAATTTCACCGTGCAAAAGAATCTGTGTCACTTCAACGAAAAGATGCCGGTAGACTCTACAGTAGTCATTCCCACACATACCTGCATCCTGTCCCTTCCCCCCAAGGGCTCCATCATCGTCTGGTGGGTTCCGTACGGCGAAGAAGAGACCGCGAAACCGACAATGCTTTGGGGGATGAACGACACTAAGACCGATTCGCCGTATCTTTATGAAGCCATGGTTAAATTGCCCCACGTTTCCAAGCCAACGCCCGTGACCATCATCGTAAGCAAAAAGAAGAGATTATAATCAAATGAGAGAAACCTTCTCTCTAAGGTCACCTACACGACCAACGCGGCAAAACCCGTGCCAGCGGTCTTCTACCAGTGCTCTGACATCATGATCATGTAGATGTCATAAAGGGGAGAAAAAGAAAGACGGTGTTTCGTTCCTGTTTTGGTGCTGCTGCTGTCATTTGAATGTACGTGTGTTCAATTTGCATATTATGATAATCAATCGTCACATGGCCGGTCCTGTGACCTGTGCCAACTCATGATCGTATGCAAACACGCGCTAAGATATCAACCTATTTAATCAACTGCGTATTATTTACCTGAACGAATCCGACATCGCAACGATTTCTTTATTGAAATTGAGACATTCTTTATTATGAGATCTCCCCCGTCCCGTCTGCTCGCCTAGCAAAAACGAGTCTAAGGTCTTTATTTCGCCTTCTTAGCCTTGAATTTTCTCAAGTAGAATTCCAATTCCTTGCCCTCCAAAATGTATCCGTCCGCTCGCCCGCACTGTCCAGGTCTCGAAGAAATGCACGCTATAAAAAAAAGAAATCGAATAATAAAAGGTTTTATTAATTAATTAAATCCTAGGAGCTAACCATATAGTCGTCCTGTGACGAATTGCTCCTCTAGATGAGGATCCACTTTCGAGCCGGGCTTCCTAGCCGCAATCTTAGCCTTGGCGTGACGCGATCTCTTCTTATTCAAATCGGGTTCTTGCGGAGACTGTTCCTGAGAGAAAACATAAGAAAAAAAATAATTTACAATTTTAATCTTATCTAACCTGAGCTTCTTTGTCCTTCTGTTGCTTGGGTTTCTTTCGTCCGAGCGTCACGCAGTAGTGCGTTTCGAACCACTGTCGAAACGGCGTACTGTCGACTTGAACGATGCAGTTCTTCACGAGCGTCTTCGTGCGAACCAACTCGTTGTTGCTCGCGTTGTAGACTACGTCGATTATACGGGATTTTCGCGTGATTGCTAAAAATTGAGAGTTGTTTTTTTTTTTCGAATTTGCGACGGTTTTTTCTACTTGCCTTCGGAGCCCCAAGAATAGTTTCCGTTTTCGAGGCGAAGACCGCGGCGTTTTTCGTTGCCGCCGCGCGTTCGGACCGTGTGGATTCGTTTCGCGCCGATCTAGATCGCGCGCTATCGCGAGTGCGACGAGACGGCTTTTTTTGGCTTACTCTCGTGTTCGCTGGCGGGCGTCCGAGCTCGAATTTGCGCTTCTTTCGAAGCGGGTTCTTGTGACCGCCCGTGTTTCGTCGCTTGTGCCACGAATCGCGTGATATACCTATCACGAAGGAGAGAGATTACGAGCGCGTCATGTTGCGAGGACGCGACGATCGCTGGCGCTCTCGCGAGGGATGGGATCGCAAAGAAAATCGCGGATTCGCTCCTCACCCATGTTGGACGGCGGATCGTCTTAACGCATGCGTGCACGCGATAAACTACGCGCGTTAGAAATGGCTTCGTGGAAGCCGAATCCTACGGCAATGGAGGGCCTACGATCAATAGGCATTTCGGGCAACGCAGCAGAAAAAGTCAGATTCGAAAAAAAATGACAGCTGCCTATAAAAATCGGACTCTACAAAGGGACTTTATTATACGGGCAACGAGAGCGCGGATCAAGCCGCAGAATGGGTTTTCAATCACATGGACGATCCTACATTAGACTCCCCCCTCGACGTAAACCCTCGCGCTTATTTTATGCACTTGTCAAGTTGACTTTTTCTCCCCACAGGAAGTAATAGTATCCTCCTCTCACGTGACGTCGTGTAAAATGATTTTCGTCGTCAATTCGTCGCTCGGTATGAGCTGCGGCAAAACGGCCGCTCAGGTGGCCCACGCGGCCGTGGACCTCTATCGAAACGCAGCGACAAAACCCTTCGATCATCCCCATCATCAATTTATTGTCTCTTGGCAGACAACTGGGTAAATAAATAAATAAATATAAAATCAAGTCTCTTATACGCGTACAGAGAGACGAAGATTGTTCTCAAAGGCCAGTCAGTGGGAGAACTCGAAGCGCTTGTGGAAAAAGCCGAACAGCTTCGACTCATAACAAGCACAATACGAGATGCAGGCAAAACAGAGGTACTGCACTGTATACCAGAACCCATTCCTATTGAAATCCTATCGTCCCTTAGATACCAAGCGGTACTCTCACTGTTGTTGCTATAGCTGGGAAAACGAGTGAAGTGGATACGGTTACAGGGCACTTGAATCTCCTCTAATTAATTAATCAACTTTCTAATAATTAACAAAGTGTAACAGCTAAAAAATGCGATCAAGTCTGTTGCTAGTTCAGCAGGGATTTAATTAATTAATTAAGTAATCAATCAAATAAAAATTCTTAAAACGTATTGATACTGCTATTGCCGCTTACGCGAGTGAAAACGCTGCTCCCTTCCCCCATGTGGACTCCACTGTCAGTCGTAATTACCGTTGAACTGTGAGTGAGTTGAATGGGAGGCGGGACGTTGGCGGAAAGAGGAGCAGGACCGACTCTAAGAAATTAAACCTGATGACAAGCGCGTCTAGCGAGACTACGACTACACTGACCGAGAGCTCGGAAAGAGTCGATGACGTCCACGCGACGACGTCGTCTGTTTCTTTCTAAAGAAACATATGATGCAAAGGAGGCCTGTGCCAATACTACTGCGCAAGGCCGCCGTCGTCATATGCGCGTACTGAGAGGAAGTTCTGCATAAATGACGTACGTGTATGCGCTCTTATATTACATCATCTCGCTAAGGACGTGGTCTATGGTCTAACCCCTTTCTCTTACCTCTGACAAAGTTTCTTCCACGCTCGTCCCGCTGCCGGCGTTATTACCCACGTGCTGATGGCGACGCCGCACAGAAACATGGCGCACAGCTGCATAATGATCATGTTCACGTTCGGTTTCGACGCCAAGACGCATTCTCCTTTGTCCGAATTCACGTCCTCGAAATTACACCTCTCTTCGGCCGTCAAATTCAAGCTTAGCGTCTTGCAACTAAAGATGGACTCTCTAGAGTTCTAAACCTCTAAAAGCGAGCGCCGACTTACGAGACGTAGTCTTCAAAGTCTTTTTCCCACTGGGGTTGATAGTAATAGTCGTACAAATTCGACGCAAACGTCAATAGAGAAAATACGAAAGCCAAAAACGCAAAAACACCTAGAAGAATTATGATATATCAAGGCCCACGATTTATAATGGAAATCGGTCTCACCTATTCTGAGTATTGTAGCCCTTAACAACTTCGAAGACGTTCCCGCTACACTATTCACCTTCTCCGCATTCAATCGAATAAGTTTAATTAATCCTATACGCATACATGTGTTCTCTCTATTCAACTTGAATCACGAAATGACTTGCCTCTGACGAGAAAAATTCCTCCAACAATCAAATAGACCCCAAGAGGACCCCACACAAAGTAGGCTCTCATCACTAGATTCTCATAGCCAACGAAGCAGACGCCACTTAGAGAATTTCCGTCGACCTAATGAAAACAACATCGCTCGAAGAACTATTTATATCTATATCGAGGGAACGTACTTCTCCCAGAGCGATGATTAGTATTGTTTTGATACCGGGTAGAGTCCAGGCTATGGCGTGAAAATAGGGGCCCCTTTCCTTGAGCAAGTCCCCGTTGCACGGGGCGGGAATGTGAAGGGATTGGAAGGAGACGTCCCACGCGTAGGCGAGGATAACGAACCACAGGACGGTAGCCATCATGAAGAAATAGATCAAGGCAAAAACGATGACGCAGGCAACGTCAGATAACTCCCTGAGAGGGGAGAAGTATATATAATAAACGTATGTATTTCTTTATTTGCTTCTTACGTTGGTGCTAATAGACGAGCCGTATTGTCGTCTCGGCATATGTAGCTGTGTCTCGCATTGGGAAGGAATTGGGAGAGCCAAGCGAGCGATCCGATGCAAAAGCAAGCGTCCATGTAGAAAATTATGACAACGGGATACTGACTCTGACGTTTCCAATCAATCAAAAAAGTCAACTAGGAAGGAGTAATAGTGTAAGATAGGAGATTAATTTAAAACGTGTCCAGGTGTCATTACGTCAGAGCCCCTTCCCCCTCAATACAACATTAATTAATTAATTAAGTTAATTAATTAATTAAGTGTGTTTTCTAAATTCTCACCAGTGTAAAAAATGTGCAGACAAAGCAGACGGATCCCAGCGTGGCGACGACGATGCGCACGGTGCGCGCTTCGTCCGAATCGAACACGGGATTGTCGCACTGGAGTCCGCATCCCGTCCACTCGCGATACCAGTGATCGCGATCGCGCGCGCGCACGAGCGGACACGGACACGAGACGTTCGTTCCCGTCGCGTTGGCAACCTGTCATCATCATAAAAAAAAAAACCCGAAAACGATCGTTTAGCGCGACGCTAGACGAGAAAAACGTTCACTTACGAATGTCTCGTTCTCGCGACACGGTAAAAAGAGCGAACAGTTAGTGAAATCGGGCCACCCGTCGTCGGACGTTTCCACGACGGCGCAATTCGCTTTCGTTCGTTCGCACGCGTCGCGACACGGTCGCGAATCGATTCGATTCGTCGCGAGATCGCACGGCGGTTTGTAAAGGGCGCAGAGAAAAGGCGCCGCGTGACGCCAGCACGCGCCGACGAAACGTAGACCGTACCAGCGATTGAGATTCGCGTCGACGTCCGCCTGCGTTCGCGAATCGGACACGAGCGCGATCGACGTGTAGTTGTGCGCGAGCGTCGGTTCGTCGGGGAAGCACGAGCGCGTCGCGAGTCGTTCGCACTGGGGGGATGTTGTCGAGGCCGTACGAACGACGTGGATGGCGAGGATTAGCGATAACAGATGCGCCGTCATTTTTTCTCCTTTGATCTAGTCAAGACATCCGGGTTCGTGGCGCTAAGTCGGGAATCTAAACAAACGAATAAATAATACGCCGTATTTATTCTACACGTGCCGCCCTACTAGTGCTTTATTCACTTTACAAAAAAATTCATTTAGCTGCTCGCTTGTTTGGATTTGGCATACTGCGTCCGACTATCGATTACCTTGAGTAGAGCTTCTTTGGTCAACGGCTGTTCTATGCTGGTACACACAGCTAGGAAACACAAGCTCCTCCCTGCTCAATCTCCATCTAATCATGTACATATATATACCTATGGCCGTTTTGTGGCTGTTTGGATATGATTTATCCTCTCGAACGCGCATGAACTTCCACTTTCGATTCGGCGCTTCCCACATGCACTCGACAATTTTCCCGTCCAACTGCTTCGTCTCCTTCGTCAGCTCGAGCTCGCTCACAGGATCGCGATAGCCGCCGACGAATAATTGCCCATACGTACGAGGCAATTCCCTTGGGGAGGAAAGGGAGAATATAAAGTCAATTACCCTGTCCGGTGTAAGGTACCCTAGTTTATTTTCCTTTACGACTTTGAGTCGAAAGTCGACGCTATTCAATTCGGGCGGTTTCCACTTCAGCAACGTATCACACTGACCAGCAATGTATGGCTAAAAATAAAGTAGAGATAGAACAATGAGAATTTTAGATCTCTATTTACCTCTTTAGCGGGGCTAAATATGAGCCCGTCATTTTCGTGACCGAGATGAGGCACTACGTTGTCCAAAACCTATTTTTAAAAGATTTCGACGTTGCCTTGATTGAATTAGCAAAACGTCTCCTTGCCTTCTTCGTCTGCGACGCGTCCCAAAACGCCTTGAGTCGTATCCGAAACGGTTCCTTCGATTTATTGAGTCTACCAGCTTTCTCCTAAGATTTTATAAGGACTACTAGGAGAGGAGAGAGAGAGGGAGAAAAAACGTACGGCGCTCACTCTCGGCTCGATTATTTCCTTCTGTACGCATTCGAGACGAAGCGCGTGATTGACCTTGTCGACGCTTTGATCCTATAGCAACGCGTCGTCGTCATGCAAATGAATAGTTTACTTAATTAAGCGAACTTCGAATTTTATGATGTCGTATATGAGATATCGCGGAGTGACGTGATCTCCGTCTTTATCGAAAACCATTTCCTAAAGCGATTTACGTCTCACTGGCCTTATGTGTGTGTGTGTGCGCGCGCTCTCACGTACTCCATCTACTAGTGTATTTTTGATATGTTGATCTGGATATTTGCGACGGGGGAATGTGAACTGGGGCGCCGCGAAGACAGTGTGGTCTCGATCGAACATGAAGACTTTGCCTCGTTCCTCTATAAGCATCATGTACCTAATAATATATTACTAATGAATACACCACTATTCCTTTCTTTTTTCCGCCCTTGCCTTGTTCCGTCTGCTTTCCAACTGACTCGATATGGCGCTTGGAATAGAAATTTCACGTTTTTCGTATCCATGGAAACGGGCTGACTACCGGGAAATCCGCTCCTTCGGCAGCGAGACGAGTTTCAATCTCACGTGACATATTTATTTAATTGCCTACTCATACTTTTCCCATTTACACATTTTCTGGCAGACACTTTGAAGACGTAAATACTCGTCATCGTCTCCGACGACGTTAATCCCGCTTACACCATCAACGAATTTCGTCGTGGGCTTAATTAAAAAAAAAAGAAGTCCCTCGTTAGAAGGAGGGTCTTTTAAATAATCCCCCAAATAAACGAACTAACATATTTATGGTCTGCGCCTTACCAGTTTTCTTTTTCGTCCTCTGACGTCAGCCTGATCTTCTTTGGCTTGAGAAACGCCATCGTCGTCGTCCTCCACAATTTCGTTGTCTTTTGCATACCAATCAGGAAGCGTCGGAGGCTCCAAGTCGGTTTCCGCCGGCCCGTAGCGACGACACAGGTCTTCCAAGTACTCGCCCTTATAGATTCCAGGAGGTCGAGCCTGAACCCAAAAATCAATACATAATAATACAAAAAAATGATTCTCTATAATCTACGTTGATGAAAGTCTGTACGGCCGCATCTAAACTATAAGCAGAGAATGTTAGGAAACGACATGACGTCACTTTTTTTGCCAATAACCAATAACGCACCTCCATCCCTGCCTTTCGATTAAATAGGCAATGATGAGAAAACCGGTTCTATTGAAGCCGTGAGTGCAATGAACCCCTAGAAGAAAATCAATATGAATATTCAAAAGGTAAATATTTGTACCAATAATTCCGTCCGGGTGTCGTACGAAGCATTGGTCGGCGAGTTGAACGAACGTGGCAACTTGCTCGGGAGTCGGCGTTTCGTCGCGTCTTTTAATTAATTATTATTAAATTGTTTTAATTTTTTTCGTCGTGTTTTCTCTATACCCTTGGCATTCTAATTTCGCGTATATTATCCCGCTTTTTTCTACTTCGTTTCTATCGTAAAATCGTCTCGTTTTCGTTAAATCGATTATCATTCGCAGTTGAGCCTGAGATATAATAGAGATAATGCCGTAACTGCAATAATCAGCGAAAGAACTTACTCCCTTGCTGTTCACGTAGCTCACGAGCATAGGAAGTTGAAAGCGATACTCTTCGGGCAATTTTTCGTCGTAACGATCGTCGAGAAGCGTTTTGAACGGGAGAAATTTGCCTAAGGTGACGCGGAAAACCGAAACTCGTCGACGCGACTACGATTTGCGAACGAACCAGCAACGATTTCTCCTTTGCGAGGACAGTGAAGCCATCGCGCGGGCAATTGATCGCGATAGGCCATGAGAAGAGCGAGAAAAACTCAAGGACTCCGACTCGAACGTTCCCGTATGCAAATACCTTATTTTTCTATTTAGAGAGTATTTTCGCGCCTGTACGTTTCTGGTTTTAAAAACTGAGTCATTTCCTTGCCGCCCGTTCCACACGTTCCCACTCCAACCTTTTTGAAGTAGAGACCATGGTAACATAGCCTAATCATATTTATTATTTATACTTACTCTTCCAGTGACTGAATCAGGAGAGGCAAAGATTGATCTTTTCTGCTTGCTGCTTAGAAAGCCGCCCTTTTGCTTAACGCTCTTTCCGCTGAACGACTTCCACCGACCCTGCTCCTTTCCTAATTCGTCTTCAATCACTTTCATCTTTTCCGCCTTCTTCAGCGCCTTTTTCTTCTTATGTTCCTTCTCCGCTTCCCTCTTGGCTCTACTCCCCCAACACGCATATAAAAAAATAAATATCCCTAATCGACTAATTATTCTAAACCGAGATTTCGATTGGTGCTGATATTTGATTCCCTCTTCGGCCGCGTGTCTCTTCCTCGACCCAAGCTGCTCGCGTCTCGGCCGAAGCGAAGCCAATTGAACGCGCTCCAAAAAATCGTACCCAGCAAACGAAACGCTACACGTTCCATCTCCCGTAATAGCGGTAATCTGAGAATCATAATACCTAAAAACAATATCAAATCAAATCTTAATTAATTTATTTATTTATTTATTTAATTACTGTCCATCCTTGCTCCAGACTGCCTGGCATAAACTTCCCACTGACCATATTCCTGTTGAGGCGACTGCGCTCGTTGCTGATGATGCGTCTTCGTTCGTTTGTGCCAAAGATGCGGCCGCCGCCGCCGAAGGCGTCTGGAAAAGGATCTCACGTGACTAAATCTGACGTTACACGTTTTCTACCGTCGAATTGAGTTGAACGAGATCCTGCGTGAGTTTGATCACTTCCTATTGTTGAGAAACGTCGCTGAGAACGATAGAAAGTCGCGTGCGTAAGGGAATTTGCCTCGATATTGCTCTTCAGCTTCAATAGCTCGTCGTTTTTCGGATCGGCTGCGAGAGCAGCTTCGACCTGGCGACAAGCGAATACTAGGTCATAGTAGAATCTCTACGAATGCCACCTGTTTCAGTTGCGCTTTGTGATTCGCTAAATTCGAGGCGTATTCGGCGGACGACATATCTACGATGCGCACGTTACTCCCGAAAACCTGACGTCACTCGTAGGAACGTGACGTGGGAGTGAGCAAGAGCGCTGATTGGTCGAGAACGCCGTATTTGGACGCAGTCGCACTTCATCGGGCGTTGCCTTCTCGTGTGTTTTGTTGACCCGTTCCCGTTCTCTCATTGTCTCTTCGCCATAATGCCACTTGGAAAAATTAAGGGTGATGCTGGAAAAGGCGCCGACTACTCGGCGGGCTCGCTAAACATCGAAGCGCAGACGGCGCAGAAGGAGGCGCTGAAGAGCGACAATCTCAAATACGGCAAGGGCGTCGGCGGCAGCAGCAGCGTTGGAGCGGACTCTCTAGAAATTCAGAACAGAACAGAGGCGCAAAAAGTCGCCGCTGAGGCGAAAGCCGTGTAAGAGAACCCCTTTGCACCGAGAATCGAAAAAAGAAACCGTCGTGTCTGCTTTTTGAACTCTCTTGTCTTTTCCTTTCTCCTTTTTTCTTTGCTTTGACTTTATATGTAGTTTTGAATTTGGCTCTGTGGCATTGTTTTTTGTACTAGATCGTCGTCTTTCTTTTGTCTTCTCCAATACGATCGCTGCCTATGCCTATTCGACGTCTATTCGACGTCTATTCGCGTTATTCGGTCCAATGCGTTTGTTTTTAGATCAACTCGGTACAGGAAAAGAACGGGAAAAGGCTCAGAGATCGCCATCGCTCTTCCTTTCGCTTACGATGGGCGTGTCTGTTTATGCAGTTCTGACCATATATGGATTACGATTTGGGGGTTCTAGCACCTTCCAAGAACAATGCACGTGCACGGCTATGTACTACGTCGGGATGGAGAGTCGCTTCGCAACGAGCGGCAGCAGACTGTCCGTTCTCAGACGCCAGTTCTTGATGTTCTTCGACACAGCCGTCCACTGGTCGCCGTGACGGGGCTCCGCTTGCACGCAGCGCTCTAAAATTCCCCTCTGCTGCGCCTAGCGAAATGAAAAGCGACGTCGGAATATCCCCCTTCCCTTCCCACTACCAGGACATGCCGATTTACCTCCGTTCCGTACTGTAATTCGAAACGATAGAAACAGGCCCACGCGTCGCCGAAATCCGGCTCGATTTTCACGGCTCTGAATTGGGCAGCGTGTCATTTCGCGATCCCCTTTGCCTGTTTCTTACCTATTGAGCCACTCTCTTGCTTTCGTGATCTTTCTTTCCGACCAGAAAAGCCTGAAACACGAATCGGGGGGGGGGTCCCCTTACGGAAACCGCGGCCTCTAAGCCTTCCACTCCTTACTTTGCAACGGCGAGCAGTACGAACGGATCGTGCTCGCACTTCTTTAACGCGTCGACGCTCTTCGTCTTTCGCTGCGGCCGCGGTTCGAGAAAAATCGCTTCGGCCCAAAGCAGACCAGCCTTGGGACAATCTTGAATCGCTTTGGCCATCATCGAACGCGCGACGCTCTTTTGATCGCTCGCCAGTTCGATTTCGATCGCTGCCATCCTATCATAAGGAGAAATAGAAAGGAGGGGGGCCTTTACGAGGGGTACATTAGTATTGTACCATAGTTTAGGATTTTTCGGATTCTTTTGACGAGCGTTTTCCAAAACAGAACGCGCTTTGGTCACATTCCCGGCTTTTTGTTCGAGCTTCGATAGAAGAAGCCAAAGGGGTATGGATTGGGGACACTTTCGAAGCTGACAAAAGGAAACGTAAACGTAGAAAATGACAATCCTTAGAAGCTCTCTTACGCCCAAAGTGTAGTGCTCTCGTGCCTTCTCCGCGTTGCCCTGCTCTTCGGCAATCTGCCCTCTCATCATCCAAAGCTGTTTCAATAACAAAATGATATTAATCAATATTTTATTATGAGATTGCCTTGTCGAAGTCTGGATAGACTTTTAGGCCTTCCATGACGAGTTCTTTCGCCTGAGATGGAGAAGATAGTCTCTATTTCTTGGCCTCAGTTGTGGATTGTCATACCTCTTCTAGTCTCTCTAACAGCCATTCCAATTTTGCAGATTTCATCAAAACCTTAGGAAAATAATATGTATTGTTCTATTGAGACGATCAATACCACGAATACCCTCTGCGTTGGGCAGCTGGTTCTCGCCTTTTGCAAAAGCAGCCTAGAGACAACAAATCATCGTCAAAGAATCCCAGATAATTGTCTCATGACCTTGCTCTTTGATACTCATTGTTTTCCGACTCCAACTTAATGGCAGCCAGCCAAATGTCCTCACTATTAGGATTCGCTTTAAACGCCATAGCCAACAGGGTGCGAGCAGCCGGAACATCGCCCTACAGAAAAATGAATAACCACAAGAATTAATTCTAATATAAATTCATCATACGGCTAGCCATTTTGACTTGGCCGCCATAAGCCAAAGAACTTCTGCTCTGGGACAATGTTGCACTGCCTTCTGTAGCAATTCCTCCAGGGAGTCCCTAAAAACAAAAGGTGCTGAGCTATACACTGTATACGTATACAAGTAGAAATAAATATTGCCTCGTTCCGTGATTCTTCTCAAAGTAAGCGGCGTCAAGCCAAATGTGATTCTTATCTGGAAACACGGACAAGGCGTGACCGTAAATAGCCCTGGCACATTCATACGCCCCGTGAGCAGCACACTAAAAAAGAAACCCGTCAACTATCTATCAATAGAAGATTTAAGAATTATCTTTCTTACGCTTTCCGCATCTTCAAGCCAAGTGTCTTCCCTGTCTTCTTCATCAACACCAATATCAATGACAGCTCGCCTGTAAATCATAAAGAAAAACAATCAAAAGGATGCCATACTAGTGACTACGCCCGGAGTATATAAATTACAGAAAAATTACATGGAACTGTTCTCTCCTGTAATAAATTACAAGGGACTGGCGGCAACTGTTCTCTCCTGTAATAAATTACAGGAAAATTACATGGGACTGGCCAACTGTTCTCTCCTGTAATAAATTAAAGGAAATTACATGAGACTGGCCAACCGTTCTCTATTGTAATAAATTACAGGAAAATTACACGGGACTGGCCAACTGTTCTCTATTGTAATAAATTAAGGGAAAATTACATGGGACTGGCCAACTGTTCTCTCCTGTAATAAATTACAGGAAATTACATGGGACTGGCCAACCGTTCTCTATTGTAATAAATTACAGGAAAATTACATGGGACTGGCCAACTGTTGTCTATTGTAATAAATTACAGGAAAATTACATGGGACTGGCCAACTGTTCTCTATTGTAATAAATTACAGGAAATTACATGGGACTGGCCAACTGTTCTCTCCTGTAATAAATTACAGGAAATTACATGGGACCGGCAAACAGTTCTCTATTGTAATAAATTACAGGAAAATTACATGGGAACTGGCCAACCGTTCTCTCCTGTAATAAATTACAGGAAAATTACATGGGACTGGCCAACTGTTCTCTATTGTCATAAATTACAGGAAAATTACATGGGACTGGCCAACCGTTCTCTCCTGTAATAAATTACAGGAAATTACATGGGACTGGCCAACTGTTCTCTCCTGTAATAAATTACAGGAAATTACATGGGACCGGCCAACCGTTCTCTATTGTAATAAATTACAGGAAAATTACATGAGACTGGCCAACCGTTCTCTCCTGTAATAAATTACAGGAAAATTACATGGGACTGGCCAACTGTTCTCTATTGTAATAAATTACAGGAAAATTACATGGGACTGGCCAAGTGTTCTCTATTGTAATAACTTACAGGAAAATTACATGGGACTGGCCAACTGTTCTCTCCTGTAATAAATTACAGAAAAATTACAAGAGACTAGCCAACTGTTCTCTATTGTAATAAATTACAGGAAAATTACATGAGACTGGCCAACCGTTCTCTCCTGTAATAAATTACAGGAAATTACATGGGACTGGCCAACCGTTCTCTATTGTAATAAATTACAGGAAAATTACATGGGACTGGCCAACCGTTCTCTCCTGTAATAAATTACAGGAAATTACATGGGACTGGCCAACTGTTCTCTATTGTAATATATTACAGGAAAATTACATGGGACTGGCCAACTGTTCTCTCCTGTAATAAATTACAGGAAATTACATGGGACTGGCCAACTGTTCTCTATTGTAATAAATTACAGGAAAATTACATGGGACTGGCCAACTGTTCTCTCCTGTAATAAATTACAGGAAATTACATGGGACTGGCCAACTGTTCTCTATTGTAATAAATTACAGGAAATTACATGGGACTGGCCAACTGTTCTCTCCTGTAATAAATTACAGGAAATTACATGGGACCGGCAAACAGTTCTCTATTGTAATACATTACAGGAAAATTACATGGGACTGGCCAACCGTTCTCTCCTGTAATAAATTACAGGAAAATTACATGGGAACTGGCCAACCGTTCTCTCCTGTAATAAATTACAGGAAAATTACATGGGACTGGCCAACTGTTCTCTATTGTCATAAATTACAGGAAAATTACATGGGACTGGCCAACCGTTCTCTCCTGTAATAAATTACAGGAAATTACATGGGACTGGCCAACTGTTCTCTCCTGTAATAAATTACAGGAAATTACATGGGACCGGCCAACCGTTCTCTATTGTAATAAATTACAGGAAAATTACATGAGACTGGCCAACCGTTCTCTCCTGTAATAAATTACAGGAAAATTACATGGGACTGGCCAACTGTTCTCTATTGTAATAAATTACAGGAAAATTACATGGGACTGGCCAAGTGTTCTCTATTGTAATAACTTACAGGAAAATTACATGGGACTGGCCAACTGTTCTCTCCTGTAATAAATTACAGAAAAATTACAAGAGACTAGCCAACTGTTCTCTATTGTAATAAATTACAGGAAAATTACATGAGACTGGCCAACCGTTCTCTCCTGTAATAAATTACAGGAAATTACATGGGACTGGCCAACCGTTCTCTATTGTAATAAATTACAGGAAAATTACATGGGACTGGCCAACCGTTCTCTCCTGTAATAAATTACAGGAAATTACATGGGACTGGCCAACTGTTCTCTATTGTAATATATTACAGGAAAATTACATGGGACTGGCCAACTGTTCTCTCCTGTAATAAATTACAGGAAATTACATGGGACTGGCCAACTGTTCTCTATTGTAATAAATTACAGGAAAATTACATGGGACTGGCCAACTGTTCTCTCCTGTAATAAATTACAGGAAATTACATGGGACTGGCCAACTGTTCTCTATTGTAATAAATTACAGGAAATTACATGGGACTGGCCAACTGTTCTCTCCTGTAATAAATTACAGGAAATTACATGGGACCGGCAAACAGTTCTCTATTGTAATACATTACAGGAAAATTACATGGGACTGGCCAACCGTTCTCTCCTGTAATAAATTACAGGAAAATTACATGGGACTGGCCAACTGTTCTCTCCTGTAATAAATTACAGGAAATTACATGGGACTGGCCAACTGTTCTCTCCTGTAATAAATTACAGGAAATTACATGGGACCGGCCAACCGTTCTCTATTGTAATAAATTACAGGAAAATTACATGAGACTGGCCAACCGTTCTCTCCTGTAATAAATTACAGGAAAATTACATGGGACTGGCCAACTGTTCTCTATTGTAATAAATTACAGGAAAATTACATGGGACTGACCAACTGTTCTCTCCTGTAATAAATTACAGGAAATTACATGGAACTGGCCAACCGTTCTCTATTGTAATAAATTACAGGAAAATTACATGGGACTGGCCAACCGTTCTCTCCTGTAATAAATTACAGGAAAATTACACGGGACTGGCCAACTGTTCTTTATTGTAATAAATTACAGGAAAATTACATGGGACTGGCCAACTGTTCTCTCCTGTAATAAATTACAGAAAAATTACAAGAGACTAGCCAACTGTTCTCTATTGTAATAAATTACAGAAAAATTACATGGGACTGGCCAACCGTTCTTTCCTGTAATAAATTACAGGAAAATTACAAGACTGGCCAACCGTTCTCTCCTGTAATAAATTACAATGAATATTACTATATAAGTAGGTACTCAGGCGGCAGGAATAACTGCAACTTTAGATACTAGAACGCAGACCCTGAGCACTTCTCATTGATTTACATTATGGCTTGACACGTTGCCACACTCCCTGCCTTGTCACACTCTTCTGCATCCTGAATCCAGTGTTCTCTGTTGATCTCAACGCGATTGGCCTTCAATGACGCAACAGCTAATAACGACACGCGTAGGTACCACACTCTTCACTCAAAACACCTACGTTACCTCGTTCAATGATTTTTTGAACCATCGCAACGTTGCTGTTCGCTTCTTCCAATTTCGACGCCGCAATCCATATCTGCCGATCGGTTGGAATGTTCTCCCTCGCCTTATTCAACACCTTGCGCGCATTCTCATACGTCTCAAGCCGAGCGAGAGCCAACCAAAGCTGCAAAGAAAAAAAACTCTCTAAGACATCCTCCGTCTCCACGGGGACGGGAAACGCACTTCGACGCTCTGCGGACAACATTCGACGGCTCGCTGCAACATGACGAGCGCGTCGTCCGGATCTTCCATCTCGACGGCTTCCTTCCACAGACGCACGGAATTGGGAACGCTTTCAAGACCTAAGACATCATCATTACCCCAATACATAACTTTAGCAACTGAAACACTCCTTATACCTTTCCTAAGAACTCTCTTCTTCGCCGACACGTCACTTTCCAATGAACAAGCCCTTATCCAAAGTTTGACCGACTGCGGTATTTGTTGAACGGCTTGAGCGACGACGAGTTTCGCCTCGGAGGGCGGTTGAAGTCGAATCGCTTCCAGCCAAACGTCCTCGTTCTTCGGGCAGTGTTCGGTTCCCTTGACGACCGTGTTTCGTGCCGCCTGAATGCGTCCGGTCACCTCTTCGAGACGCGCTTTCGCGATCCAGCCGGGACCGTGTTTGGGATTCGTTTGAATGACGGAGTCGAGGAGGAGACGCGCTTTTTTGATGTCGCCGATGTCGGCGCCCATTTTGGGCGTCACGCTGTTGAGATCGGTCAGATAGCCCTTGGGATCGACGACCGTTTGACCAGAAACCGAATCGGAGACCTATAAGAAAATCAGTAAAAAATGTATATATTTGTTTTTCATTTCTTACCTGATCCAGTTGAACGCCGAGCATCGAGTTGCGTGCTTCGCCCAGTTGAAGAAGATCGAGTTGAGCGCTGGCCGTGCCACTTGGAGTGGCAAAGCCCGGCGTCATGGATCCGGGAAACGGAGTTTGAAAACCACCAAATTTCTATTAAATAACTAAAAATACTAATCAAAGTATATTATATAGACGTACCTGTTGTTTGCTGTCTAAGTTGATGTGATGCTTGTTTTGACCGGCGGCACGTTCGATGAGAGAATCGGGTACGGGGGTATATCTGCGTGCAAAACGTATAAGTAATCTTTTCTTTGGTTCTAAACGACTTATTTGCCTATCGGGTCTCGGATTGCGTTGCTTCTTCGTTCGCGTGTCGCCCACGTCGGGAATGTTGCTCCACTCGTTTTCGCTCACCGTCGCCAATTGACGCTAGGCGAAGGAAAGGAAACGTTTCGTACAGGGGAGGAATGTATTGAGTCCCGTGTACCTTGAGATCGGAAAATTGCTGCTGAATTTTCGGTCTCTCCTTCCGATACTTCTCCGTCTCTTCTTTGAACCTCTTCTCTCTTTAGAAAAAAAAACGACGACGACGGTATTAATTAATCAGTTATTACGTTATTAATTAATTAACCTTCTCTCCTTTCGTCGCGTGTCCATGCGTCGATCGATCGACGTATATATCTCGTCTGCTTCCTCGTCGTCTTTGTCGTACGGACCGCTTGAGAAAAGACTTCCGCCGTAGCCAGCAAACTAATAATTATTTAATTAATAAATTAATTAATTCATAATTATCTATTTTTTTCGAACCTCGTCGAAATTGCTATCGTTCAAGTCCTCGTTGTCGTCCTCTTCGTCGTCTCGATGAAAACCCGGCGGGCGAGCCGCCGTCGTCGCTCCTTTCGTGTAGCGATCTTCCCTAGAATAATTCGGTGAGGCCCCCTTTGCGGACCCCACGGCGAAATTCGCTTACGGCGCGTCGGACGCGTCTCTCGCCGGTCCGATATCGGAACGAGTCGTGAAACCCGTCGCTCTAACGGCAAAAGAAGACAGAAAACGGATGAGAAACGTTTCTACGAGTCCGGGAGTCGCACGGAGACGATCTTACCCGCGCCCGATGCCGGCCACGTAGCCAGGCGGCGCCTCCTGACCGAGAAACGTCTTCCGCTTCTTCGCCGACGGTGCCAAAGTCATGGAGCCCGCAAAGACGACGACGTCGAACGAAAAATAGCTCCGGGACTGCGTGGATCACGTTGCAATTAGATATTCAATTAATTAATAAAGTGTACGTCAACTTCTCGTGCGATTAGTGAGCAAACGCTTGAATCCCTGAACGAAACACGTGTACAATGGCCGATCGAACACACGAGGAATCGTTCGCCATTTTGAATTGTAGCGCCTAAAACCGGTCGGCAAACCGGTCTGACGGCCTCGTGCAAAATTGGCGCGAACTTTTTCGGCGAACCAGCGATTCGTTGCCGTGGTGAATTGAACGCAATGAGGTCACCATCAGCTTCGGTATAAAAGCTTCTGGGCCAACGCCCAATCTTCAGTCTTGCGTTAGGGTGGGGGATGCCAACGGGCTGAACCTTTGAGGTTGATCGTGAGCTGGGGAAGCTGGTCGTTGGTCATCAAGCGTTTCGTCTTTTTGTCGATCCTTACTGAAGCTGCTAGGCACAGTGGATGGGCGTTGCTTGCGACGCTAAGATCGACACTGGGGGTCATAAAGGTCGTGGACGGCTTGGATTTGCGAAGTCAGGCGTTCCGCGATAAGCCGAGTGGAGCGTCTGGCTAAGGTATGTCACTTTCCGCCAAAGAAACGTGTGGGGGCCCAGTGTCTCGTGGCATCTCCTCACTCGGATTAGCAATCTATACCCGGAAGATGACCTGACCCCCAGGACAAAACGCTGACCTTCTACTGGTGGACTTTGGCAATCGTTTCATAAATCCTCTCTCGACACGGTAGACTCGTTTCCTATCCAAGCGAAAGTCTACGGCCTCTTTGGGGCCCCGGTACGACGCGGTCGGGGGGACGGTGTGGGAGAGCCGTTCTCGATCCAGGCCGTACCGGTCGTGTTCGGGCCGTTGAAGCAAGGTCTCGCTTCCAAAATTTTTGGGCCACTAACTGCGCTCGAACCTCCGCGTGGTGTGACCTGGGTAATGCCAATGCGAGCGCATCGCAAAAAGGTACGTACACGGACAGATCGAACGGATTCTAATCTTCCCTTTTTTAGGTGATCAACATCAATCAGCGCGCCATGATGGAAGAACATGGAAGATGGATCGTTTACGATTGAACGCATATTTAGTGTAGATTAGCGTAGATCAATATGTGTAATTAATTAAAGTGTTCTTTCAACATGCACTTCTTAGACATCACGTGGTGGTGGCAGAGCTCCGCGCCACCCAGCCTTCAAGCTCGCTTCAAGATTCTCTATTAGGGTTTTGTGTAGCGTGTCACTCGAATCGTTGTCGTTTTCGTCGTTAAAATTCGTCGTTGGCTTCGTGTGATCGTAGAGCTCGTCGGCAAACCAGAACGTCCAGTTTGCCTTTGCCTCCGCCGAATTGAAACCGAGCCACGAAGTATAGCGATACTAGGGAAACGCACGTCAGTGACGAAAGCAGAAGACTCTTTTTTCGTACGTGGTCGGATCTGATGCTGTATCCCATTGCCTGTTCGTATCCCAGCTTCGGATCAAAAGTATAGTTCGATATTCTAGGGAGTCCGTTCAGAGGCCCGGGACGAGCGAATTGAGAAAACGTTGCCTGTATTGGAAAGAAACGCGTCTACTGCATTCCCCCAATTTTTCTTCTCACTAACATTTTTCCACTTTCTCATGGGATTTCCAAGCAAAGGAACCACGCTCAGTCCCTCCACGCAAGCTAGAATATCCTAGAGAAAAAGCACTTTGAATTTTAGGCAAAAGTTCATAATACGTAGTATTTACATTTTCTTCCTCCGGACACAGAGGCGGCACGGGAATGCCAGCAATTTCGGCAAGAGACGGGAAAACGTCGACCAATTCCACAAGCGCATTCGTGCGCATACCACCGTCCGTCACGCCGGGTACGTGCAAAATCAGAGGAACTCGAGTGGCATCTTCAAAATTCTGCAAGATAAAACTCCCATCTCATACCGTAGTGCAACTGGCCAGCAGGACATACGGTAAATTTGCCCCATTCTCCAAGCTCTCCCTAGAATCAGTAGTGTGAAATAATTACTAATAATACTTGTAATCAGTGTACCAGATGAAAGCCATGATCTCCAAGGAGAACAATAACAGTTTCATCGGCAAATCCTTGCTTTTTCAATTCGTCCAGCACCTTTCCAACTTGATAATCGCTGTACGTCAAACTCGCATAGTAACTAAGAAGGCCTCAGAAATAATTAAAGAAAATTAAAAGAAAATTCTTTGCTACCTGCGTCTGATTTCTCTCGACACGCTGTCGGGAAAAGCGCATTCTTCTGATATTGCCAGCTTCCAATTCTTCCCCGAGCAATTTTCCCCTGCAAAATGGTCTTTCGTGTTTTCATAGACTCTCCACTTCTCCCAATCGGACCAGGCAATGCTTGGCATAAATCGCGGCGGACGCGGATTCTCCGGCAGAGAAATCTCGCTCGCCGGCGGATACATATCGAAATACTTCTTGGGAGCATAAAGAGGAATGTGCTAAGATTCAAACACAGTATACGTAATATCTAAGGGATATCTTCTACTCTACTGGTTTGTGAAATCCAACTGCAAGGAAAAAGCGTCTATGGTCGCCGTTGTCTCGATTGGCTCTCAGCTTCTGAAGCGTTGTCATCGCATGATCGGCTATTTGTCCATCGGGTAACTGATTGTCCTCAAATCCATCGAAGGCCCACCACAAACCTAAACTAGAAAGGTCTTCTCTTTTTCCCTCACAATCTGTTCCACCTCTCACTCGTCTTATTTGGTGGCCCATAGTCTTCCTCCAGTGACGCTACGAGTTATACAATTTAATTAAAATCATCTAATCTTTATCATATAATGTGTACAGTGATAGTAGGGAAGTCCTTCGGGACTCCACGAATATTTCTCGTCGTCGTATCCGCTTGCACGTCCTGGATGAAATATTTTTCCCATGCCGATCGATATGTACTGAGATTAATTAATTATTGATTATTAAATGAGCTCTCCGCTTGCGCTTCTCCTCTGACGTCATTTTCTTTGAAATATTGAGGAATCGTCGTGGCGTTCGTGAATTTTCGCCAGTACTCCGAACCCACGTTCGCCCACACGTGATTCGTATCCGGTCGACGTCCAGTCAAAAAGGACGCCCTACGAAAGGCAAAAATTGTCGAGGGAAATAAATAAACCATAGATGAGACATAAGAACAAAATTAGCAAGGAAAAAATTCTATGAGCCCTGGACTTATAGAAACTAACTGTAGCCAGGAGAAAATCTATGAGCCCTGGGCTCATAGAAATTGGCTGAGTGCATGTACGTTTTAGCTGCAAGGAGCGGCTTTTTACAGGGTCCTTCATTTATGCATACCTCGACGGCGAACAGACGGCAACTTGGCAGTAGGCACGTTCGAATAGGATCGATTTGCTCGCTAGTGCGTCTATGTGCGGCGATTTGGCCTTCGAAGAGCCGTAGCAACCCAATTCGGGTCGTAAATCTGACGTTCGAAAGTAAACAGCTCGGGGAGACGAGCGTAGAAGGAGAGAAACGCGTGCGCACCGTCAATTGCGATAAAGAGAACGTTCCTCTTTGTTGCCTGGCCGCTGGAAGCGAGAGCGAACCCAACCAGGGCCCACAAAACTACGTCGTTCATAGTACAGTGCCAAAACACTCACGTGACCTAATACCAATACAAAAATAGGATAATCAATCCAATTTTCATTTGCAACACACTTAATACCTAGACGTCATGGAGCTCAGCTACTTCAAAAACTTCCACGCCAACTACCAAACAAGAAAAAAACGACAAGCAAACGCACACACGTACACATAATTAAACAGTTCACAATTGGACGAAGTCATCACAACTTTCAATATTCTGACCACCGAGAACATCCATCTGCAGATCGAAGGCCATTCCGTTCACGACAAGATGATTGACGCATCCCACTAAGCCGTTCTCATACGAGCCGTCGAGGAGGGTATCGTACGCGGCGTTGATGCCTCCAACGAACATGCGAGGAACTTGAACATTGAGACCGGTAGCGGAGCCGGGAGACTGTCCCGTGGCGGTGAGACCGTCAACGATGACATCCGCGCTTCGATCGTTCCTTGAATGAAGGAAAAAGGCAACGTGAGGAAAGGAAGACGGTAGTGTGGTGATTGCGTACCTTCGAACGGTGACGTTATGCCACGTGTCGACTGCGAGCGCATCAGATGAAATATTAACTTCGTGGTTTTGAATTGTGACGGCGCCAGTTCCCAAGTGGTACCTACAAGTGGAAAATAAATAAAGCACAGGGCAATCGTCGTCATAAAGAGATACGTACTGAACTTCCAAGTAGCCCTTCTTCACTCCAATAAAGAAGAAATCAGTGTTCCGACCCTAATAAGAAGAGTCCGACATAGAAATAAAATCATACGTACCCTATTAGACGAGCTCACCTTCACGTAGAATATCACGCCGTCTTGCGTTTGACTGCTGATGCTAAAACTGACCGTCGTCATCCTGGCAAGTCGCGGGAACATATACTCGCCGAAACTGTTGCCGGAAAATCGAGCGGCTATAAAGCTCGCCTCTGCGGAAAAAAAGAAACACCGATTAATTAATTGTCATCGCGTCAGCAAAAAAGAATCGTTACCGTCCATGCATCGAGGTCCTCCTCGGGGAGTCGGAGTAACGGGACACAGGCAATCGACCATCATCGTCATCTCGTTGAAAACGCACATGCTATCCGCGTGGCATCCCCCGTTCGTCGCGTTTCGACACGGATTCCCAATCGGTCTTTCGCATTGCGTGCCGTTGAACTCGGACGTGCAAACGCATTCGAATACGCCCGTCGTATTCGTACACGTCCCGCCGTTCTGACAGCTGAGTTCATCGCACGGGTGAACGTCGCACTCCGACACGCCGACGCCGCGATTGCTGCGACCGACGTCGTGGAAGCTGAGTCCGTTGACGAGGAGACTGAAGATGCAGCCGGTGAACGAAGAGGTCAACCCGGCACCGGCGAGAACCTGGGAAAAGAGGAGAAGTCTTGACGCTTGTGTTACGTGAAGAATAGTAGTCTATTTGCCTGTGTGAAGTCGTCGTGTCCGCCCACGAAAACTTCTAGATTGACGTCGAGACGAGTGACAGAACCGCCGCTTGTTCCCAAGACGACATCCAAGCCGTCGACAGTCAGAAATCCTACGGAAACGATTTTATTAATTATTTCTTTATTTACCGCTTCTGTTCTCCTTGCCGTTTCGAAGCTCCCTCGTCGCCGTCACGGTGTGCGTCTCGCCGAGAGTCACTCGAGCGGCGCTCTTGATTTCCGCCGTCAGTCCGCCGAGATTATAGCGGAATTCAACAAATCCGTCATACATTCCGAGCGCGATAAAATCGCTGGACGGAGTCGAGCCCGAACGAGCGGCGTAAAGAATCAAACCGTCGGCGGCGTCCGGACGGAAATTGACCTCGATCGTCATCTGACCTCGCACGTCGCGTCCGAACGGCGGGAAAGCCATGAAGGAGCCGAGCGCGTCGTCGAAAGCAGGCGAATCGATAACGACGTTAACGTCGCAACGAGGACCGCCGAGTGGTAGAGGACAGGCGCACGCCGCGTCGCCGCTAGGAAGCACAAAACATTGACCGCCGTTGTTGCACGTCACCGAGGCGCACGGGTCGCCGTCGCACGTCGGACCGGACTGTCCGCTTGGGCAGCGACACGAAAACGACGCGCCGGTTTGCGTGCACGTTCCGCCGTTTCGGCACGGATTGGGATCGCACGCGTTGGCGTCACACACGGCGACGTTCTGGCTCGTCATGACGTCGGAGTTTTGTAGTGGGCTACCGTTGACGGAAACCGATTTGATGCAGCCTTGGAAACCGGAAGCGAAGGGAGCGAGCTCCGCCGGCAATACGGGGTAGAAAGCGGCGGGAAGACCGCCGACGTAGAGAATATTGTCGACGTTGAGAACGGTGAATCCGCCGGGTGCCGATCCTGTGTGCGTCTGGCCACTGTGAGTGATTTCGACGTTTTGACCAAATCGACGTATCGATATCGACGTGAAGACGTCTGGAGATATGGGAGTTGGATGAGTGACAACGCCCGGGCCTGATCCGACGTCAAGAAGGACTTTGACGAGACCGCCGTCGACGACGACCGACATGAAATCGCCGTCAGTGAGATGAAGGTGGGTGACGAATCCGGTTGGGTTGGCCACGGACGGGCTGAGGCTCAAGTCGATGTTCGTTGTCTGTCGCAGGCTCTCGCCGATTTCCCAGCTGGAGAATGAATTGCCGAAATATCCGAAGCTGTCCACGCCCGGATCCGCTACAGACAAAGCAGCGTATTATATATCTATATATATATATATATATCTATGGGTCTACGTCCTTACTTCGAAGTTCGCATTTGGTTCCTGTGAAGAAGATTGAGCACTGGCATCGGTAACCCTCAGACGCCGTCGCGTCAGTCAGGCAGACTCCACCGTGCATGCAAGGTGAGTGGAACTCGCACAGATTAACGATCTCGCACAGGTCGCCGCCGCTGCCGACGGGACACGCGCACTCGAAGCTCTCGCTCGTGAAACCGGTCGCGCGACACGAACCGCCGTTTTGGCACTGATTCGGCGTGCACGGCTCGACGGAAGCGCACTCGCCGACGTTGCGACCGGCGAGCGCGTCGTCGGCGAAAACGACTTCGTTTCCGTTGACGCTTACGGCGCGAACGCAGCCGACAAAGCCAGTTAGAGGATTGAGAACGTCGCCGAAGTTGGCGATCACGGCGGCGGGATCGGGAACGCCGCCGAGGTGAGCGAACGGCTGCACGTTCAATAGGGTACTGGCGCCCGGCGCAAATCCTTCAGCTACTTTTACACCGTCCACATAAAGTTCTAGATTAGAACCATCACGTCTTGTGGAGAGAAAAAGAGAGAGAGAGAGAGAGAAATTATATAGGGAAAGAGAAGGAGGAGGAGAGATTCTTTACTTGATTTGTACTTCAATTTGACCTCCTGTATCGACTCGATCTGGGCTCGTGATTTTTCCCTCGCCCGAGCCCAAGTCGGCGGAAAGAACGAGTTTTCCGTCGACCAGATGAAGAGCGAGATAGTCGTCGCTATCCACGCTATTTCCGAGAGCCAAGAAAACGAGTCCGTCGGGACTATTCGCTCGTAAAGTGATGAGAATGTCGTCGGTTGTATCTTCGCCAATCGACGGAGTCGACACTTGAAGGAATGACTCCTGTCCATTTCCACCAAAAGCAGCAACATTGACGTTCACCTCTGAAAAATATATTAATTATATTAAATCATTGTCTCGTTTAAAATTCTAATATGTTTGCGTACCAACATCGCACAAATTCCCTCCGAAACCGAACGGGCATACGCACAAATCGTTCGTCGATCGACCTCCGCTCGACGCGCACGTGCCGCCGTTCTCGCACGGTGTCTCCACGCAGTCAAAACCGTCGGTCGGCGGCGGTGGAATAAGCGTCGGCGGCGGCGGTGCAATTTGCGGCGGAGGCGGCGGTATCAGAGTCGGTGGCGGCGGAACAATCACAAGAGGCGGCGGCGGTATCAAAACGGGCGGAGACGGAACGGGTAGGAAAACGTCGCAAATTCGTCCCGTCCACATGACCGTGCACATGCACATGTACGCATCGTGGATGTCGATGCCAGGCGTCGGCGGTGCGCTGATGTCGACGGCGCCGATGTCGCCGATGAGAGTCGGCACGCTCTGACACGTGGCGCCGTTCTTGCAGACGCCCGGGAAAATATCGCAGGCGGTGAGAACGACGCCGCAATGAGTGCCGGAGAAATCCGACGTGCAATCGCACGTGTAGCCGTTGTTGCCGTCGATGCACGTGCCGCCGTTTAAGCACGGCGACGAGGCGCACTCGTCGATGTTCGTTTCGCAGAGGGGACCGGTGAAACCGGGCGGACATAGGCATGTGTGCTCGTTGATGAGATCTTCGCACGTTCCGCCGTTCAGGCACGGATTCGAGAGGCACTCCTTGATTTCGCGTTCGCACAGGATACCAGTGTAACCGGGAACGCATCGGCAGAAGAAATGATTGATGCGATCGAAGCAGGCGGCGCCGTTTTGACACGGCATTGACGCGCACTCGTTGATGTCCGTCTCGCAGTTGATACCGGTGAACCCGGGCACGCAATCGCACTCGTACTTATTGATCAGATCCGAGCAGGTGCCGTCGTTCTGGCACGGCATCGACAAGCACTCGTTGATCTCCGTTTCGCAGTGAACGCCCGTGAACCCGGGCACGCACCTGCAGTCGTACCGATTCACGTCGTCGACGCACGTGCCGTCGTTCTGGCACGGCATCGAGGCGCATTCGTCGATGTTCGTCTCGCAGTGAACGCCCGTGAAGCCGGCAATGCATTGGCAATCGTATCTCGCGATGCCGTCGTTACACGTAGCATCGTTCTGGCACGGATTTGAAACGCACTCATCGACGTTCGTCTCGCACAACGTTCCTATAAATCCAAAGATACATTCGCAAATAAATCCGTTGACTCTGTCAACGCAAGTCGCGCCGTTCTGACACGGTTTCGACTCGCATTCGTTAATGTCCGTCTCACAGTGGGTCCCGGTGAATCCAGGTCGACATGAGCACGTGTACATGTTGATCATGTCATTGCATGTGCCGCCGTTCTGACAAGGCATCGATTTGCATTCGTTGATGTCTGTCTCGCAATGAGTTCCAGTGAACCCGGGTAGGCACGAGCACGTGTACATGTTGATCATGTCATCGCATGCGGCCCCGTTCTGACAAGGCATCGATTTGCATTCATCGATATTCGTCTCGCAGTGAACACCCGTAAACCCGGGCGCACACGCACAGTCATATCTCGCGATGCCGTCGTTACACGTAGCGTCGTTCTGGCACGGATTTGAAACGCACTCGTCGACGTTCGTCTCGCACAACGTTCCTATAAATCCAAAGATACATTCGCAAATAAATCCGTTGACTCTGTCAACGCAAGTCGCGCCGTTCTGACACGGTTTCGACTCGCATTCGTTAATGTCCGTCTCACAGTGGGTCCCGGTGAATCCAGGTCGACATGAGCACGTGTACATGTTGATCATGTCATTGCATGTGCCGCCGTTCTGACAAGGCATCGATTTGCATTCGTTGATGTCTGTCTCGCAATGAGTTCCAGTGAACCCGGGTAGGCACGAGCACGTGTACATGTTGATCATGTCATTGCATGCGGCCCCGTTCTGACAAGGCATCGATTTGCATTCATCGATATTCGTCTCGCAGTGAACACCCGTAAACCCGGGCGCACACGCACAGTCATATCTCGCGATGCCGTCGTTACACGTAGCGTCGTTCTGGCACGGATTTGAAACGCACTCGTCGACGTTCGTCTCGCACAACGTTCCTATAAATCCAAAGATACATTCGCAAATAAATCCGTTGACTCTGTCAACGCAAGTCGCGCCGTTCTGACACGGTTTCGACTCGCATTCGTTAATGTCCGTCTCACAGTGGGTCCCGGTGAATCCAGGTCGACATGAGCACGTGTACATATTGATCATGTCATTGCATGTGCCGCCGTTCTGACAAGGCATCGATTTGCATTCGTTGATGTCTGTCTCGCAATGAGTTCCAGTGAACCCGGGTAGGCACGAGCACGTGTACATGTTGATCATGTCATTGCATGCGGCCCCGTTCTGACAGGGCATGGATTCGCATTCGTCGATGTTCGTCTCGCAGTGAACACCCGTAAACCCGGGCGCGCACGTACAGTCGTATCCCGCCAAGCGGTCTTTACACGTGGCGCCGTTCTGGCACGGCATCGAAGCGCATTCATCAATGTTCGTCTCACAAAACGTCCCTTCGTATCCGAAAATGCATTCGCACGTGAATCGCTCGATACCGTCAACGCAGGTGCCGCCGTGCTGACACGGTTTGCTCGCACAGTCGTCGATTTCCGTCTCGCAGTGAGTGCCAGTGAAGTCTGGTTGGCAGTCGCACACGTAGCCGCCCGTTTGATCGATGCACACTCCGCCGTTGAGACACGGTCTCGATATGCATTCGTCCACCAACGTTTCACAGAATTCTCCCGTAAAGCCAGTGATGCATCGACACGTGTAGTCGCTGTCGCCGTCAATGCACGTAGCACCGTTTCGGCATTTATGTTGAAAGCAGTCGTCTTTGTGAATGTGACAGAAGCCGCCCGTCCAGTCAGTTGTACAGTCGCATGTCACCGCGTTGTCGCCGTCCGTACACGTGCCGCCGAACTGACACACGTTCGGATCGCACTCGTCGACGTTCGTTTGGCACTCGTCTCCAGTAAATCCGCATGAGCACAAACACGTGTAGCCTCCTTCCCCGTCCATGCACATGCCGCCGTTCTGGCACGGATTTGACGCGCACTCGTCGATGTTTTCTTGACAGAAATCCCCGTCGAAGCCGAAGCGACATTCGCACCTGAAGAAGCCGCCTGATCGTTCGTTACACGTGCCGCCGTTTCTGCACAACATATTGTTGCATCCGATCACTGGATAGCCTCTGATGCTGAACTCGACTACTTCATGACACGTCTTGTTCTCCTTTCCTCTTCTCGATGGAAAACAGTCGCAGAAGTATTCACCGTCGCCGTCGACGCATAAGCCTTCGGTGAGAGGATCGCCGCAGTTCGTCATATCCAAACACTCGTCAATGTTCTGACATAAATCGCCCAAATATCCAGGAGGACACTCGCACTGGTAATGCAATGAGTCGTGTAGATCGAACGCACACGGCGCTCTGTCGTTGCACGGAACATTGCGATTACTGCCGCAAGTGAAGTCGCCCTGGTAGACAATCAAACGAGCGCCTTGTTGACAGTTTCCTGGAAGACTGGGATCGCCTGCGCCTCCAGCGTGAACGGAGATGTAATAGTTCGCTCCGCTTGTAAGAGTGTTTGAAACGTCAAGAGTGAAGACATGGTTTGGCTTTGGAGGTGCATTGCCAACGGGCTGTTCTCCCGCTATTCTTCCAATCAACGCTGCACCGGAGATATCGCAGTTTTCGTAGGCTTCGATGTCGGCGACTTTGTACACATCCAAGTCGGGGTTTTTCTGAAACGTGCAATCCGTTTCGAAAAGAACGTTTTCTCCGTCTTGAATGAAGAGCAGAGGCTGCTGAGGAAACGGTTGAACGCAAGCGCCACCGCCTCGATTCCAAAGATCTCTCAATCTCCCAAACAACGTCATGGAAAAGTCACTGACAGCATCCTCGGTTTTGTACAGCGACCATATGTACGTAGTCGTGTCGCCCGTTCTTCCTTCATCCCAGCATAGTCGTCCGTCAGGACACGTAGTATTGGCACCCGCCTCGGCATCAGACACAATAGGATTACCGTTTCTGACCGTACACGTGGCTCCTACGTATCCAGCCGCACAGTAGCAAGTGAAAGAAGCGTCGCCGTCGACGCAAACGCCGTTGTTCATGCACGGATTCGGATTGCAATCATCGAGATTCGTCTCGCAGTGCACACCAGTGAAAGCGCCCTGACACTCGCACACGAACCTATTCACCATGTCCCGACACGTGCCGCCGTTCTGGCACGGCATTGACTCGCATTCATCAATATTGGTTTCGCATTGGGTCCCAGTAAAACCGGCGACGCAATCACACATATACATATTGACGAGATCGTTGCAGGTGCCTCCGTTCATGCAAGGCATAGACTCGCACTCGTTGAGTTCAGTTTCGCAGAAGTCGCCCGTATAGCCCGAAGCACAGCGGCACGTGTAGGTGCTGTCGCCGTCAATGCACGTCGCTCCGTGTTGGCATTTATGTTGAAAGCAGTCGTCGTTATGAATGTGACAGAAACCGCCCGTCCAGTTATTCGTACAGTCGCATGTCACCGCGTTGTCGCCGTCCGTACACGTGCCGCCGAACTGACACACGTTAGGATCGCACTCGTCGACGTTTGTTTGGCACTCGTCTCCAGTAAATCCGCACGAACACAAACACGTGTAGCCTCCTTCCCCGTCTATGCACATGCCGCCGTTCTGGCACGGATTTGACGCGCACTCGTCGATGTTTTCCTGACAGAAATCCCCGTCGAAGCCGAAGCGACATTCGCACCTGAAGAAGCCTCCTGATCGTTCGTTACACGAGCCGCCGTTTCTGCACAAAGAATCGCTGCATCCAAGCACCGGGTAACCTCTGATGCTGAACTCGACTACTTCATGACACGTCTTGTCTTCTTTTCCTCTTCTCGATGGAAAACAGTCACAGGAGTATTCGCCGTCGCCGTCAACGCATAAGCCTTCGGTGAGAGGATCGCCGCAGTTCGTCATATCCAAACACTCGTCAATGTTCTGACATAAATCGCCCAAGTAGCCAGGCGGACACTCGCACTGGTAATGCAATGAGTCGTGTAGATCAAACGCACACGGCGCTCTGTCGTTGCACGGAACATTGCGATTACTGCCGCAAGTGAAGTCGCCCTGGTAGACAATCAAGCGAGCGCCTTGTTGACAGTTTCCTGGAAGATTGGGATCGCCTGCGCCTCCGGCGTGAACGGAGATGTAATAGTTCGCTCCGCTTGTAAGAGTGTTTGAAACGTCAAGAGTGAAGACATGGTTTGGCTTCGGAGTAGGATTGCCAACGGGCTGTTCTCCCGCTATTCT
The DNA here is from genome assembly GCF_947507565.1 of Oscarella lobularis. NCBI lineage: Eukaryota > Metazoa > Porifera > Homoscleromorpha > Homosclerophorida > Oscarellidae > Oscarella > Oscarella lobularis. The sequence continues at coordinate 798,735 of NC_089192.1, read as the reverse complement.
TCCAACGAGCACTGCACCGGCGATATCGCAGTTTTCGTAGGCTTCGATGTTGGAAACTTTGTACACTTCCAAGTCGGGGTTTTTCTGAAACGTGCAATCCGTTTCGAAAAGAACGTTTTCTCCGTCTTGAATGAAGAGCAGAGGCTGCTGAGGAAACGGTTGAACGCAAGCGCCACCGCCTCGATTCCAAAGATCTCTCAATCTCCCAAACAACGTCATGGAAAAGTCACTGACAGCGTCCTCGGTTTTGTACAGCGACCATATGTACGTAGTCGTGTCGCCCGTTCTTCCTTCATCCCAGCATAGTCGTCCATCAGGACACGTCGTATTGGCACCCGCCTCGGCATCAGATACAATAGGATTACCGTTCCTCACCGTACACGTGGCTCCGACGTATCCGGCTGCACAGTAGCAAGTGAAAGAAGCGTCGCCGTCGACGCAAACGCCGTCATTCATGCACGGATTCGGATTACAGTCATCGAGATTCGTCTCGCAGTGCACGCCGGTGAAAGCGTTGCGACAATTGCACACGAACCCATTCACCATATCCCGACACGTGCCGCCGTTCTGGCACGGCATCGACTCGCATTCATTAATGTTAGTTTCGCATTGGGTCCCAGTAAAACCGGCGACGCAATCACACATATACATATTGACGAGATCGTTGCAGGTGCCTCCGTTCATGCAAGGCATAGACTCGCACTCGTTGAGTTCAGTTTCGCAGAAGTCGCCCGTATAGCCCGAAGCACAGCGGCACGTGTAGGTGCTGTCGCCGTCAATGCACGTCGCTCCGTGTTGGCATTTATGTTGGAAGCAGTCGTCGTTATGAATGTGACAGAAGCCGCCCGTCCAGTTATTCGTACAGTCGCATGTCACCGCGTTGTCGCCGTCCGTACACGTGCCGCCGAACTGACACACGTTTGGATCGCACTCGTCGACGTTCGTTTGGCACTCGTCTCCAGTAAATCCGCACGAACACAAACACGTGTAGCCTCCTTCCCCGTCTATGCACATGCCGCCGTTCTGGCACGGATTTGACGCGCACTCGTCGATGTTTTCCTGACAGAAATCGCCGTCGAAGCCGAAGCGACATTCGCACCTGAAGAAGCCGCCTGATCGTTCGTTACACGTGCCGCCGTTTCTGCACAACATATTGTTGCATCCGATCACTGGATAGCCTCTGATGCTGAACTCGACTACTTCATGACACGTCTTGTTCTCCTTTCCTCTTCTCGATGGAAAACAGTCGCAGAAGTATTCACCGTCGCCGTCGACGCATAAGCCTTCGGTGAGAGGATCGCCGCAGTTCGTCATATCCAAACACTCGTCAATGTTCTGACATAAATCGCCCAAATATCCAGGAGGACACTCGCACTGGTAATGCAATGAGTCGTGTAGATCGAACGCACACGGCGCTCTGTCGTTGCACGGAACATTGCGATTACTGCCGCAAGTGAAGTCGCCCTGGTAGACAATCAAACGAGCGCCTTGTTGACAGTTTCCTGGAAGACTGGGATCACCTGCGCCTCCAACGTGAACGGAGATGTAATAGTTCGCTCCGCTTGTAAGAGTCCTTGAAACGTCAAGAGTGAAGACATGGTTTGGCTTCGGAGTAGGATTGCCAACGGGCTGTTCTCCCGCTATTCTTCCAATCATCGCTGCACCGGAGATGTCGCAGTTTTCGTAGGCTTCAATGTTGGGCACTTTGTACACTTCCAAGTCGGGGTTTTTCTGAAACGTGCAATCCGTCTCAAAGTTCACTCTTTCACCGTCTTGAATAAAGAGCAGGGGCTGCTGAGGAAACGGCTGAACGCAAGCGCCACCGCCTCGACTCCAAAGATCTCTCAATCTCCCGAACAAAGTCATAGAAAAGTCACTAACAGCATCCTCGGTTTTGTACAGGGACCATACGTAGGTAATAGCGCCACCCGTTCTTCCTTCATCCCAGCATAGTCGTCCATCAGGACACGTTGTATTGGCACCCGCCTCGGCATCAGATACGATAGGATTACCGTTCCTCGTCGTACACGTGGCTCCGACGTATCCAGCCGCACAGTAGCACGTGAACGCATTGTCGCCGTCGACACAAATGCCGTTGTTCATGCACGGATTCGGATCGCAATCATCGAGATTCGTCTCGCAAATCATACCGGTAAAAGAGTCCGCACACGTACAGGTAAAAGCGCCGACGCCGTCGACGCAAGTGCCTCCATTCAAACACGGATTCGACGCGCATTCGTTGATGTTCACCTGGCAGCGATCTCCGGTGTACCCCGTGACGCAATTGCACGAAAACTCGTTGACCAAGTCCAAACACGTACCGCCGTTCATGCACGGAAACGAGGCGCACTCGTCGATCTTGACGTCGCAGTACGCATCCGTGAACCCGGGCACGCAATTGCACGTGTACGAGCTGTCGCCGTCGACGCACGTGGCGCCGTTTTGACACTTATTCCTCAAACAATCGTTCTCGTGAATCTGACAGAAGTCGCCCGTCCACGGGCTGCTGCAGCCGCACGTGACCGCGTTGTTGCCGTCCACGCATCCGGCCCCGTTCAAACACGGACTCGGCGGCGGCACGCACTCGTTGACGTTCGTCTCGCAATTATCTCCGATGAAACCGCACGGACACGTGCACGTGTACTCGCCGGCGCCGTCGACGCACGTGCCGCCGTTTTCGCACGGATTCGACGCGCATTCGTCTTCGTTTATTTGGCAAAAATCTCCCTTGAAACCGAAGCGACACTCGCAGTGCAAGTCTCTATTCGCCCGCACTTGACACGTGCCGCCTTCGCGACACGGATTGTCCGGAAGGCATCCGACGTCGGCATCGGTGAACGGAACGACCGTTTGGCAGTTGGGACCCGATCGAATCGGCGTGCATTCGCACGTAAACGAACAGTCGCCGTCAACGCACACGCCCTCGTTCACCGGATCTCCACAATTGGCGCCAAAACACTCGTCGATGTTCTCACACTCGTCTCCCAAATAGCCGCCCGGACAGGCGCACGCAAATCCGACCAACGTCTCGTTTACGTGTCCGTGTCCGAAGACGCAAGGCGCGCGTCCGCTGCAAGGCTGGGCCTGATCTGCACCGCAACGAAAATCTGATTTGTATATCAAAAGACGAGCGCCTTGTTCGCAATTCGTCGGAACTGTCGTATCGCCGCCGCCGTCCTGTCGCTTCGCGATGAAATAGTTCGCTCCGTCGCCGACGTGACTCGTTACGTCGAGAGATAGGGTATGGCCAGCTGGAATGGGAACCCCGTTCGGTTGAGGTCCGGCGACGCGTCCGACGAGCGTGGCGTCGGTGAGATTGCATTCCTCGAATGCTTTCAAATCGGTGACCTTCCAGATTTCGAGATTCGGATCGCGTTGGAACGAGCAGTCGGTCGTGAAGTGGACTAGCTCGCCGTCTTGGACGACCTTCGCGGGCTGTTGAGCGAACGGACGCACGTCTTCGAAGTATTTGTCGATGAGATACCATTGAAGCCAACGCGTCGACTCCAACGGAACTTCGGTGGTTCGATGTAGAGACCAGAGATTTATCGACGGGGCGCCCGTTAACGTTCCATCCCAGCATTGACTGCCGATCGGGCACGTCGTATTCGCCGCCGTTTCGGGGTTCGCGCACGTGGGCTGCCCTGAGGATAGCCGGAAGTGGACGAGAAGTAGTCCGACGACGACGAAGAAGAGTCCTTCTTTCGCCATCGGAGAGAGCGTCCGCTTCGGTTGAAAGAGATTGGAACAATGCGTCGTGGGTGAGTGGTGGGAACGGGGTAAATCGGATCTGCCGCGGGCAGTCTTCTCATTTTTATGGAAATTGGATCGAGGGCGGTGTAGATCTTTGTCCGTTCGAGCGTTGGCGTCTCGGCGTTGTTTCTTGGCGCGTTTCGCGACGACGCGATAGTCGCCGAAGCGCTGTGTGACGAAAAGAAGTCGCTAGAAGGTGTTCGAAACGATTCAGGAACGACATCTGCAGGGATTCCTTGACGTCACGTCCGGTAGTCAAGGCTGAAGCCATTCTACGTCCGCGAAACAGCGCAGAAGGCTCGAAAACTGACTGAAAAATGGCAAAATCCCGGATAAACGCTCCCGGCTCCAACATCACGACATTTTTGCACCACACCGTACCATCCATACGTACACGAACAACGACTAAAAGATGCGAAGACTACACGAAACAAAACAATGTAAATGCAATTGCAACTACACAGTCTTCCTTCCTTATCGTAACTGGAAGCTTGAAAGCATCCATCAGATTAATTAGGCACCACAGCGGTCAACGTTGGTTCCATCGCGGGCGTCGTTCAGGAGATCGATGTTCACGCCGTTTACCGCTAAATCAGCAATGCAGCCCTCCAATCCTTGCGGATAGGTGCCGCCAAGCAGATTAGCGTATTCGGTCATATCAGCGGACACACGAATTCCGCCCAGTTGGAAATACGTTCCCCCGCCGACGTTGAGTCCCGTCGCAGTCGATGGAGACGATCCGCTCGTTGAGATGCCGCCGACGGTCAAAGTAGCAGACCGAGAGGACCTAAATATAATAGATATAGATATGAGTATCATCAAGTTCCTTCTTTCCTACCTCGATATCGTAACGTAGTGCCATCCACCTCCGAGGATGCTCGCTCCAGTGATTGTTGCCGGACCCGTTCCCAGATCAAAGCTGTAAATAATACATTTTGGTAAGCAATAAACCGGTTTAATTAAAAACGAAACTTGCCTTAGTACAACATTTCCAGCTTGAACTCCTATAGCTAGATAATCTTTAGCTTTACCCTAAGGCAAAGATTAGATCAATCAAGTATATAAGTTTCAGCCTGAGTAGATTTATTCGATACCTTGACGTAAAAGATGAGTCCATCAGCCGCTGTCGCAGACACGTTGAAAGAAATATCCGTTTTCCTTCCAAAATTCATGAAAGGATACTCCGCAAAGCTGTTTCCTCCAAACTGTGCAGCAGAAAAAGTTACAACTGAAATAGAAGAAATACACGTAATAAAGAATGACTATCAAGAAGCATACGGCGCCTCACCATCCTGACAAAAGCGTCCTGCTCTCGCCACCGGCACGAGCGGACAAACGCACTCGTAGTCCATAGCAGAACTGCTATACACGCATTGACTCGTATTGTGACACCCGTGAGTGCCAGCGGCGCAGTCGTCGCCGACGAGAAGCGCGCAATCAGGACCAGTGTATCCTGACGGACACGAGCAGAAAAACGTGCCCGGACTACCGGCGTCCGTGCACGTTCCGCCGTTCTGACAGTTCAACATTTCACAGTCGTCTCTTTCGCATTCTTTAACTCCTTGGCCACGCGTTGCCGTGGCGACAGAAAACTCGACGTCGTTGATCGTCAGCTCGTCGATGCAGCCGGTGAATCCAGACGAAAGGCCCACCGAAGGAAGAAGCTGAGAGAAAACGTAGAATTGAGGCAAGTAAAATTTAAAAAAATTCACCTGTCCAATGTCGGGCACACCGCCCATGAAAATTTCGCGACCACGAACGTTCAATTGGGTTGCAGTTCCTGAGCTGGAATCAAATACTTCGGCTTGATCATCAACTATTAAAGACACTTCAGAAAGAAAAAACATTCGTTACTTTATAGCAGAGATCATGAAAGATAGACAATTATACCATCTTTGCTGATCCTTGATACTGTGACTGTGTGAGACTCGAATAAAGTCACTCGACTCCTGCTCTTAACTTCCTTCGTTCCACTGCCAAGATTGAATCGAAATTCGACAAAACCGTCGTAGAGTCCAACAGAAAAGAAGTCGATGACTTCCGCCGAATAGACGACTATTCCGTCCAAAGCGTACGGCGTAAAAATCACTTTGACATTCGTCGTTCTTGCCAGATTGACAGCCTGCGAGCTAAATCCAACATACGACGTCAAATTGTCTTGAAAGTAGGGCGTATCGATGACGACATCGCCAGAGCAATCGTCGCTGCCTTTGCCGAGAGGACACACGCACTCGGCGGTTTCGCCGAAACGCGCGCACGTCGAATTCGCCGCCTCGCATCCGAGTTGAATGCACGGATCCGAAGACACGTCGCACGTGGCGCCGATGAACTCGGGCGTACAGGCGCACGCAACCGAAGCGCCCAACTGCGAACAATTGCCGCCGTTTTGACACGGATTCGGATCACAGAGTCGTGTGCAAATCGCCGCGTTGTAGCTCGAAAGCAATTCGGTCGAATTGATGAATTTGCCGCTGATCGCCGTTTCGGCTATGCAACCGTTGAAGCCTTTGACGTCGACGAGACTCGCGTCGAGCGTCGCTTCAACGAGAGACGGCACGCCGCCGATGTAGATCGCTCCGTCGACGTCGAGCGACGAGAAAAGACTGGAAAGCGTTTCCGACGTCGCGTTGCCGGCGACGACGAGTTTGACGTCGAGTGCCGAGCGTTCGAGTATGACACTCGTGAAAACGCCGTCCGCCAAGGGAGTCGGATTGGCGACGGTGAGACTTCCTCCGCCGAAGTCGAAGACGACTTTGACCGTGCCGCGATCGGCGAAGATGGCGAAGAAATCACGGCCTGGCTTATCGACGTAGGCTAGGATGCCGGTTGCGTCGCTCGCAGGAGAACTAGGGTAGACCTTCAAGGCAACGTTTGTCGTTCGTCTCAGTGACTGATCAACCATCCAACTAGCGTAGGAGTCGCCAAAGTATGAATAGCCACCCATGGAAGAACCAACTGAAAGAAATCAACAGTCACTAATCAACAAGGAAAGGGGGAGCCTCAAAATTTTGCTCTTACCTGGATTTTCGCATTGGGGGCCGGTGAAGAGAACTGAGCATATGCACCGGTATCCAACGCTGCTCGTCGAATCGATTCGACACGCGCCGCCATGTAGGCACGGCGGCGTCGGAAAAGTGCACTGATCGACGACCTCGCATAGATCGCCGCTCGTTCCCGTTGGGCAGACGCATTCGAAATTCGTCAAGTCGGTCGGACGACAGGCGCCGCCGTTTTGGCACGGATTTGCGTCGCTGCACGGATTGAGAGGGCATTCGCCAACATTCATTCCCGTTGTGCCGTTGAGAAGATCAACTTCATTGCCGTCGATACTGACGGCAATTATGCAGCCAGTAAAACCGGTCGTCGGGCCGAAGTTATTCAGGGGCGAAACGTTTACTACTGCAGGAATTCCGCCGAGATAGATTGGACCGTCTGTATTGGCTACGGTGCTTCCAGAAGGAGCAGAATCTCCGCCGACAAGGACGCCGTCAATCCACAATTCACCATCAACACCGTTGCGCCTAAGACGAGGCATCTTTATATGTACAGTAGCTATTTTTTAAATCTCTGTATGCACCTGAATTCAAGTACTGTTGTTTCTCCCGTGTCTATGCGATTCGGGCTCGTAATTGAAACGGATCCAGCTCCTAAATCGTAACGGACGTTTGCAAAGCCGTCGACGACGTGAAATGAAATATAGTCGACAAAGGCGGGCGGTTGTTGGCTGCCAATGCTGAGAAAAATGAGACCAGAAGGCCCGCTCGCCTTGAGACGAATAGCAATCGTGTTCGACGTATCCGATCTAATAGAACCGGTCGCTTCAATGTACGAAGTCACACCGCTGCCTCCAAAGGCGGGAACACTGACGGATATATCTAAAATCCGATTCGAAAGAACGCAACAAAAAGAGATAACGCTCTCTTACCGTTCGAGCAAGTTCTTCCCGAAAATCCAATAGGACAACTGCAAAAACTATTTGCCCGTCCGCCAATAGATTGACAGGCGCCGCTATTTTGACACGGCGTTCGCGAACAGTCAAAACTGAATCCCGGCGGCGGCGGCGGCAAAAGAGTCGGCGGCGGAGGCGAAGAGCGGACGGGTGGCGGCGGTATGAGTGTCGGCGGCGCCGGCACGGGCATAAACGTTGCGCAAAGACGATCGGTAAAGAGCGACGGACACGTGCACGTGTAAGCATCGTGTATATCGATGCCGGGACCGGGCGGCGCGCTGACGTCCACAACGCCAATCGTCGTCGGAATATTCACACACGTTCCGTCGTTTTGACACGGCATGAGAATGCCGCACGCGTCGATAACGATCTCGCAGTGATCTCCGTCGAACGCCGACGGGCACGTGCACTGGTAAGAGTTGACACCGTCGCGGCACGTGCCGCCGTTCAAGCACGGCGACGACGCACACTCGTCGATGTTCGTCTCGCAGAGAGGGCCCGTGAAGCCGGGCGCGCAATGACACGTGAAATCGTCGATTAGGTCGTCGCACGTGCCGCCGTTCTGACAGGGTCTCGAAAGGCATTCGACGATTTCTCGTTGGCATAGACGACCGGTGTAGCCGGGCACACAACGACAATGAAATCCGTTTATCTCATCGAAGCAGACGGCACCGTTCTGACACGGCATCGACGCGCACTCGTTGATATTCGTCTCGCAGTTGACGTCCGTGAAACCGGGACGACAAGTGCACGAGTACATGCCAATCATGTCGACGCACGTGCCGCTATTTTGACATGGCGCCGAATTGCATTCGTTCAGTTCCGTCTCGCAATCGACGCCTATATACCCAGGAACGCATCGACACCCGTATCCGTTTATGTCGTCGACGCACGTGCCGCCGTTTTGACACGGCATGGACGCGCACTCATCAACATCCGTTTCGCATAGAGTTCCGGTGTAGCCGAATGGACAATGGCACTCAAACGCGTTGATCAAATCGGTGCAAAGCCCGCCATTCTGGCACGGCATTGACGCGCACTCGTCGATATTCGTTTCGCAACGAACACCGGAGAAACCCGGACGACACGTGCATAGGAAGTCGGCAATCAAGTCCGTACACGTGGCGTCGTTTTGGCACGGTGCCGGAGCGCACTCGTCGATATTCGTCTCGCAATTGACGCCCGTGAAGCCGGCGGCACAACGGCACAAATAGAAGTCGATGTCGTCAATGCACGTGGCCTTATTACTGCACGGTGACGAAGCGCATTCGTCAATATTCGTCTCGCATTGTATACCCGTGAATCCGGCCGGACATTGACATTCGAAGGCATCGATCAGATCAACGCACGTTCCGCTGTTTTGACACGGCAATGACGCGCATTCGTTCACATTCGTCTCGCAATCAACCCCCGTGTAGCCTGCAACGCAGTCGCACGTATAACGACCAATTCCGTCTTGACACGTTGCGCCATTCTGACAAGGATCAGATTGACATTCGTCGTCGTTCGTTTCGCAACGAAGACCGGAAAAGCCAAAAACGCACTCGCAGTGAAAACGATCAACAAGATTGTTGCACGTGCCTCCATTGGCGCACGGATTTGATTGACATTCGTTAATATCAGTTTCGCAATGCTCACCAGTATATCCGGCCAGACAGTGGCACGTGTAAAAGTTAATGCGATCCATACAAACCCCGCGATTTTCGCAGGGCGACGACGCACACTCGTCGATATTCGTTTCACAGTCAACACCCGTAAATCCGTCAATGCAACTGCACGTGTAATGATTAACGTGATCGGAACACGTGCCGTCGTTCTGACACGGCGCCGACTCGCATTCGTTGATATTCGTTTGACAATGATCGCCAGTGAAACCGGGAACGCATTGGCAAGTATAGTCATTAACGGCGTCGATACACGTGGCATTGTTCTGGCAGGGATTCGAAGCGCAATCGTCAATATTTATCTCGCAAAATATGCCATCAAATCCGAAACGACATTCGCAATAAAATCTTCCTTGCAGATTGTTGCACGTGCCGCCGTTCTGACACGGTTTCGAAGCGCATTCGTCAATATCGATCTCGCAGTGGGATCCCGTTCGACCGGTCGGACACTCGCACGTGTAGCCGGCGACGCCGTCCATGCACACGCCGCTGTTCTGGCACGGACTCGACGAGCACTCGTCGATGTCGTTTCCGCAACTTTTCCCGTCGAATCCTTCACTGCAGTTGCACGCGTAGTCGTTGATCAGATCCGTGCAAAGACCGCCGTTCTGACACGGAAAAGACTCGCACTCGTCGATATTCGTCTCGCAGTGGACATTCGTGAAACCGGCCAAACACGAGCACGAATACCGATTGATTTCGTCGTTGCACGTGGCGCCGTTTTGACACGGCGACGACGCGCACTCGTCGATATTCGTCTCGCAATGCATACCGGTAAAACCGGGCACACAACGGCACCAATACGAGTCAACGTCGTCGACGCATGTGCCCATATTCGTGCAAGGCGACGATACGCATTCGTCGATGTTCGTCTCGCAGTGCGTTCCCGTGAAACCGGCGGCACAATCGCACGTGTACATATTGATGTCGTCTCGGCAAGTGGCGCCGTTCTGGCACGGCATCGAACCGCATTCGCCAATGTTCGTCTCGCAGTGAACTCCGGTGAAGCCGGTCACACACTGACAAGCGTACCCGTTCGTCTGATCGTGACAAGTCGCTCCGTTTTCGCATGGATTCGATCCGCATTCGTCGATATCGGTTTCGCATTGTGTACCCGTGAATCCGGCAACGCAGTCGCAGCTGAAATTGTCTACAAGATCGGTGCAACTGCCTCCGTTCTGACAAGGAGTCGGATCGCAATCGTCGATGTTCGTCTCGCAGTGAATGCCCGTGTATCCGGCAATACATTGACAGTTGTACTCGTTGATCTCGTCGCGACAAGCCGCTCCGTTCTGACACGGACTCGAGGCGCACTCGTCGATATTCGTCTCGCAGTCGACGCCCGTGAAGCCGGGCAAACACGAGCACGAATACCAATTGATTTCGTCGTTACACGAGGCGCCGTTTTGGCACGGCGACGAGCTGCATTCGTCGATGTTCGTCTCACATTGTAGACCAGTGAAACCGGCCGGACACTGGCACTCAAAACTGTTAATCATATCAATGCATGCTCCGCCGTTTTCACACGGCATCGACGCGCATTCGTTCACGTTCGTCTCGCAATCAACTCCCGTGTAACCTGGAATGCAGTCGCACGTATAACGATTGATTCCGTCTCGACACGTTGCGCCATTCTGACACGGATTCGATTGACATTCGTCGTCGTTTGTTTCGCAACGAAGACCCGAGAAGCCGAATATGCACTCGCAATGGAAACGTCCAGTCAGGTCGTTGCACGTGCCTCCATTGGCACATGGATTTGATTGACATTCGTTGATATCAGTCTCGCAATTCTTGCCCGTATATCCGGTGGGACAGTTACACGTGTAGTCAGCAACGTTATCAATACAAACGCCGCGATTCTCGCACGGCGACGACGCGCACTCATCGATGTCCGTCTCGCATCGAGCCCCGGTAAATCCGACAACACACGCACATGAATGCGTTCCGTTACCGTCGACGCACGTCGCCCCATTTTGACAGTCAGCCACGAGACAATCATCGGAATGAATTTGACAGAAGTCGCCGATCCACGGCGACGAGCACGTGCACGTCACCGCATCGATTTCGTCGACACACGTGCCGCCATTCGAGCAGGGCGCGTATGCGACGCATTCGTCCATATTCGTCTCGCACTCGACGCCAGTAAAGCCGTCAACGCACGTGCATGTATAGGCATCCTCTCCGTCAACGCACGTGCCACCATTCTGGCACGGATTTAACTGACAGTCATCAAGATTCAATTCGCAGTAAGTTCCGTCGTATCCAAAACGGCATTCGCAAAAAATTCTGGAAGGGAACTTGTTGCACGTGCCGCCGTTTTGACATGGCGATTCCGAGCAATCGGTCAGAATTCTGACGTCATTGCACGAGAGTCCGTCGACGCTCGTCCGAAACGGCAAACAATTGCACGCGTACGAGCAATTTCCGTCAACGCATACGCCCTCCGTCACCGGATCGCCGCACGCCGTCACACCAAAGCACTCGTCGATGTCAGAGCAATCGTCGCTCAAATAGCCGCCCGGGCATCGGCAGACGAAATCGCTAGCCCCGTCGAAAACGCACGGTCCCCGCGACGAACAGTTGCCGTTGCAATTGAAATCACCTCGATAGACGACAATACGTGCGCCTTCTTCGCATTGATTGTTTGGATGCGATATGAAATAGTTGGCTCCGGCGACGAGAGACTGCGTTACGTCGACGTGGGTGGATCCGACGGTTTGACCCACGAGAGTCGTTCCCGCCGCCGCGACGTCGCAGTTTTTTAGCGCGTCCATTGACGGCACTTTGTATACGACGATATCGCTCGCGCTTCGAAACGTGCCGTCGGTGGTAAAGCGAACAGTTTCGCCCGTTTGAACGACGAGGCGGGGTTGCTGAGCGAAAAAGCAGTCGGCGCATTCGGAATGAACGGACCAGGCGTACGACGTCGTCGCGCCCACTTTCGAAGCGTCCCAGCACTGTTCGCCCGAGGGACACGCGGTGTTCGCGTTCGCCTCGGGATTCGAGCACGTAGGGGGCGTCATCGAAGAAGCAGAGGCGAGAAGGAAAGAAAGAAAGGCGGCCAGGTGGATGACAAAACGCGCGTCCATGGCACACACACAAAGGAGGGAGTCCGAGACCCTCTGCTCTTCGAGGAACGAGTGGGAGAAATGGGGTGGAGGAGACGATTCAATGAAACCAATTAGCTATCACGCGAGACGCTCATTATCTTCGAATTTCAAAAGGAGGGGCCCCCTAGACCAAAAATAAAAAAAACACTTTTTAGAACGCATATAATCGTAAATAAACCCGGACTACATTTTAGTCGCAGCTGAGCATGTCGTTCGTTTCGAGGGGAGAGCCAATTGGGCGCTTGGGGGCCTTTCTCTTCGTCTTTCGCCGTCGAAGGTATGTCTTCGCCTAACGATAGCACGTCTTCCTTCTCCAAACTTCGCCGAAGTCATTTGGATGGCCGATAATAGTCAGCGACGGGACCAGACTTTCTCCCTTGATCCCGTATAATAACCCGTTATACGGGATCAAGGGAGAAGGTCTGGGTCTGGGGGCGGGTCTGGGAGAAATTCGTCGTCTCCCGGGCAACGACAAAGATGCAACGCCAAAGCATTTGACTCTGAAAGCGTTTCACTCGTGGGTCCAATCGAACGAGGAGATATACGAGCTCTAATCGAGAATTACAATTACTCATTTTCGAAAGTTTTTTACTGATCTAAAATACTGACGATCTAACGTCAGTATATTAGATCGTCAGTATTTTAGATCAGCCTTAAAAAAGACTATTCTTGGAGTCCCCAATGTTTTTTCCTTACCTATTTGTCAGACTCAGTGAATATCTCCTTTTTTACAACCTATGTGCTCTTAGCAATAACGCATGCACTAATTTCTCTACAGAAGAATTAATTGAAATCCATGTGACTGGTCCACAATATAACCGCCTTATTTCTTTTTCACGAGACCGTTTGCCTTGTTGTTCTTGAGCAGAGAGCCGCCCTTCTGCTTCTTCTCAGGTAGCAACTTTTTGGCTGAATCGAATAGAATTTCCTCCTCACTGAAAGACTCGCTCATCATAAGACTCCCATTCTGGCTTTTTTCTAAATAGAGGGGCTCGTTTAAATAGCACAAAATTAACGCCAGTCTTACTCTTTGACAACGTAGACAGAGGAACCATTTCGGAGTCGTCGTCTTTGTCAGAAAGTAAAGCGTAACGTAGACGACGCCTCGCTCTGATGCGTTTGCTAACAAAGATAAAGTGCAAACTCAAATAATCAGCAAAACGATAAAGACTTACCCGCGCAAGAGACAGATGCAAGCCCACAGAACAACCAGGAGTATGAGACCAAGAACGACGGCGACTACGACGACATAAACGAGACTCCAGTCTGCGGGGAGGAAATCGAATAGGATATCGTTTTGTCTCCGCGATCTCACCGCAGTTTGTCTCCTTCATTCCAAAATTCGCCTTGAAGGGATTTTCAACCCAGAAGCTATCGCAAACGCAACGTTTCGTCGTCACGTTGCATTTTCCGTGACCCGAGCACGTTTCTTGGCAAACTAAAGTACAAAAAATTGGTAAAAAAAATGATGGACTACTGACGAGTCCCATACCGACGGTATCAACGAACTCGACGTCAAAATGAAATACTTTTTGACTCTGCGAGATTTTCTTTTGAAGTTGCTTTGCTATGGGCAGGGGCGGTAGAATCGGCGGAGATTTTTCGTCATTCAGAACGTAGAATTCGATGAATACTCTAGTATAAAAAAACTAAGGTATTTTGTCTTTTCTTTTCAAATTCAAATTCACCTGTCTTCCTCTCCGTCGACGGTTTCAATAACAAATCTATCTTTATCGATGTCTAATTCGTACGACATGGCCAACTTAAATCCTTCCTATTGCATGGCTTAGTATCAAAAATCCAAAACGTTTCTCTTACCAACGCGGAAACTGAAAACGACGACGGATCTATTTTAATAGATACTTCAATTAGATCGTTCTTATGTTTCAACTCTATATAGATATGCACGTCTCATATTAAAAGAAAGGCAGGTTGATGAAGTCTATGCGTTGCTTACCTCTTATCAAATGTATGGTCGCCGTATCAGACGCAGTTTTTCCCTTCTCGTCGGCAACAGTCAGCTTAAAAGTGTAGTCACCGGGAACGAGATTGTATACACGTAAAATCGGACTCCTATCAGAACCGTTGACGGTATCCTGAGGAACGCGTACATATACGTAACGAAGACAGTAAAAGCCTACTATTGGGTACCCCTACCCCTATATATGGACTATCCTTCGTCTTTTCCCACAAATACGAGACGATTTTCATGTCGTCGCTCGATTGGGAACCGTCAAGCTCAGCCGCGCGATTTGGCCATTGAATGACGACATCCGCTCCGGCATTCGCTATGGGACTTTGATTCGTAACTGAGTATCAAAAAATTCCCCCTCCAATATAAATAATAATAATATCTATCACCTTCTTTCACGTTTACAGTGACCGTATCGGATCCTTGAGCTCCCTGCTTGTCAGTCGCCGTCAACTTGAACACATACGTGCCGAGACGCAACTGCGACAAGTGCAGAACCAATTTATCCGGATCGCTCATCTTAAAACTCTTCGAACCACTCTCCGGACCCTCGGGACCAGTGAAGCTGAAGAGAGAAAAAATACAGCCGGAGCTTCTGGCTTCGTTACCGCGCAAAGAACCTCTCCAATTCCCAATGAACTTTAAGATCCCCTTGACCCATGTCATCCGTCGTCTTCCGCCCGTCTAACGTCGTCGAGTCGAGGTTTGGATACACGAGTTCCTTATCCGGTCCAGCATCGACTTTGGGCGGAAAATTGTTCTCTGAAAAAAAAAACGTTTGACGACGACAGAACGATTTTCTCCCCCTCCCCTCTGTATGTACCCGGTTTAACGACGACAAAGACTTTGCTTGAGCCGGTCTGACCGGCCGTATCCGTGACGACGAGCGTGAACGTGTAGACGCCTTCGGCGAGATGAGTCAGATGAAGAATCGATGACGTCGTGCCCTGCATGTCTCCCTGGCTCGGCGAATCGGCGCTTTTCTCCCACAAATACGAAACGATGCCCTAATAAAAGATCTTGAATGGAATTAATGATTTAATTCCAATTGATTTTTACCTTGTCATCAGTGCTCTTGTTACCATTCAGCGTAGCCGAGTCGATGGGCAATTTTATTATGATCGAATCGCCGCTATTGGCGGTGGGAGGATAGTCGACCTCTAGACATGAGCGTCGGGTCTCGGAGCTGCGTTTATTTCAACGTTTATTCTACCTGGTTTGACAGTAATGCTTGCGTAAGCGACATCTGTCGCTCCATCAGAATCAGTAACAGTCAATCTAATAAATAAATAAATCTACTGATTATTTATAATGACTGTGCTTACTTATATTTATAGCTGCCCGCTTTGAGATTGGTTAGGCGTAGGGTCGCCACGTGCGACGGGGCAATGCGATTGGCTTCGTCTTGCAAGGGGCTTTGGACCTGTTCCCATAGGTAAGTTAACCCCGGTGTATCGTCGGTGCTTTCTAAAGTAAAGAAAACATAAATCAATAATTCATTTATTCGTTTTTTCTTACGTTTTGCGTCTAATACGACCGTGTCTACGGGCAACGTGATCTCGAGCTCTCCGTCGTTTGGAGCAATGCGCGCTTTCGGAGGTCGATTCGGTTTCTTTGCTGAAATGACGACGACACGTCAAAAGATATTTCAACGGGCGCGCGATTCTATCTCCATTACGCTCGTGAACGGTGACATTAACACTCGCAACGCCGTATTCGTGATTTTTTCCAGTCACAACGACTTTGAAGGAATAGGTGCCCGCCTTCAGCTACCCAAGACCCCCCTTCCACTCTAAAGCCTCTCATTCTTTTTCTATTTTCTTACCTGACTCAGCGTAACAGCCGCTGCATGGGAATTCGCTATCGTACCGCCGTCTGGACCCGAAATCTTTGACCATTCAAATTGATAATATGACGCTGGAGAAACACTAATTTATCCTAGTTAAAAATCGATAAAGACATAACCAACCGTCTGACTTGGGCGGCCACATATTAGCATGAAGGACAATACTCGACTGGGGCAGATACATTTCTCTATTATTTCCAGCTGACACAACGAGAGGTTTTAAACCAGCTAATAATAAGAACAATATATACGTAGAGAAAAACTTGATCCCAATCAAGATGCTTACTGCTTTTGCTTGGAGACAAAGTAGGAGTAGTTTTTAACAAAGTTTGAGTTGAAGGTGCAGCAGTCTTTGATAGAGATTGAGTCATTGCACCGGTTGAAGGCGAAGGAGCTCGAGTCATCATGCTGGTCAAAGGCGCAGTAGTCTCCAATGGAGCTCGGCTCGTTGTTCTAGTTGAAGGCAAAGTCATTTTCAATGGAGTCGTTGTTCCAGCGTTTGGTGTGAATGACGCAGTAGTATCAGTCGTTGCTATTGTCTGACGTGTGGGAGCCTTGGTCATTTCTTTCTCATTCATGCTATCGATTAGGCTATTCAAATCATTCAGAAACGTTTTGTCTAAGGGAGAGTCCGTAGCAACAGCTGTAGGGGAGGTGGTAACGGTAGTGGGGGAAATGAACTGATTTGGCTTAGCTGTAGTCCCAAAAAAACGTTTGATGACGTCTGTTGTGGGACTCTCAACAGTAGCTGTAGCTATCTCAGTCAATTTGCGTCCAGAGTTTGCATTTATTTTTGCAATGCAATTGGACTTATCGTCACTACCAAAGTAGCAGATGCAAATTCGCTTTGTCGACGAACAATAGGCATTTTCGCCGCAGGAAGGCTCGAGGCTACGAGGATCACATGCTATTTTATGAAGAGCAGACTTATCCTCGAAGAAGTCAGCCATTTCCTCATTAGAACTCAACGTAGGTTCAACTATCAATTATGTATAAAATGCCTTCGCGTTTTCTCCTTCTCTCGCTCTACCTGGAACGCATTTTCGCGTTGAAGACGACTTTTTGTAGCCGCCTTTGCAGACGCAGTGCGTAATGTGACTGCCGGGTACGAACGGCTTGCATTCCTCTGTCGTGAGAAGACACCCTTTGCTCGTCGTCAGATCGCAGTTGAACGTGAATCTTCGCTTTCCTTTAGAGTGCGCAGTGGATTGGGGGAAACGGAGGAAGTGAGAGATAATGCGTTTTTACCGAGTGACGAAAAGTCGCCTTTCTTCGTCGATTGCGCTGCGATCAAGACGTCGAGCTTGCGTCAAGTCATCAAGGGTAGGCGGTCGTGCTAACCTGTCGCGCAGAAAACGACGAGAATCCCTGCAAAGACGAGCGTCATCCTTCTTCGCCTAAATTGTGTCCGGGAGACTAGAGTAGATTCCTGCGTCGCTCTTGTTTATCGAAGTCCTCCCGGATAAAAACAAACTGCTTTTTATGACAGCCGCGGCGACGGAAGCGGAGCTCGAAGGCTGCCTCACCCCAAACGGCATTGCGCCGAAATACAGCAAATGGTCGGAACGAATTCGCAACAAAACAGCGGGCGCCTATCAGTGCCGCCTCTTCTGTCGTGGTCGAAATTGCAAGTACGAAGTCGCCGAACGTTGGCCGAAGAAAGATCAGGCAATCGACGGTCTCTTTTCGCACTGGCAAGCGAGATCTCGCTTCGCGTATTCTCGCCGTTGCTATGAGAACTTTGTTTCTAGGGTTACGAGTGGCATCCTCGCCACGTCGAGACCGAATAGCGATGCCATAAAAGCGCACGATATTATTGGTCAGTTTTCTAGGTGAGTTCACGTGAAGATGCACGTGCAAAGACGAATAAAATTGAATTTTAGAACTGGAATCAAGTCCATTGTTAATCTGCAAGAACCAAATGAACACGCTTACTGTGGGCCTCCTCTTGACGACTCGGGCTTCTCATATGATCCTCAAGTCTTTATGGATGCAGACAGTAAGTCGAGTACTTGGTCTCTTCTCCCTTGATGAAATAAACATAACGTTGCTTTAGTATTCTTTTACAATTTTGGCTGGTAACATTATCTATTATATGCCTTGCCTTTGGGCCATTGTATTCTAAGGAAAGACTACGGTGTGCCAACGATGACCTGTGTATTCAACATGGTTAAAGTGGTAGACTTTGCACTGCAGGAAGGAAAGGTTCTAGATATCTTAATTATTTAGATTAGTGGCCTCTCTTTACTTGTCGTGTTTCGTAGGTCGCTGTTCACTGCCACGCCGGATTGGGTACGTTTCCTCCTTGATTCTGTTCTCTATTAGTGATTTTTTTCCAGGTCGTACTGGCGTCGTTATAGCGTGTTACCTCATCTACGCTCACAGAATCAAAGCAGACAAGGCAATCGCTTTTGTTAGATCCAAACGGTGTGTTACCTTACCAGGCAGTTTTTCTTCATTTATTGCCCTTTTGTAGACCGAGGGCCATTCAGACGAGAGCCCAGATGCAAATTGTTCGTGATTTCGCTGATCACATTGGCCCAATGTGGAAAATCTTTCCGCGCAGGTGACAACGAGTCGACTCCACTAACTGCGAGGCTAAAATTCAATATTGTAGCCTCAAGTCCGACGAACGTTTCTCACTGGCCGAACACCTACGACGACAGCAAGCCATACTACACGGACTCGAAGCACGTCAATACAAACATCTACCCAAGGTTAAAGGAGTCAGACGTTACCTGTCAAAAAGAGAAAATTTTCCTTATAGATTATAGATCTCCTTTGTCGACGCGTGGTTGCCTTGATAAAGGAAAAAGTCGGCATCAGCGACGACGATGACGACGATCTACCCAACTCAGTCATGCAATCGGCGCAGAGCAAGTCTAGCTTACTTTCCATTCTCCAAGAAAACGACGGCGGTTCTAAATCCTCGCTACAACCGTCGTCGCCGTCGCCGTCGTCGTCGCCGCTACTACGTCGAACGAGTTCCTCCTCCTCGTCGCGACGACGCTCCTTCTTTCGACAGAGCGTCATCTGCACGAGCATCGACGAAAACGCCGAGCTTGACGTCTACGAATCAAACGAACGTCTTCTCGGCGCTCGACAATCGATGACTCCGAGGAGCTTATCACCAAATAGACGATTGCTTTCTGTATCCGAGGGAAATTTGACGGTCGTGCCGCCGCCGCCGCCACGGCCTCGGCGAACCTCTTCGCCGCCTCCTGTGATGCCGTCGAGGCTTGGTTCTTACTTTCGTACGCGATCGTTGCCGGTGGCGATGCCGGTAAACGAATTGTTTCCGCAGTTGAGGTCCGCGTATCCCAGTCGCGCGGAACGGGCTTCGAGTGTCGGATCCTTGCCGTCGTTTTCGAGAAAACAACGAGTCAAGTCGCCGAGGTTTAGCAGAACGAAGGATTCGTCTGTTTTGGAGTCGCTAGCTGGTCGTTCGATCGTCGCTTTGCGCGAGGCCGTCGGCGACGCGTCGATGACGACGACGGCGGGTGGTGGAGATTCTGTACGACGCGCTTTTGAACTCGAGGAAATGGTGAATCGTTCGTGCAGCTGGGAGTTTTTGAACGAGGAAAGAGAGCTCGGAGTCTTGTTGACTATGCTTGCTAGATGGCTCAAGTATCTTTCGGTGAATACGATAAGCTTTTGGGGTCATGATTCAAACGTAGTTTGCTTTTCTAGGTTGCCACGTTGTCTGCAGAGTGCGTAAGTCGTATGGCAGAGGAGATGGGTCACGCGGATGACGAGTGCTTGTCTGTTCTTTCTAAGGTGAAATATATAGACCAGCTTGCCTTGATTTGTACGTGTAGTTGTTTTTCTTTGCAGGCTCAGAAGTTTGTTTTGGTGTCTCTAGCTCGAGTTTTGATTCTGGTAAGTCGTCGCTTGGAAATTTGGCTATAGACGTAATGTTTTCTCTCCTAAGTTTGAGTCTGCAAGAAAGGAGACTAGAGAAGCTCTGCATTGGGAATTGGCTAATCTTTTGATGACCGTTTATCCGCGTTATTCTATTCCGACGTCGCCTAATCTGTCCGCTTCGCGACGAAGTTTGTTTCGACGCGTCGGAAAGGTTCCGTCGACGCCGGAAGTGGAAGATTCATATATCTTACAGCCTGCCGAAAATTGCAGTCCGGCTATCATTGAAACGTTGGCAGGCATTCTGAGACATCTAGTTGTAACCAAATGTCATAAAAAACCTAAAGCTAAAACAGATACTTGAAAGATATGTACCTCGGATTCTTTAGCAATAATTAAATGCGGTCATGATGCGTTGGGGATTCTGCGCACGCCCGGTACCCACTCGCCAGTAGCCACGTGGTGTGCGAGAATTCTTCCTTTTGCACGACTAATTCCAAGCGTCGATCCCTCGTAACGTCGAAAACTAGACCAAAGACTACTAGCGAAAATGCCAGCGTCTAAAAAACAGGTCAGAAACGAATCGCGAGTTCTCGCCTCTAAAGGGAACAAGCCTTTTGCCGAATACAACTCGTATAGTCGTCCGTAGTCGTCATTTTTATAGTCATCCGATATCGATTAGCGAGAAAGGGGCCTCAAAGCATCGCGATTCGATTTTCTTTATCTAGAAAAAGGCCATGGAGAGTATCAACACTCGCCTGGCGCTCGTCATGAAGAGCGGCAAGTTCAAACTGGGCTACAAGGAGTCGGTGAAGACGCTACGACAAGGCAAAGCGAAGCTAATCATCCTATCGAACAACTGCCCGCCGCTAAGGTAGGATTTCCCCAAAGGGGGCCCCCGCTTGACATTGAACGCATTTGCTGCCTAGAAAAAGCGAAATCGAGTACTACGCGATGTTAGCGAAAACGGGCGTTCATCATTACAGCGGAAATAACATCGAATTGGGCACGGCGTGCGGCCGATACTTTCGCGTCTCCATGTTGAGCATCACTGATCCGGGCGACAGCGATATCATACGATCGATGCCCAGCGAGCAAGTGGGAACTCAGTAGAATAGATCGACTGTCTGTTTTTTCCCCTTCTCCTTACTCTGTATGAGAAATAAATCCGTTTTTGAAACGCTATTCGTTCACGGAATCCAGCACATGCGCGAGACGTTTTATCTAATTAAATTTTTGATTATTAGCTAACGCTAAAGGGCCTGGACGACGTCTCCTCTGATTGGCTGAACGCTAGTTCAGTCAGAAAGCCGCTTTCTGCTTTCTCGCAGTCCGATTGGCATGTGTATATGAGAACAGATCCATAGTCTAGTTCAATGTCTTTTCCCCACGTCTGCGATGCGTAGTGTATCAGTGCTGGCATTAGCTGAAGCTCGAATATGCGAGGTGAACCGCATAGGGCGCAAGGTGGTACAACTGAGAGGTTGTTCTTCATGAAAAGTGGGTCACCGTTTCTTTGATATCGCACGCACTGACTGGGATGTCTCTTGAGTCTTTTGTGGAATTTCTGAAAGGTGACGTCGCCGTGTCCTGCCTTGGCTCTCTCGTACTTTTCCGTTTCGGATTCATCTAGACACAAATCGGCAACTTTTACACCGTGCTCTTTCTCGTATCTCGAAAGTAGCTTCTGTTCGTGACTATTTGGATGGAGAGCGCAATCCTCTTCAGGCTCCTCGATAACGTCCATGTAGAAAGAAGGAGTCAATGCAGCAGACACCTCGTGGGCTTCCGCTAGAGAAGCCTTCCTAGTCTTGGGACAAGGAATACAAGCCCTATCAGACGCCTGGCTATCATCACTCAAGAGAGCCTCAAATGACTTCAAAAGATCAGAGTTTTCTTCAACGGCAACGTCACTGAAATAGAAAAATTGATAGTGGGTAAATGATTATAAAGAACAAACCCAGTCCAGTCTTCGGCTCCTTCACACCAGCTCTCAATATTTGAAGAATTCTTTGCTTCAAAGGGTTTCCCTGATTCAAGTAATTGACCTTCATCGAGCATCAGAGATCGTACCACCAGCCAGCTGATAAATCAATGGTATGTGTACAAAGAGACTATAGAAGCATTTAGTGTACCTATTCTTTTTCAGACAGCTCTTCTCCAAACAGACAAAAACGTGTAGTATCCTGTGATATTTTGACCGTTCGAGAGGACAGTATAATTGACAAAGAAATTTCGACTCTTTCTGGCAGATCTTGCACTGCAAATCGGGGCTAGCGGCACGAAAATAGTCCTTTGTGTAAAGCAACGCCGATTTGCTACGGTTTCGACACGCATATATCCCCTTTTACGTACCGGATCACCGCCAAATTTGTTAATCCACCATCCGCGCTCGTTCGAGTCGTTTCGATCGCCCCAGAGCCCGAGCAACATCGAAAGAAGGAAGCAGTTGTACGGGGTCGGACGTAACCAATCCGGGTCTCTCGTTCAAACCTCAGCGGGGCGCAATCAGCAAATATCGCCTCATCAAACGACGAGAATGCAACCGAATCGCAACCGTCAAGTCGCAACGAGCCTAACGCCGGCTCCAGGCCGCTTGGGCCATAGTCTACCGACACCCTACGTGCTAAACTCGTCCTTCAACACCCCCCAACCCTCGTTCGGCCGTTTCGCAACTCCCCAAGTAAGGCGTACCCCTCGAAACAGGCGGAGCATAGCGAAAAGGCCCTCCTAGATGCGCCGATGCGCACCGGCCGCCGATCAAATGGACTCGACAACCGATTCCTTCTCCCAAATGCGAATATTCGACATGTACGGCTCGCCGTCCTACCCCAAAGCTCTCGACAACGTGAGAACGAAGTGTCACGGCGCCGCCGCCGCCGCCGCGACAGCGCCGTCACCGGAACGCGATCTTCGCTCGCCGGAGATTCGACTCGAAGATTTCGTCGGCGACGGAATGAACGCCGTCAGTTACGCGCAGGGATATTCGCGCGGTTCGTTTGCGCCAGCCGATTCCATGCCGCCCCCGCCTCAACCGAGATCGGCGTCGTCGGCGACGGCGTTGTCGTCGTCGTGGAAGTTTCATAGTTTTATTGGGAGTGCCGACGTCGGAGTTCTGTTTCCGACGACTGTGAGGAATCCCAATAAGGCGCTTGTGACCGTCGACGGGGATACGGTCGTCCTGATTGCCAATGAGATGGCTTGCGAGTTGTTTGGGTATTCGCGCGAGAGGATCGTCGGAATGCGTCTCAAGGAATTGTTTGCTTCGCCATTTCGAGAGAAGCAGGTAAGGAAATGAAATAAAGATAACAATTGGTTTGAGTTCTGATGTCATTTGTTGTGTAATTAACTGTTGCTTTGAGACAGTACCTAATATTTCTGACGTCACTATTGATATATAATTCTCTATTAGGAGTATTTGGCCGAGGAGCACATTGACACAAAGGGTCACACAGTCATGGTCAATGGCAAAGTGGTAAGTAGAAGAAACACGCTGTATTGTCTCCTTTCCTTATCCTCTTCTCCCAAGGTTGATGCTGTCGACTCGACGGGAGCCAGTTTTCCCGTTTCGATGTGGATGAAAAAGGTGGCCACTGAACCGGAAGTGCGCTGCATCACCGTCTTGGAGCCCGTCGAAAAGACTCTCACACTCCTTCAAATCAACAAAGAGGCGAGTTGACGTGTTCCAAGACTCGCTCTTCTCACAGATCGTTTCTTTTTTTCCCAGGGACGTATTGACACGTGCGACAACACGTTTCTCTACCTAGGCGGCTATCCTAGTCAAGATGATGTAGTGGGAAAACCTCTAACAGATTTCATTCCGGCTTTTCAAATGCCTAGCGGCCTGGAAATACCAAAAGTGGAATCAAATCAATTTCAAATCTCGTTCTAAACCTAATTTTTTATTTCCTAGGAGATTCGTAAGCAGCAGGCGACATTGAGAGCTCACGACGGCAACATCATTCCACTTGCCTTGGCTATTCGACCGTCTCCTTGCAGTAGCAGTATGGACGATGTCGATAGCGAGAGCTCGCGTCTTGATTCATACAAAGTCCTCCTGTCGACGTTTGCAAACATCAGCGGCATGCTGAGTTTCCTTCCGGGTGGCCAGTTGCACGGATACAACGAGAACTTCACTCGGCTTTTATTTGGATACGGCAAAATGGAATTGCAGCAAAAGGTAAGAACAAAGTAGGCCTTCTTATCACATTCTTGTGATGCCTAGTCCCCCTATATCTTCAATCCACGCTTCCTAATGCTTTTGTCTCCTTAGAATATAACGTTCCTCATTCCCGACTTCTTCCTAACCGTGTCCGACGGTCTCCTCGACTCCGGCAGCCTTCCCCTGCCCCCGTTCGACGACGACGAGATTATCGCTTCAAAAAGACTCGCGACAACCCAACCGGGCTGTGGCGGCGGCGGCGGCACAGCCACAACGTCGTCCTCCCTCGGAAGCATCAGTCTCGACACGGGCGGCAGCGCGTCGAATCAAAGCCACCAAAGTCCAAAAACAACAGAAAGACCCATATCACCTCGAAATGACTCCGGCGTCGCATCGGCTCCAGCCAATCAGGACCAGCAACAAACCGCCGCCGCCGCCGATCTGGCGACGTCTACTCCGGCCAAAACGGTCCTATCCTCGTCTCTACTCGACGCTTCTCCCGTCATAACAACGACGCAGAGTCGAGCGTCTTCGCGCGCTTCTGGGAACGTCGTGGAGGGCTCCTTCTTGGGCTACGGTAAGCACAAAGACGGATCGTCGATTCCGATTATGTTCGACGTCAAACGGGTCGACTTGGACGACGGCGGAAACATCTATTGCGTTTGGGTGTCGAGAAACGTCGTCATGGAGACGAATCGCGATCGATCCTTGTTGGATTGGTCGGCGAGTTTCGTCCAGCCAATGGACGGATCGAATCGCTTTAGAGAGGTTGAAATTATTTATTTAGTTAGTTACGGTATTGGATTTTTGCGTGTAGGGGGCATCGGCTTCGTTTCTCAGCGCTGTGGAGGAACAACCGTCGGCTGAGAGTCTTCCCTATATCGAGGACGGTTCGCCTGGGTCGTTGGAAGAGGCCGCCGCCTGTCGGGGAGATTATGAGAAGGCGTATGCGACGTTGAAGTCGATCGGAAAGGGAGCGTTTGGGTTTGTCAAATTGGCTCAGAAACGAGAGACCAATGAGATGGTAAGGGGGTTGTGTATAATAAATAGATCGTCGCTCTGCAGAGTCTATGTGCTGTTCAGGCTGTTGTGAAGTTTATCAGGAAGGCTCGAGTTCTTGACGAGTGTTGGCATACGCTGCCTTCCGGGGAAAAAATGCCGCTGGAAATTCACTTGCTCCAGACGCTGAATCATCCCAATATTGTGAAGGTGAGTTCGTTGATTTGTCAATAGGAGAAACGTTGATTTATATTTCAGCTCATTACCTTGTACGAAAACGAGGAATTTTATCAAATGGTGATGGAGAAGCACGGCGACGGTATCGATCTATTTGAGTTCATCGATCGCGGACCCCATATGGACGAGCTGCTGGCCAGCTATCTATTTCGACAGGCACGCCAATCAATAGGTTATTTTAGAAGAAAAAAAGAGTCATTTTTTAGATTGTCGCTGCTGTTGATTATCTTCACTCTAAGAACATCACTCATCGGGACATCAAGGTTAGATATTTACCTTGTTCATCCCTTCTGACTACTTGGCGGCGATTTCTAGGATGAAAACGTCATCATCAATCGCAAATTTCATTGCAAGCTTATTGATTTCGGTTCGGCGGCGTTCATGGTAAAAGGAAAGTTGTTTGGAACGTTCTGCGGCACCATGGAATACTGCTCACCCGAAGTCCTCCTCGGAAATAAGTAAGAAATAAATCCTGGATCTAACGAGGCCCCTTTTCCTTTTCTTAGATATCCTGGACCGGAGTTGGAGTGCTGGTCCATTGGCGTGACTCTCTATACCGTGATATTCGGCGAGAATCCCTTCTTTGATGTCGAAGAGACGATTCAAGCTCGTTTCCAGCCTCCGTTCATCGTTTCTCCACGTACGGCATTCAAAGAGGGGGGAGCCCTACTATTTTATCTTCTTAGCTTTGATGCATCTTTTCTTGTGGATACTTCATCCCAATCCGAAGGCCAGAGCGACTGTCAAAGACATGACGGAGCACAAATGGGTCACGCAGCCATACAATCCGGCTAACTATCACTGGGAAGTGGTTTTTCCGGGTGCCAGATCAGGTGACGCCGGTCCTCACGCAACGTCGAATACGTGGAATTGTTTTTCTTAGAGTCTGCACTCGAGAACATTCAGGAAGAAGGAGAGATCACGGAAAATTCCAAGTCATCGCAGGCGGGTCGTTCCGAAATCGACGGCGAGGCGACGCCCTCGGATTCCGAAGGCGAGGAGCTGCAGGACCAGCTGAAGAAGCAGTACGACGAAGAATCGGAAGGACTCGACATTCAAACGGAGCATATGGTAAGGGAGACGTTCTCGGACTAAAAATGATTATTTTTTGGTAGGATATTAGCCAAGAGATGTCGAATATTGAAGGCTGATATTACCTTCAAACTTTTTTTTCTAATGTCTGTACATATGTTGCGTTAGTCTTCCTATTTCTACGACTAGGCTCTCCTTTTTTTATTGCATGCAAGTAATTCTAGCTGTCTAGTGCTTCCTGTAGTCGACGTTTCTCCGCCTGTAGGCGTTTCACTTTCGTTTGCGTCTGCTCGAGACGACTTTCAAGCATCTGCACGGCTGGAGCGCAGATGATCTCCATGAAGCGGCTCAAAGACCGGACAAAGACTGAAAAAGACGGTGCGTGAAGATGAGTAGTCTCCAAACTATTGCATACCCGCTCCGTTGTGAATTTGTGACAAAATATTGTCACTGAAAAACGTGGTTAGCAATTCCTTTGTATATGCGGATATAGGTCACCTTTCTGCTTCCTTGTATGCTTCCTGTTCTTCCTGCAATGTTATTGGTTAGATTTTATTACGGTGTGGTCACTATTACCTCTAATAGTATCAGTGGTAGTTTGTTCAGAGCTTCTAGGCAAAATTGGCTAATACTAGCTTTTCGGCAAATTTGAACCGGCAAATGGATGGCATCAGGTCTAAAATTACATAATTATTCAATACAATAAATAACTCTATATACATTTCTTGGCCTTCGATTGCGGCTGGAGTTAGTTTTGACTGAAAGCACGTCAATTCGATACGACTAAACTGCACAAAAGTGTGACTAGTGGTGCGAGATGAAATTATAGTCTGTTACATTCTGAGGGTCGCTATTGAAACAGGAGAAAATTAATCCAATAAAG
Organism: Oscarella lobularis; assembly: GCF_947507565.1. NCBI lineage: Eukaryota > Metazoa > Porifera > Homoscleromorpha > Homosclerophorida > Oscarellidae > Oscarella > Oscarella lobularis. Next base: position 771,264 of record NC_089192.1, on the reverse strand, counting down.
TCCGGATCCATATTTTGATACATAGCCTGAGTTCTCGTATCTAATTCATCAGATATCTAAAGACTCTCTGTCTATCTGATCTTTGCCGTCTCACCGACGTGCGATGGCCAAACGGTGATGTGGGGATGACTGTGATACCAGCCAAGTACCCGCATCGGCCTCCGGGATATTTCAGCCATGCGCTTTGAAGCGGAAAATCGTCGCGTCAAGAATGCTGCTAAAAGAGCCATTTCGTCCTACTTCTGCTTCCTGTGCTCCTCGTGCGAGCTGTTCCGGAGATATTTCGACTCTGTCCTTGCGCTTGTCTGATCTTCTCAGCATGGAAACCGTCGAAACAATGGCGTGGTCGTCGATTATCTGTAGCAAGCGCAAAATTAGCCGGAGAGAGCTTTCTCGTTCTTTTCCTACTTCGCCTATCAATAGGCCCATGACTTCTTCCTCTTCAGTCGAAAGAGAGTGCGTCAAACAGACGCAAAAAGCGTCCAATTCAACCTTGACTCCCTTTACCATTTTCAAACGTCCCGGATAAAAATATATTTGCACATTTTATTAATTGCATAGGAAGTCGTGCGCAGCAATAACTTGATTCCGGATAGACTCGGATCTTCATCTTCGTCAGTCTGTGGATACGCTTACTCCACTGTCACGACTTGGACATGGGCTTGGCGGGCCCGAATTTCCTGACGAACGTCTTGATGCGGTCATGAACGGCGTTGCATATTCCTCCTTCCTATACAGAACTAATAACCTACCGAATAGTTGATTTTTAATTTATTTCAGACCTGGAAGAGTCATCTCCTGACAGAGCTAAGAAAACGCGCTCATAATTACGCTGATAGAAGAGCTATTTTTTTCGTACTGCTGCTCGTGATGCAATATACTCTTGGCACTTCGTTTAGAGGCCTTCTCCTGCGATTTGCAGGTAGCTATACACATGGTAACAAGTAGGACCTGTCATCTTTCTTTGGCTCGTATCAATGATACCGTTCGTCTTATGAGTTCCGCTGTGCTGTCTACGCTTGATGATTTCATCGTTAGTTGATCTTTTTGAAGGCGAGCAGATGGCTGCTTTTCTATTTTTTCAATTGAATGGAAAGAAGATGAGTAAAAAACACTGTGGTTTAATTAACGTCAATTTACTGTTTCTTTTGATTTTTGTTATATCTGGAGGATCGAGGTAGGCCAAGTCTCTTGCCTTGTAAGAAAATCCTTCTGAGCTGTTGCATGAAAGACTCTTTAGTCATACCGCTTCTATGGCCTTGTTCAAACTGATTTCGCCATTGCTTGCTTGTGTGAGTATGCGACTTCGATCTTTTTCTGAGAGCGTATCTAGCTTCTCTTTGCGAGGAAGTTTGAGGCCTATACATACAGAAAGAGAGCGTGGCGTACGCATAGAGGTAAGCCTCAATTAGAGGTCTCACTTGCTTCTACACTATTCGAAGTCTTGCTTAATTTTTGCTCCTTGAAGGGCTCGTCGTAAGAAACCTCTTGCGTCTCAGATTCTTTCTGGGGGCTCAGTGAGACTGCATGCAAGGCAAACGAGAGTGATCCAACATGCTGCACACCTGTTGCTTCACTAACTTGCTTTGTTTGGTGACCGTTCTGTGGAAGAAACGGCAGACTTTGCTGCAACTTGAGCAGTACGTGCTGTAAGATTGATCAATAATGATGGATGCCGTCTGTTTGTAAGGTCTTACCTAATTTTTCCATAAAAGCTGCTCGAGGATCCTTTTCTGCGCTTGAAGATGGCATTGTCGGCGGGCCGGCTTGAGTGGATAGCCAGTCAAGAAAGAGGCTAAACATAGCGGTGTCGGTAGGCATTGGGGACGGCACTGGAGTCTCTGGACTGCTTGGGCTCCTTGGAACAATCTTGAAAGTCCCAACGGCAAATATCTTGGAGCGACTCAAGGAATCAACGACAGCTGCGTACACTTCTCCAGGCTCGCTCCAACCTACAATTGGCGAGAAGCATATAGCACGTACGCATGTTCTGCTAGGTTTTGTTACCTGGAGATTTTGTTTTCACTGTCATACAGTTCTGGTATCGAGACGCCGGAACTACTTTGAAAGTGTCTCCAAAACGTGTTTTAGGCCTCCAGAAAGCAACTGCCAAGCCTTTGGTGGAATCTTCATCTGTGACGAAACGGCCGTTTTCTTGGTTTATGCAGATTAGCATGTCCTTCTTTTCCTATACACACATGCCGTCGAATCACCGTTACAAGACGTTACTCACGTCGACTTGTACGGTAGGCGGGTCGATAGAGCTAAATTTCAAGCTACAGAAGCGACGATTCAAAGTCGAAACGTCACTGTCGTCACTTCTTGTAAATGCTGAGTCGTCAGCAGAAGCCGCCGAATCGGCCAGCCACGCTCGGTCTAACCACTCTTGATTGTTCCTCGACCTCTGTCTCCAAAGACTATACGTGTAATTGAGGGCATCAATGTGATTCGTACGGTGATCAAGCGACGAAAGTCCTCTAGGTCTAGAGGTGGTCTGTGCGTCAATTGTGGCCTGGCGCCGACCGACGCGGAACGAGCCTTTCCTGAGTGCACTGTATTCTCTTGCACAAGACGACCCTTCTGTAGTTGTTTCCGAAGGCTTGCGTGCGGAGGTACGACAGCAACTGTTTGAATAGTGATAGGCCGATGCAATGTCGCCGTACTCAGCCGTGGAGGCCACCTAGGAACGGGAGGTGGCGTCGACTCGGCATCGCTCACTACAACGTGCAACGTGCGGTATAGTAGTCGGCCATATAATCGGCTTTACTTTTTGAGGTCCTGAATTGGCGCAGACAGCTAGTGAGATCAATCGAGAACTCAGTAGAGTGCAGAGCCTTTGAAAGTGTAATGATGCAAGAAAAGATTTTATCAGCGTTATCATAGAAACCTTCTCCTACACCTCCTTGATTTGCCCACGCAATGACACGTATTACCCGCGTAGATGGCTGGGGTTTAGAGAAAGACCACGAAACTGACGAAAGCACACATTTTTGAAAGCAAGTAATGATATTTCCGCAATGCTGCAACAAACACGTTATCCAGGAGTTGTTGTGTATGAAACAACAACATTTGAATTTTTAATTGGCAGTGCACGCGATGTCATGTACACTCGCGCGCTAACAAAGATGTCTGCAGCGGCGAAGGTGTACTTGCTCGCTTACAACGGGTTTCTAGTGCTGGGGTACAGTACTGCTGCTTCTTCCGACTATTTTTAGTACATTCTTCGTCTAGATGGACCTTCGTTCTTTACCGGGGCCTCCTCCATTACGCTTCGAGCCCCTCGCTCAAGGAATTCTACAACGATCTATACAGCGCCGTCGAGCAACCTTTGAAAGTCTCGCAAACGCTCGCTGTTCTCGAAGTACAGTGTTTCAGCACGAAAAAGACCTCGCCTCTCGAATGCACATCTCTAGATACTCCATGCAATGCTCGGTCTAGTACGATCAGGCGTCATGCTAACGTTTTTTCAAGTTTTCTCGCGAGAGACTCTTCTCTGGTTCGTTGCCAGTGCCGGAGGCCCAGTGAGAAATCAACCACATTCAAAAATAATATTTTTATTATTTTGTACGTAGAAAATTCAAAGTCATTACGGTTTTGCTATGATGGTGCTCGCCTGGACCATCAGTGAAATAATACGCTATTCTTTCTACTTTTTCAACATCATCCATCGGACTCCTTATATCCTAACCTGGTGCCGATACACCTTTTTTATCGTACTCTACCCAACAGGAGTTGCTGTAAGAAAAACATAGATTTATTTATTTATACGCGAGGATTTGCTTTGAAAGGGCGAGCTGTTGCTTATAGGCAATATGATGCCTATAGCACAGGAAACGGGAATATTTTCCTATCGACTTCCCAACAAGTGGAACATCAGCTTCGACTTCTTCACGTTTCTCTGCGTCGCCGTACTTCTCTACGTGCCCGTGTTTCCCCAGCTCTACGGTCACATGCTCAAGCAGAGACGAAAGATCATAGGAGGAGGAGGAAACGTAGACAAGAAGGATTGAGACAGGTACAATGAATTGTTTTTTTTGGTACTACTAGTCTATAGTGTCCAAGACGAAAAAACAACAAAGAGAGAGAAAAAAAAAACGAGGATTGTTTTTGTTCTAACACAACGCAGTAGTACAGTACTGCAACGTCTCGCGCCCATGGGGCTTACAAACAGCAAAACCATAAGGTGCTGTATCAAATTCAAATTCGATCGATCGCCGTGGCGAGTTTGGGATTGTTTCCGGTTGATTCCATCGCCTCACGGAGGTCAGATATCAGGAAAAGGGAGTAGCCTATTCTGTTGACTTTTCTTCGCGTGATTTCTTCTTCTCTCAACGACGAACTTCGCACGAGGGCACGTCGAGAAAACACGACGATCGATTGGGACGACGACTCGTCATCATCGTTATCGCGGTGGTGTCTGCGGGAAAAAAAAACATTCCATCGTTAGAGATGCAATGGAGACGTTATCCGAGACGGAAACTCACCACGCCTTGCAGCGGGAGCGACGTCAATTTTCGCGACCATCAGCAGCGCTTGACTTTTGGCGAGACCGCCGCTGACCGTCGGTAAGCGATTCGACTTGCATTCGAGTTTGCCTTCGCGGTAAACGAAACGTCAGTCACGAGGGACGAAGTGCGCGTTAGCTCGGTGCACTTACAGGGACGCTTCTTTAGGTAGCCGGCGAAAAAGGCGACGTAGCTCGTTGCGACGCTGATCACCATGAGAAGCATGAGCATGATGGGAGCGAGGGTCATTGCGGCGGGCTTCTGTATGAGAGACTGAGGCTTCATCGTTATGCGTACGACGTCGACTACTAAACTGACTCGTCTCTTGGGGAATACTGGGGTTTTATGCACGGCCCTCGCCGGGCTCCGTCCCCTTACCCAATTGTTCGCCATATATGGTAAGTGCCGTGTTTTAGGTCCACGCGTACCCGGAATGGAAATTTCGGTGTAATCAATGTCGTTTACGGAGTCACGGCTGGACGGGAGTTTCGGACTGGGTGCGCGTGCAGTACGGGAAAGCCGATCGCTCGAGACATTTCGTGTAGTGAAAGGCCAAACCGTCAACAACGTTTCGGATTACGACAGATGGTGTGGTCTAAATGCGGAAGGCGGAGTGCATACTTACAGTTCTGCTAAAGACACCAGTCCAGGATGTATCAATTTCCAAGCCGCAAGCCACCAAGCCACCAAGCCACCACAACCATAGGAGATTAGTCGCGCAAAACACGCTACGTTCTCCCTCAAAAAAAAACCCCCCAAATTTGTACTTTAGACGGTGAAAGTGCACCGTGGGTCGATTTAAAAAATTGAAATTCTTCCGGTAAATCCGGACAATGACGTGGAGTGGGTGCGAAAATCGCGTACTGCATTTAGATTCGTGTCCTGTTGCAGGCAGTAGTAACTGGTCAATAGTCCACGACACTTGCGATAGTCAAAACCGCGAAATTAGATGTCAATTATTACGTACACTTCGTGCTGTCCCTCTTCGTCGTAAATTTGCATATTGGAATAGGTGATGGCTTTTACTTCGGTGCCCTGATATAACGTACAAATGACGGGGGAGACGTAGTTTTAGTTCTGGTTCTGACCTGTGGATGCTTGGACAGATCGAATGTCTCGCCGTAACTAAGATCCAGTACAGAGGTTGGCGTTTTGTCTAAGCTACGGTATCTACTGACCCTTCTGCCTTTATCTTAAAGTTGATTTTGTCGAATTCGGTGATTCGAATTCTCTTCGAGAGCAAGACAATTTACTATACCCAGTCACGTGCTCGTACGTACGTACGTACCTTGATTATAAAATAGGGCTCCGCGCAGAATAGGAATAAAAATTCGTCGAGAAAGTGATAGAGCAGAGATATCATATCATCTCCTATCCCAAAAACCGGTTGACAAACCCATTTTCCTTCCCTCCCACCGCACCTTCCGCCTCTATGCTATCTGTTCGGCTTTCCTCGACCGTCTCTAACTCGGTCATGTAGCCAAACATGGCAACGCCGCACTAAACAAAACGCCAACGCTCGCGCATACGCTTCCTAGGGTGGAGTCTTTCGAGTGAACCTGTTCGAAAGCTTCCTTTAGGTCGTCACCCCCTTTTTTATAGGGTCAAGGATGTAGAACGGATGCATTTTCTACGCGGATACTAGTCCTGCTAACTACCGCGAATTCGAAAGGTATGTTTTTGTTTCCTAAATTTTGATTTGTGTGGAGGTTTGTTTGGGGGGACGTACACTACGCTCTTTGTCTGAAAGGATACATGCGTGGAGTCTAGGAACAAAGATTTATGCACAATGCATACGTGTTATTCTTATTTTTTCCTACTGCACGTCCGCTGTGTGATCGAGATCTGGTGGAAATAGTTTGACGTTTGCTCGAACAGCTTTATGAACGCTTACACTCGTATTTTTGCTCCTGTGAGACTGTTTTGTCTTCTTTTTCTCTCTTCGCGCTAGAGGTGTCTTCAGATTTGGCTCTTTTCTCCGCCATTTCTACAAATTTAGCGTACTCTATCGTCAAAATGGCCGCCGATGTTGCGATTCGTTTACAAGTGGGTTTTCTCTCTTCCTATCGCAACTGTGCAGAAACAAGAAGTTCTTTAGGCTATACTAAGAGGTTTCCTCGTAAGAAAGAAGATCGCCGAGGCCGGGGAAGCGTTTACGAGCATCGCGCGCGAAATCGAAGGCGACGACTGCGCGATCGAATGGAATAGAACGCAAACGAAGCCGATTTTTATCGAAAAGAGAACCCAATCAACCGTTCGAACCACAGAAGATCGCCCTGTATCGATTCAGGGAACAGAAACGAGCGAAATCGTAGAAGAAGTCGTCGAGACGTCAAAGAGTCTAGAAGAAGCAGGCACTCGAGACGAAAGCGACTCGTCTGACGTAGAAAACACTCCGGCGCTCACTCATTCTCCTCATCCAAACGGTAGTAGTAGTCATAGCAATGGGGAGATTGGTGAAGAGGCGGGAGAATCTAGTTGCGGGTCTGTGAGCTGTCTCAGTAGCCTCAGCGACGAGGAAGTGATTTTAGCTCGAGAAATAGCAGTGCCATCAGATGAGCAACAAGAAGATAGAACCAGTAGGACGGTACCCTTGATTGAGGAGAACAGTCAGATGTCCAACAATGACTCTGAGCCAGAAAACGAATGGACTGATCAATTGCCTGAAATTCCTGCGGCAGAACCACGCGTTGAAATCGACTCTATTAGTTCTGCACTTAGTGCCAGTTCAACAGCGAGTTCTCCTATTCGAGAAACCGCTCTTGAAGTTAGTCCACCACCACCGCCACCTGAGAACGATTTATCTGATGAAGATGAATCTCTCTTTAATGTTACTCAGCTCTCGGGTTCATTTACGTCTGCTGTATCCACGGTAAAACCCGTAGAAGCTCCCGCTCCTCTGAAAGAAGAACGAGCTGTTCAAACGAAGTTGACTTCTCGTAAGAAAAGGACGCGAAGAGTGACT